>NC_056525.1:68668111-68803644 GCF_019175285.1 Sceloporus undulatus | reverse complement strand
TTTTGCCTCATCTGGAGAAACACTAAGATGTGCCCAAATATAATGTATTTAAATTCTTATGCTAGAAGAATCCTGGGTTTTTATGCAACCTGGTAGGAAACCAAAAGGAGGATGAGAAAAAATAAGAAGACCTGTGGGGTGAAAGAAAAAAGAAAAGAGTTGTGTTGTGGGTGTTTTGGCATATGTTGTGGTATTATTTCTGTAGGGGATTGCTTCCAGAACACAAACCTGAGCTTCAGAGAGTACTAGAAGCGAGGAGAATTAAGCAACTGAAACAACAAGAAGAGAACCAAAAACCTTTGACAGATCTGGAAGAAGAGCTCAGAAAACGACAGCAGAAACTTGACCAGGTCTGTTCCTTACCTTTGCATCATCTTTTGATCTCTCACAGAAACATCGAGTTGTCTCATCCATCTCAGAGTTTAGCAGTATCATATCCTACCATCATAAGCCCACAGTGTCATAGGTCCAAGTTTCCAAATATGAAGGTTGTTTCTACCATGATTTGCTTTTTTTTAGCAAAACAACCTTATAATTAACTCCAGTGCCAATTCTCCTTGAGTTCCTTTTTTACAGAAAGTGAAGGCTGAATCCATAGATAGCCATGGAGTTGCTTACTGTGCTATTTCTTACCAGGTCTTTAAAATTATTTTAAACATTTATGTCTTACTTTTCCACTGTATGAGCAGTTTGACTCAATACAATTTTTGCCCTGGTTTAAACCATTAAAGCCATAAACTGTTTGGACACAGTTACTTGTAAGACCACCATCTTCTCCCATAGGTACCCACCTGAACCTTAAGATCTTTTCTAGAGGTCAAATAAAAGGAGGTAGATGGATAGCAGGGAGAGAGGGCTATTCCACTAGTGGCATCCAAGTCATGGAACAGCTATGACTAAAAGGTTCACATGGCACCATTTTTGTGGAGAAAGACTGTGTGAGATGTAGACTCTTTTGGTCAGTTGGGCCTTTTTAATAAACTAAGTTTTGTAGTGTGGGCCAAAAAGAAACAACAACAACAACGTTTCCTGACGGTCCAGAAACTCCATGGGGAAGAGTCTAGTCAACTTTCTCCCAGTTTTCAAACATCCCAAACTGCTGTGGAGAAATTATTCTATGTATAAAAACACAAATGGGGTTTTTTTTGGCATAAAAATCCTGTTTTTAAAATAAAATAAAAATGGAGAGATAATACAATACTAGTCCTAAACAGATTAAACTCACTGAAATCAATGGTACTTATGTTATTTGTGTCTAATAACTTAGAATTTCAATTCAGCAGGTCTATTCTATTTGGAACCATACCCATGGTATAAACATTCATTCATACTTCTAGGAAGTATTTCTTTTAGGAAACTATATGTACTATATATATACTACACACACACACACACACACACACACACACACACATATGCATACACACACGTGTGTGTGTGTGTGTATGCAATACATACATACTATATGCAATCAGGTGTGTTATGGGAACACATTTTAGAGATAAGTTGTGGCCTGATATTGGCGTGGAATTTCTCTTCTTGCTACAATGAATGTTAAAGCTCTAAGTTATTTCCTTCTTTCTCCTTTTGTTTGCAGTATGAGCGAGAGATGGTCCTGAAGGGGGAGCAAGACGGCAGGCCTGAGTTCATCCTTGTCAAAGAGAGCCTGAAGAAAATTAAGCTTTCCACAGAAACAGATATAAGACAGACATGAGAGGTCAGCTTCAAGTGCTGTTTCTGTCAGAATGACTCCTTGACAGAAGTACATATGAAGGCATTTTTTAAAAATGAGCCAAGAGCATTTTCAGTGGTGATCAGTCAGTTTCCTCTCTGTGGCCTGTAGAATCTGCACCCAGGCTAACCCCAGGGCAGCAGGACAGAATCAGAAGGACAATCCATTTGATAAATGGAGTACAGATGGAGTTTAGCTGCCCTTTGGCTGTGATCCTTAAAGTGATGGTCATTTGGGAATGGATGGGCAGACTGGAACTTGTTCTGCAAGCTATGACTGGGGCATGGCTTTCTCCACACACCCACGTTCAACATTGCATTTTTATGAAGAAAATATTGAAACTGTTGAGTGCATTTCCACACTTAGTATGAGGACCCTATCAACTATAGCTGGGTCACTTTGAAAAAAGAAAAACTGCTGGTAATTTTCCTGCTGTTAACATTTGCAGCATCTGAAATGAGGGGCACTCAAGTAGGCTGACCATATTTCCTTGAGAAAAAAATGGGACAGGGTTATGTAATATTCTGTATTAATGAAAAAATAAGAGGACAACAGAAGTTTTATTACATGAACATATTGAGCTAACAATTATTCTTCACTGACAAAACTCATACACAAAATGTAGGTAGAGTTAGAGGGGAACTGTATTTCACCACAATCGTACAATGACTGTTTCTCTGATGAAGTAATCTTGTGCAGCAAATTTTGGTCTTTCAATACCTTATCACAAAACTTCTCACACTCCATGACACAATTTTGTTAGAGTCTTTTGTTTGTTTTTTGACAACCACAATTTCAAATAGAGATCTTCACACCATTTTTGCAGCATAAGGGCACTTTTATTGAAAACAGGACAAAATGGACATTTATATTAAAATGACAAGATGGTCTGGAAACGGGGGGGGGGGGGAATGAAATGACACTATCTGATTTAAAAGGTACATATGGTCAGCTTACACTTAAGGCAATGTCATGGAAGATCATGGATTATGGTGGAGAGGTGTATGCTAGTTACCGGGACAATCTGTTTAGATTTCATTTACATATTCAGGATTTATTTTAATAGCCTACCTTTTCCCCAACAATGATGACAAGACATGAATACCTGAACAGGTATTGCCATCTATCTGCCACTTTATTTATCGTTATTGTGTGCCTTCCAGTTATTATCAATTTATGGTGACCCTAAAACCAGGAGGTTTTCTTGGCAAGATTTGTTCAGAGAGGGTTTGCCTTTGACTTCTTCTGAGGCTCAGAGAATGTGACTTGCCCAAAGTCACCCAGTGGATTTCCATGACAGCAGGGATTCAAAGCCTGGTCCAACACTCAAACCATTACACCTCTCTGGTTCTCACTTTATTTATATCTCAACTTTTTTCCAGTCTGGGATTCCAGAAAACATACAAAAACAGAAAATTACAATAAAAACACATATAGCTAAAAACATACAAAAGTTGAAATTAAACAAGTATTAAATAACAGCAGAATTAACACAATTTAAAATATTATTTTAAAAGAAAGACAGAACATTACAGCACCATAGAAATCTTTTCTCTTGTTGATATTCCTAGAGGCTTGCTAGACTAAAAAGATCTTTACCTGATGTCAAAAAGACAGCAAAGATAGAGGTATCCTAACTTCTCTAGGAAGGAAGTTCCAGAATCTGGAAACAGACCCAGAAAAGGCCCTCTCTCACATTGGCACCAAACATACCTGTGAATGTGGTTGGATAAAGAGAAGAGCCTCCCCCAAAGATCTAAGAAGTTGGGTGGGCTCATATGGGAAGATCTGGTCTCTCAGATAGACTGGGCCTGAGCTAAACTTTACCCACTATCAGCAGGAGCTAGTAGATTTCAGGTTTGAAGATGTTTATTTATTTTACTAGAAACCCAAGGTCCACTAACCTCATCCTAGTGCAAAAGATGTACACTTATTAAAGAATTCTAAACCCAGGATAACTGGATATAGTTCATACAACAAACCCTTTATTGTTACCAAAAGCATTCACCATTTCAGTATTATAATTTAGGGGCAAGGAGTGCAGTCCTTTTATTGTTTGGTTGCTCACTATTATTATACACGGATTTTTTATACATGGATTCAAGCATACACAGTTTGAAAATGTTCCAAAAATATAAATTTACCTTGATTTTCCATTTTTTATAAGGGACACCATTTTGGTATGTCATTACATTTAATAGGACTTGAGCATACACGGATTTTGTTATACACAGGGGATCTTGTAACCAAAACCCAGCGTATAACAAGGGTTCACTGTATTGGCAGTTGGCATCTATTGCTGATCTACAGCAAATCATTCACTTCTGCCAGAAAACCCAGATGCATGTTTGACCCACTCCTGAAGTGTAACTATGAACTTTAGCATCTTTAGGTGAAAGGGATTTTTTAAAAAATGGAGAAAGGAAAGTGAAGCATACTTAACTACACAAAACTAGCACTGGCGGACCATTCAAGTTCCTTGTGAATTGCTGTGATTTCTCAGTAGGTTTCATTTTTACACAGTTTCTTATTATTAAAAGGTTCAGCAGAACCCAAAGCATCCATATCCACCTGTCTGTAAACAGTTTTAAATAAAATTAACATTATAAGGTTGTCTAGCATTAGTTTGAGTGCACATTTCTTGGTCCTCTAATTCCTTCTTTAACCTGCCTTCACTTTCCTATTTGAATCATTTCAAAGCACTTTAATGCAAGCAAACAGGGTTGTTCTGGCATCTAGAACAATCCTTTTGGCTTCTTTTTTAAAATCTCAATTTCATGAGATTTGAGAACAAACCAAATGAACTCAGAGGGACTGCTTTACCCTAACTGGCATGCATGGATTTGTGTTAGTCATTGTTTTTGAAAGGTTATGCTCAGATCTACAGAGATCTCTCCTGTTGTGTCCACCCTCTCCCTATTTCTCCTAGTTACTAATTTTATGAATTGTTATGTATTTCTAATTAATTGTATCTATATTTTTATTGTAAGTCACCTTGACTGCCACTGCTGGGAAATGTGCATTTTCAAAATAAAATAAAGTATAATAAGATATTTAAAACAGAGAATCAACAAATTGGTAGGCACTGAATGAAGAGACTGTCTAGAGTATCTTTCTCAATTGATGAATTAGTCACTTACGAACCAGACTTCACACACAGCAAAAATAAGAAGCTTATTTTAATGAGATACTCACTCTTGAGTATAGAAATGAAACATCCTCAACAACTCTATTTATATTTTTCTGGGAACAAACATATAGACATATTGAATGGACCAATACCAGTGAGAATGTGAGGGATAATGTTATGAATAATAAACCATCACCATGGCTAACAGACAAAGAGCTACAGGTAAGAAAATAAAATGTGATTATAAACAGACTACAGTATATGATTCTCTGTGTAATGGACTGAGTAGCAGAGAAATAAGAGTCGTCATATATTTACATTATGCTGCGGTAGGGCAGGGGAGATATAAGTCACCACTAAGCTGGTGGAACATCAGTGTATGTATCCCATATATGCTTGGGAGAAGGAAGGAAAAACATGCTAGTGGTATATCCAAACTTGACTGTCACCTCCTCCCACAACTCTGGAAACACCGCCAGTGGCTACGTTATCATGAACCAATGCCATACATGCATAAGTGAAGCCTAATTTCACACACTCATGTCCACAAATGGACATGCACACACTCTGTAGCACACAACATGCACAATATACTCCCACTAACCCCTTAGGCTCAGCCAGCCAGTTCCTATGCATTTGTATAGACATATCCTCCTTTTACAGTCCTTACAACCATTGCTTTTGAGTACAACATGCAAAGAAGAAAGAGTGTCCATGCAGCTCAGCACAGCTGCCACCTGCCATAATGTTTCCTGGGCAAGGAGCTTGACTTTAGTACATGCAGTCTTCCTGAGATCTGTTATCAAAAATTATCTAGGAAGAAAAAGGCTGTTTTGCCAAGCAAAAGAGCTAAATGCAGCAGCAATCAAATTCTAGAGGGGCATGGCTTAAGGTTTGTTTGAACAGACCAACATTTAAACTGACCACAATCTGTTTTGGTTTGGATAAAACAAACTGTGGTTAGTTTAAAATGGAACCAGCTGCTATTATTCTAACAATGGGGGGACAGGAGACAAAAAGGACAGGCGCTGAATACAATATATAATTATTATAGTCTTTAGATACTGACACACCTTCTTTATGAGTTGAGATTTAACAAACAATTGAACCCTTCCTGCTATCGAGTAATGAAACACCCTCAGAGATAGAAGGGGGAGTAAATGAGCAAAGGCCCCTGCATGTAAACCTGCACCATGAGCTTTCTGCTTTGTGCACCATGAGGAGACCCCCACATGCAATTTTTTAAAAAAAGTTTAGTTTTAAAACTCTGTCCAAATTCTTGAAAGGAGCTGTTAACATTTTGAAAGAAACAGCAAGTATTTTACCCAAGAAAAAAAAAAAAAAAAAAAAAAAAAAGGCTGATGGATAAGAGACACACAAGAAGACTCAGCAACTCCACCGGAAGGAAGGTAAGATTGTTTACGATGCTTATCTTATTTAGAACTACTGGTCTTAACCACAGTGAAACATTTGAATAACATGAGGTTTATGAACTGCCCCTGTATTTGCTGTTTACACAGCTAGATTGCCACAATCTGGTTTTGGAAAAACTTCACATGCTTACTGTTCTCATTTACCATTTATACAATTCCTGACTAGTTCAGGAAATCATGTTTCCACCAGAATTCATGCAGAACAGGACAGGAGGCAAAATAAAAATCTACATCAAATGAGGATAACGTGCACATATATTAGATCTCTTGCTGGGACAGAGTTATCAACCAGCCCTTTAGTTATGGAAAAAACAGTTCTCTCTCCTCAAGTAGAGGAGGCATGTCTTATGGTCACAACAGCAGACCCTCAGCCATGGTCTCATGTTCAGCCATAGTCAAAGAATGATTTGGAAGGTACAAGATGGTTGGCTGAAGAACCTCTGTTGCATGGATAAAGATCATCTGGACCTAGGTGTGTATCCCAGAATCCTTCATATGTTGAAAAGTACAATAACATCCAAAATCCACAAAAAAGTGATACCTTTATTGTGGATTTTGGATTTATTGTACATTGCTACATTGCCAACACGGTTACATGTGGATATGTTTTCTGGGTGTAAGATACTGCGTATTAGTTATGTTGGTTAGTTTCTGACTGTTCCTTATTTAAGAGGTACACACACACACTGATAGGAACATCAACATCTGGAGAGCCACATATGCTCTACCTAATGGAGTGCCTAGTCCTCCATCATTAAACACTGCAACAGGTATTATTTGCATTCATTACTATTAAAACAGTTTATTTTTAAAAAGCATTTTATTATATGTTACATAAAATTTCATTTATACCTTACCACCCAAAACATATCAACACAACACATACTAATACAATCTAATACATACATATCTACTACACTAGACTTACTTATTAACATAAATAAAATTGATTATTGGGAAAAATCATTGTAGTTCTCTTCTGTCTTAGCTGAATTGTTTAACTCTTGTTAATATAAGTAACCATAATAAATTGATTATACTAACCTCCCATCTACTTCCTTCTGTTGTTTAATTACTATTAAATGAGTTTATGGCTTGTATCATGAACCAGAGTATAAATGAAGAAGCACTTCTCACAGTTCCACCTCAGCATCAAAATGCAGTCTTACACATCTACTCAAATGAAAATTTCGCAATTTGATTTCACTTGGGCTTATATTCCCAAGTACTGTATGTGTTTATAGAACAGCGGTCTCTGTAATATTTTAATGCATTAGAAAGGATTAAACTGGTAAATAGTAATTGAAACTAGAACTGCAGCATATGTCATACATAGCAGCTAAAGCTGACCATGACAACTGGACTGCCCCTTTCTTGCAGGTTAATATTTTCATTTTGGTTACACTGCCAAACTAAAACAACACAGAAACCTTTTTGTAAATAGTAGATGTGTCTGAGTTATCAGCTGTACAATACATAATTAAAATTAGTCTAATATTAATATTTGTGTCCCCCTAAGGTACTCCTTCAGTCACCAAGGAATATGATAATCCTACACATGAAAAAACAGACTCAGGGGTCCTTCTAATGGGACAAATGAGGTTAGGAGATTTCTGGAGGTTGTGTTATTTCTTGTTGTAGCTCTCTGGTGTTTTTATTTAGGCTGGCTTTTTAATATATAATAATGACAGGTTGATTTTTATCTGAGGTGTGTATTTTAGTTATGTTTTTAACATGTGTATGTTTCTATGCTTTTATACAGTTTTAATTAGGTTATTTTAATTGTTTTCAAATTTTTATAGTAAAGTTTTAAAAATGTTTTTATCTTATGAGCCTCTTTGGGTTCCATTCTGGGAGAAAGGTGGCATAAAAATTAAATAAATACATGTTAAAAAAATATTAAATACCCTGATTATGTCTTCTCTTGTCCCAGACTATTTCCAGGCAATTCCCACCATCAGCTGCAATGTTTTATTCCCACCTTTGGGTACTTTTCTTTTTAATTCTGAAACAAATTGGAACAAAAAATATCCTCCTTTTCTCCTCAGTAAAATGGTCCTTGTATACTATAACTATATAATTATATATATATATATATATATATATATATGAAATTTTGCTCTTCAAACCATAGGACAGCCTCAGCAAACTACAACCTGGTTTTAAAGAAGTCTTGGAACTGCCTAGTGAAAAACCAAGTGATTACTAGAAACCACCACCACCATATATATGGAACAAGTGCATGTGGAGGTGCTAATAATTGACAAAATGCAGCAAGATGCAAGGACAATATTATGAGAATTAATGCTCCTCTAGACCAACCCAGAAGAACCCTCATCCCTGCTATTCATACCATGTTCCCACCCATATCAAACCACCTGAATTTAATCTTCAGATATAAAGATTACCATCTTATTGCATGCTTCTGTTCTAACCCAGTTTAAATAATTATTTTCAAAAACATCTCATGAACAGTGTTGAACTTCTCGTTTTCACTGAATTTGCAATGTCTATCTTGAAAACCAGTTTGGCTGCAGAGAAAATCATGAAGACATATCAACATTTTTTTCCCTTTTTCCAGGTCTTGACATCCTCTTAATTTTATACCATCTGGCCTGATGAAGCGTTTCAGAGAACACTAAAGCTTGCTCTACCATGACCATAACTGCAAATACTCTTTAGACACACCCAAGAATCCTGATACCCACTTTCTGCAGTCTTACAGGATTTCCAAAATTAGGTTGATCTCAAGCAGTCTAGTTATTGTTGCTTGATTGACACAAACATCTACCTCTTCATGAAAGCAAGAGGAAGTTACCAGGAGAAAAACAAGAAAACCACTGCTCAGACAATACCCACCCATACAGATCGATTGTGCTTTGGAGAGCTCTTGCAACAAAAGTGCTAAACTCTTCAGTGAATCCTTGGTAAGAAATGGAGGCTGCTCAGTTGGCGACTAAATCAGCAATAACAGAAAAAAGGACCAACAGCTTTGAAGCATATACCATTGACTATTATGGATCAGATTCTATGAATTATGATATCTGCCTGCCAGAAGAACTGCCATTTGCTTATATTTTTATTCCCATTCTCTACTTCCTTATTTTCCTCATTGGTTTCTTTGGGAACCTATTTGTGATCCTGCTGATGGCACGAAAACAAGGCAGCAAGAGACTTGTGGACACCTTCATCCTCAACCTGGCCATAGCTGACCTGGTCTTTGTATTTACTTTACCTTTCTGGGCTTTGTCAGTAGCTCTTGGTTACTGGTGCTTTGGTGAAGGGCTATGCAAGCTGAGCAGCTATACCATCTCTGTCAACCGCTGCTCTAGTATCTTATTCCTAGCAGGCATGAGTGTGGAACGGTTCCTTGTGATGACAAAACGTTGGGATGCAAGGTCCATTGGAACCAGGAAGAATACCATCATGAGCTGTGGGTGCATCTGGGTATTCTCACTACTGCTAGGAATACCATCACTGGTCTACAGAAAGCTGGACCTTGTGGGAGACAACAATTCTTCATGCCAGGGTGAGCCTTCTGCTGCCTTCAGTTCAGTTATGCTTATTTTGACCTTCCTGTTACCTTTGGGAGTCATCTTGTTCTGCTATTGCTCTATCTTCTTCAAGCTTTGGAACCATGCCAGCCTAGGCAAAAGGAGAAACAATGCCTTTAAAATCATTTTTGCCATCATTGGTGCATTTGTCTGTTCTTGGCTACCTTTCAACATCTTCAAGATATTCTTAGTCTTCACTCTGGCTCAGAGCATTGATCTGTCCTGCCAAGCCCTAAGAGCTCTTATCTGGGGACTCACCATCACTGCTTGCCTGGCTTTCATAAACAGCTGTATCAACCCTATCATCTATGCCTTTATGGATCAGCATTTTCAACAGCAAGTCCTGATGTTTTGTAAGGCAAGGGGAAATGCACAAACCTCTACCCCATCCTTTTCATTTACAGAGTCAAGTGCTCTGTTTGGCAGCAGAAAGAAGCTCCCACCAGCCATGTCTGCTCAGATATGAGACACAAATAGTAGAAGATGGGTAGGTTTCTAAACCTCCAAGATTTGGCATATTTTTTTGGCTTGCACTGCTGAGACTATCCACAGGATTTCTGAGCTATGTTAATAATGAAAAAGTGGAGAGGGAGATGATCTTAAGGCTGTATTAAGTATGGCTGGAGAACTGATATATTTTGACTATGTTCTGTAAATTACAATATGAAAAATGCACATCATTATTCCTAATGTGTGCATATAAAATTAACTTCCACTTACATAGTTTGACCCTGCTTACTATTGCATAAGAATAGAGGTTCAACATATGCTAGCCTTTATTAAAGCTATTTCAGCTGGCTAAAATGGCGATATTCCAGAACTGAATAAGAGTGACAATTGTATCTGCTGCTGAAATATGGATTATCTTGCTTTATGTTTAGTTATACATGCTCTCCCCCACTCCATTTTTGGATTTTCATGCTGTTTATTTTCAAATTTGATGAATAGGTCTTGATTGCTAATTGAAAATGCTTAAATTAGTATGGAAGGAAAATAAATGATCATGTAATTGTGTAGCAGATATTCTTTAAAGCAGTAAGACAAGCATAGGAGAAAAAAAATCAAAACTTTATCAAATTCTGCATGTTTAATTAAAGATGAATATGTAATTAAAATTGTTCTGTTTTGAAATTGTTCAAAATTCTTTGTTCAGAAATTATTTACACTTCCCCTATGTCTAGGTTTTCCCCCAGTATGCTTTCTTAGTTTTGATTAAAAATGTAAATCTAAAATTCCTTATGTGTGGCTGTGAGTATGTGTGTGTGTAAGAGAGAGGCAGATATCTGATGTTTATGCCATAAACAAAACAAGAAATGTCTACAAACATAACAACACCGAATTCACAAATAACTCACATAATATGTTCTAGCATTTTACATCCTCAAATCTAAATTGACCATTGCTCACAAATCCTTTATCGATTTGTTAAATCACAACATGTCAGTCTGATTTGTCTACTCTTTTACAGAAGGTTTAGGGACATTTTAGGCTTGAGGGATCAACTTCATTTACTGACTCTTAAGTTTCATCAGTGAGAGACAGGTGAAAACCAGTGGCTTGGGAAGGTGGATACAGTACTCCAGAACAAAGTGCCTCTGAGCCCATACTCCCTAGCAGAGAATCAGAGTATCTTGCCAAATTCTGAATCTCCTTTTTCTGTAATATGGAGCTATAACAGTTAAAGTGGGATCAAACTGCATATACTGCAAGTTACAGTCCATCACACTGTTTTTGGCTTTTTTTAAAAAAAGAATAATTTTTTCAATGCTATTTTGGTATAGACAAGATAAAGGTCATTGCTTTTTTAAACTGATCCCACTGTTGGCTTTAAAAAGCATGATATGTCTGAGAAAGAAAAAGAAATGTGACTAAAACTAGTGCTGACTAACTATGAAATGCAATTTGTTAAAAGAAGGACTTTGATTTACAGCCCGATCTAGGTTTCGGTGAAACATAATAAATGTTGGCCAAAAAAATTAAAATTAAAAAAAAACCTCTACAATATGACTGCCATAAATCAGAGTCAACCTGAAGGCACATAACAATGTCAAAAAATCTGGTGCCTAGAAATAGGTTTTCCAACAGGTTCACCAACAGTATCACAAAACAAAATTGGCACAAAGACCAAGAACATTATGATGTCTGTATGGTAATCATTTTTACTTCCCTGGAGACAAAGTTAGAGACATCAGAGAGACTTTGAATTGAGAATTACAGATTTCATCACATTACAGACACACATACTTTGCAGCTATCTTCCATTCTTGCTTGCCATATTTAATACCACTTTGATTCTGAAGATATTGCTTTACATGAAAAAGGAATGGTTACTTTCTACCTGCATGTGTTCCTACCTGCCTGCTCCACCTGTTTCTGTCTATTTCTGCATCTGATGAAGGAGATTTTACAACTGAAAATAGCAAAAACTCACAGGAAACCCAAATTAAACTGTTACTCCAAAAGTCAGTACTGTACTTCATTCTTCTACTGATTTTGATCAAATTTAATGTAACACATCAACATACAAAATGCAGTGTTAGCCAACCTGGCAGCAGTTTTGTACCAATATCACAGGTATATCTACCATCAAAAATATTTCCAGGATTAAGGATGGGGAACAAAATATAGTGTTCCTTAAGAATTTGACCAATGAGAGGCAGATATTTCTTTTAAAAATTAGCTTTAAAGCCAACCCATTCCCCAGCCATCTCTGCTCATGAACACCCTTTCTCCAAAGTGTTAATGTGAAACACGCCATTACATTATTTCTCCTTCAGAAACCTACCCCTGAAATGCATTTTGCATCCTCTTCACCTTTCTTCCTCATATATATTCTGGTGATTCTGTACTGCGCTTGATTGTAACATAGACTTTTAAAAGACTAGAATCCAATTCATTTGAGACTTGGAGTTCACAAAAGCCCAGGCAAGAATTTTAAAAATTGTGATTTTCATTTTTTTTTCTTTTCTTTAACAGAATAGAAAATTCTAATGCAACCTGATTTATCTGCATGTGATCTCTTCCTTCAGTAATTGCTAGAGTAGACACAATGCCATTTAGAGATGCCAGGGAAGAAATCAATGTGATTTGGTCGTCAAGACACTTGTTAAATTTGAGAACCAGTAGAAAAATAGGTTTTGAAATGAATTAACACTGAACTCTCCAAATGCCAAATCTACAAAATAATTTGGCTGTTATCCTGCACAAGGGTCAGGAAGTCATAATCAAAATTGATGTATAATTTTGCCTTTTCTGAGTTCCAAAAGTTCTCTTGTTTTTAAGAACTTTTTGTGAGCTGACTTGAGCCCAATTTGGGCAAAAGGCAACATATAAATAAAATAAAATAGCAGCACTGATTCAGTTCAGCTACATCGCTCCGATCAGATCTTGAGAGGACCAAAGAATGTAAACATCTACAGTTGATGCCTCCAACTAAAATTGTTAATGATCCCATTCCTCACTCCACCTTTTATAGAGCACTATGTCAAAAGAGGGAAAGAGAGGCAGTTAATTGCAAATAATTGCTCCTTCTGCAGTACACTGGGTTGTGAAGTTGCAGCCTCAAGAGTTGTGAGAACAAGCAACAATAGGCTTCTAAGTGACCTCAAAGGTTTGGGCGGGAAGCAAAGTTACTAAGCACAGATATTATTTTATTTTTATTATTTTATTTATATCTCGTCTTTCTCTCCTTGGGGGAATCAAGGCAGCGCACAACACCTTAAAAAAATACAACTTTAAGAACCCATCATAGAAAAGTTAAAATACAGTTAGACTAACTTGGGCTCCATCCACACTGCAGAAATAATCTAGGTTAACATCACTGTAACTGGTTAAGTGCTATGGAATTCTTGGAGTTCTAGTTTTGTGAGACATTTAGCCTTCTTTGTCAGAGGGTTCTGGTGCCACAACAAACAAAGAATCCCAGAATTGCATAGCACTGAGCCATGGCAGTTAGGACCTTATCACATGGGGGAATCGAGCAAAATTGAGAGTTTAAACAGCGATTATCCAAAATGCGATATTGCAATTAAAAAATTCACACGACATCGCTATTAAACAGGCTCCCTGGGGACCGCAAGCAGCTGGCCGAGCAGCAACTGAGAAACCTCTCACCTGTGCCAACCTTGAGGCAAAGGCCAGTGGATGCAAGAAGCCTCTCAGTCATTGCTCAGCCACCTGCTCGGTAGCTGCTCCCAAGGTGACCAGATGGAAAGAGAAGAGATCCAGAACTATGAAGCTCACTGAGTAATCTTGGATCAATCACTCTTTCTCAGCCAGTTACTCTCTTATACTTCACAGGGGGGTTATGAGAATAAAATGAATTGAGTTCATTTGAGAACAGGTGTGATATAAACTTAACAAATAAATAATTCAATAAAACATTCACATGAAAGTCCCACTGAATTCAAGGTAATATTATAAAACACACACACAAGTATCTATGGCCTGCCGGCCATATCTATGGCCTGTTTTTCCACCGGAGGGAAGCTGCAGCCGCCAAACCATGCAGCTTCCCTCTGGTGGAAAAAGAACCTGCAAAAAGCAGGTTCTTTTTCCACTGCAAGGGCAGCGTGACGAGTGCACCACTGGCGCACTTGTTATGTAAGCGCCGTGCGGCACCGTGTGGACACCACATGGTGCTTATGTAACAATGGCGGCACCCATGTATACAGGGAGCTGCCATTTTTATGCCCTCGTCACGTGCTAGGGTTGAGGGGCATGTGGGCACACCACCCAGAGGCAACCCTAGCACATGACGAGGACATCCTTTTAGGTCCATCTATATTGGTCAATACATTGGTAGTCACAATTGGATAATACCTATTCTTTACAGCAACCAAAATGTTACAAAAGCAGTAAGCTGTTGAGTTCTTCAGAACTCTTCTTTGGGTAAGGTGGTATAAAAAGCAGAGAACAGGGCAAGAAATAAAAGTACAGGTATATATAGCACTGCAGAATTACAAGCCTGTCCTAGATATGTTACTCAGGAATAATTCTTACTGTGTTCAGGGAGGCTACAGCCTATTAAGCAAACGTTCACAGGGTTGAAATCTTACAGTGCAATCCTATAATGCCTATTTAGAATGAGACTGACTGAGGTCATTGGGCCTTATTTCCAGGTATAGGATTGCAGGCTGAAGCTGACTGATTTTAAGAACCTGAGAACTTAAGGGCTTAACAATTGTTTCTTGTCCTTTGCTCAGGTCTGCCTTTCATCTCACATTAAGCTGCAAAGGATCATCTTACCTTGCCATGCAGTTTTTAAACATATATTGGATTTCCCTAAGGTTGCTGTCTTCTGTCTCTGCCAAACCTGATCTGTCTTTATCAAGCAAATTTTCCCTTATTTGTGGTTGTAACAAGGAAACACACAAATAGTTCTAAATGCATGTCTTTGCCAAAAGTTCTTGCCATTTTTCAGTGCATATTCTGAATATTCATGTAAAATGAGGCCAGAAAAAGTCACAAACCTATGTGTACCAGCTCATTGGAGATGATGTCAAGGAGGAAAGGATAGAATTTAAGAAGTTTGTACCTGTGGGAATTCTCATGAAGAGTAACAGAGTACCATGGAAAATATATTTTGAGTTTAACAAAGGACTGGTTAATGAATCACTACTTTAAAGGGCATTTTTAGAGAGCTGTATATAACCCCTGCATCTCCTTGCAAGAGTACAAGAGTATTTCTGGATTTTGTATAAGCTATCTGTTTCAAACATCTCCGCTTCAGTAGATGCACAATGTGGATTGGTAATGTTAAAATAATTATTTGAACTGATCTTTAGATTTAGGTTGGGCAAAGACTGTAGATTTTTAGCACTGTATTTTGTGTTTTTTAAAAAGAAGAGTCAAATGTAGTGTTGAAACTGCACCAAAGAAATAGGCAATCACCTTGGCAAGCTACATTATAAGTACTTTACAGTATTAGAATTTATTGCCACCTAGCGGTTGCATAAGAAACACTACTGCTGACTGTTGTTCTGTAAAATCAGGACAGGGTCTCCCATGAACTAGATAGACCAGACATTAGATTTTAGGTGTCATGACAGCAAATGTTTAGTTATTTAATATTTTATCATTATATTTTTAATGCAAAGGATGCAGACAGGGACTTCTTGGATTTACTTCTTCATGCATGAAAATAATTTCTATGGACAACTTTTGCTTGGGTGGTGGGACGGGTTCCATTTGCAGTTCCATCTCATGGATCGAAATTTATTGGGCCAGCCCTGCATAATATAAATGTGTGGAGAATGGAGGAATGTGTCTCCTACAAAGCGTTCTGCTATTGTGTCAATCTCAACATGATCTGCCCTATTCTACATGGGACTCATGGAGCCAACTCTGATCCCATTGTCAATAGAGGAAAATGTTGCACACAGTGTACACAAGACAAGAGATGACAGAAGTTCAGAAAAATGTGAGTGCTGAAGAGACGGGGACACATCCAATGTGGATTTCGATATACAGTACAGGCTGTGCTGTATAAGTACACAAAAACTTTTGATGTGTCAGCACTGTTGATGATTGCTGTATTGTACTAGGGACTTTGTTTTTCTATGAGTCAAAGTATAACATAGCCTAGAGATGCTACACTAACATTTTCCTTGCATCTATGAGGTCTCCAGTCAGTGGTATTAAAATGGACTACTTATGGTTTCAGGCTCTTCTGGAGTGAACCATAATGAAGCATTTCAGGATCATTGTGGATATCAGATTAGCTAAACTGATATATGAATGTGAAAAGTGGTACAGAAAAAATGTTGGAGCACTCTGGAATCTAGAGAAATGTCTTAAGACTTGCACATTTACTGGGCTCCATTGAGCCACTGAGCAGAGTGGAACTTAGTAGCAAAAATATACAGAATTGAACTCTAAATCAACTGAAACTAATATGGATGGGAATTAAGTGATTTTCTCTCCTTTACAGAGAAAAATCCACCCTCCTCCCAACATATCAGAATTCACCAAGATCATTTATTTATTTATTTATTTGTTTATTTTCCTGCCTTTCTCCCAAGATGGCATTCAAGAAGGTCCCAACCATCTTTTTTCTTCCTCAGGTTGGTTTCTCAAAAATGCAGATGTACTGCAGTGCAATATTGGCATTCTTTAACCCCAGGTTGGCCATTTCTCAGAACCACCATGCATAGAGATAGTCATGAGAATACTCTTAGGCTTTCAATTTTTATTTTAACATATTAGCTACAACACGGTTCCTTGTACAATGAGTTATAAGAAGAAAGTCCCTGAAACTTACCATCTTGCAGTCAGAGCGCACATTCTCTTTCTCCTGGTCTCCAATGCTGTAGAATGAATGTTGAAAGAATGGCAGAATGTTGCAGGTAATCTTCATTAGCTTTGTGATTTGCAAGGGATAGGTAAAATTTGTGGCTTCAGTAACTAAACTGCTCACCCAGATGACCGAGAGAAAAATTCCCTACTGCCTACTCTGCCAACCGTTCAGAGGATGTGGTCAGCTCAATAAAGGTTCACATTTGATGATTCATCTCAGGCACCCTGTGGGCACCTAGATGAAAATTTTCTCATGGGGTACACAGACAGGGCAAACTAGAAGTACTGTGGTACCTCAGCCACCTGCTCTGACTACTGAGAGTGAGAAGAATAAGTGCTAGGTATGCCCCAATGGAATTCAGCTGTGAATCTGAAATTTGGAACTGGATTAGACTAGAACTTGGACATAATGGGATCTGGTTGATTCAGGCCTTCTTGAAGAACTTTGAGAAGCCCTGCCACAAGTCATTCTATTAACATAAAGAAGTCAACTAGAATTTGTAATAGATCATAAAATCACAGAATAATAAAGTTGGAAGAGACCACAAGGACTATCTAGTCCAAAGACATGCCATGCAGGAATATACAATCAAAGCACCCCCGTTAGATGCCCATACAGCCTCTGTTTAAAAACCTCCAAAGAAGGAGATTCTGCTACTCTTCAAGGCAGCGTATTTCACTGTTGAACAGCTCTTACTGTCAGAAGTTCTTCCTCTCGATCTATACTTCTATTGATGCAGGCTGTGTATGTGTGTGTGTGCGTGTGTGCGTAGACTCATATAACTTCAGCAAATTTCCCAATGGTAGCTGATGTCTACTGGGGTCTTGCCGGGCATAGGATGGGGTCACAAGAGATGGCACCAACTATGTTTAGGTAGCTCCCAATCTCCTCCCTTGCAAGATCTCAGAACACCTAGTGCCTCATCTACTTCTGGTTCTGCCGCAGCTCTTGTAGGGTGGATTCAGTTGATTTGCCACTTACTCTTCTTAACAGTGGTGATCTGCAGACAGCATCTAACAGAGAGTTAGACCCTACATACAGGTATCAGTTGGATTTTGAATGAGGAACCTTGTGGTCTGCACTCTTTGAATGTGCAGAGTGGAAGAGAAGGGCAGTTGTGCTCTCATGGGTCCCAGGATGACTTTCCTTGACCTTGCTCTAAATAGAGCAGCCTGATCAACAACCAGACTCTGGCCTTGCTTCTGTTATTCCACAAACTGCAGACTTCTCTGTTGTCTCTCTTATGTTCATCAGGTTCCTTGTCTTCACCACTGTCAGCCTGCCTTTTCATTCCAGTCCCAATTATGGATGAGCTCTTGCTTCAAACCATGGCTTGAAATTATTTTGTTTCTGTTTTGCTCTTGTGGATTTGCACTTGCAGTCTGCTTATGCCCAATTCCCGCACCTGCCCATTTCCAACCTGCTCCCCTTCGGCTGTTCCACATCAGAGGCCTTTCCTGAGGGATCCCTGACTTTTGGATAGAGCACAGGAGGCTACAGAGAAGAGGAGGGTTAAGGAATCCCTCTCGTGCAAGGGTTGCATCAACCCCCCCCCCCCATGTAGACAGTGCTGCAGGCTCACCCTTTGCTTTTACTCTGTGCTTTAATTCATGGGTTTTACATGGAAAAACAATGTTGATAGATGGATCATGCAGAGAGGGTAGAAACTAGCTTCTACAGCATCTTGCTTGAGGTAATCCACAAGTCAACAAGACAGAAAAGGAGGTAAGTGCTGTATTTAGGAGTAAACAAGTAGATACGGGGTTAGTCTTTGAACCCATTTGGCTCTGTTTAAAATGCATTAATTAAATATGCAAAATGTACAAGCAGAGCAAAGTAAGTCTGTAAATCTGATGCCGTGATAAGCCTGAATAGTTGCTTTCCTGGCTTGACTTTTGGTTAAATATACAGAAGATTTAACTCAGGCTTTTAAAAGATAAGCTTTGGTTTTCCAAGTTAAATGTTCAGAGTTTACAACCACGAGAGATCTGTGTGCATGAGCAAGCATATGACTGTGACCCAAACATGAGATAATCTTTGCATTTAGAAATGCTAAATGCCAGTCAGCTTGTTGGAGAATTCTGGGGGTTGTAGTCCAAAAAAAGGAACTTTGCCAACCATTGTTTAACTATGTGGGTTATTGTCAGAAGCAAGTGTTTATAATTTAAAAGCATATATCACATTTGCCTTCAATACAATATCAATTTTATCTTCATCATTGCTCTGAACTTGCAGAGAATGATGATTGATGGGAAGCATGAAGGGCCCAGCACCAATGCCATCACCTGGGTTGGCATCACCCAGTGCAGTAACTCATGGTGTCACCCCATCATTGACCTCCTCCCATACCACATCATACAGAAAACGTAGGCCCTCTGCAGACTGGCCCAAATGGCAACCCTGTGGGTGGAGTCAGGGCACAGCATCCTGATGATGGACACACTGACTCCACCCCCAGGGTGTCATGATGCTGTGCACTATTCCAGATGGCACGCGGCATCATGGTGCATTTCCGGCGCTGCATCCAGATGATGCAGCCCCGAGGGGGCGCCATACAGTCACGCTGTCTTGGCTATGGCACTCTACAGAGGCCAGATCAGGGCCGTGGCGTGAGGTTGCTGCAGCCCCAATCCAGCCAGGAAAGAGGCAGCATCCCGCCACCCCTTAGGGGCAGTCTGTAAAGCCCCTTAGTAATGTTTTTTTTGTACTAATGTTACTCATAAATTGTAATTCCTGTATATCATTGAATATAATGTTAATAGTTGTGACATAAACAACTAGCAAAATTAAAAGTATACATTTAAATTACAATATCATATGCACAGAATAAATGCATTTGTATGTACATTGTTTCATGTGGTTAAAGTGAAAATTTGGTAAGATGTAATGTTTTCAAAGGGGATGCAGTGGCTTAGTGGTTAAGATGCTAATTCTGACGACTGGAAGATCAGAAGATTGGCAGTTCGAGGCCCAGCTTCTGCCAACCTACTTGCAAATGCAACTAGATAAGTAGGTACCACTTCGGTGAGAAGGTAACCATGTTAGGTGCAGTCATGCTGGCCATATGACCACCAGAGTTGTTGACGGACAATGCTGTCTCTTTGGCTTAGTTACGTAGATGAGCAAAGCCCCCTACAGTTAGTTACAACTAGACATTCATGTCAAGGGACTACCTTTACTTTTACCTTCAATGTTTTTTTTAAAAAAATGGAAAAGATGATGATGATGATGATTATTATTATTATTCAAAAATGCAGGCTTCAGTCTACCACTACACTACTCCAACCAATAAAGTACACTGCTAGTTTCCGCTACAATTATTCTCTGTTAATCAAGGTCTGAATTCTGTTATTTCCTCACAGTCTTTTGCCAAATAACTTGATCGCATGGAGACATTCCTCCCCCCTGCTGTCCACTAGCTTATTAGTTTTGCCATTGTACCTCCAGCCTCTATGGCAAAGAGTTTTGCTAATCCATCACTAATACAACATTAATAGCCAGCTGCCCTGCACACTTTCCTTCTGGGCTAATCTCAGAAAAAAAGACACCCCCCTCTCTCTGATGCCATTCTTTCACGCATTCTCACGGCCTAAAATTACACCACAGGGGGGTCATTGTATTGCCTGGATGAGGCTCTTTGATTCAGCAAATGACTCTTTCCTACCATGAGGGCTGAAGCAAGCTAGGCTGGAAACAGGGATCAGAAGGGGAGGCTGTTTTCCCCCTTATAAAAGAGAAATTACCATCAAGCAACAGCATCATCAAACAAGAAAGAGGAGAATTTTGCACCACGAGCTGTTTTTTATACTGCATTTCCTAGGCAATTCTAGCCAAATTCCCTTCCTTTTTTAAAAGAAACACATTTTGGGAAGAGATTCCCCTGTTTTCATCCAGGGAGTGGTATGCCCCAGGGACAGATGTCTTCAGATCTTTTCACATTTGGGATGTTGCCCTAATGCCCAAATTAAATGAAATGTTTCAAGGGGTATGGTGAAGAAAGTACCAAGATCACAAGAAACATGGGAAAAGGAGGGAAAAGCAGCAGCAAAAATAAAAAAACCCACCTCTCGCACCTGGAGGGAGCTGAGAAATGCAAGCCAAGGGAGCGACTTGCTTTTTAATAGGTAAGTGAAAAGCTGAGCAGAAAAACTTTGGGCTATGCATGAAATAAATTCTTATAGCCATGCAGAGGAAATGCCCACAAGTACAGATGTGGTGAAGTCAGGCCCCTTTGATGAAGCCCAGAGAGACCTTTTGAATTACAGTAGCTTGTTCACAAGAGGTTATCTTTTGACTCTCTGAGTTGGAATTCCCCCCCCCCCTCGAAATCCTTTGATGGAGTTAAAGGGAAGCACAGACAAAAGCTGGATCTTTTTCCAGGGGTTCTGGTTCTGCAAATGAGCAAAGTCCCTGTTACTACCAAGATCTCAACAAACAGCTGAGTGGGAAACTATGTTTTTGGGTTGCTGATTCTTGAAGAAAGGGACTGATGAGCAGAGTCGGGAGAAGTTACTCTTTTGAAGTACTGTATAACTGCCAGAATACCCCAACAGTAGGTCTCAGAGTTGAGGTACAAAAACATTACTTGTCTAACTTCTGGTTATGAGATATAAAAGTCGGGAACAAGTTGTTGGAAAGTCTTCCCACTCCACTCCTTAGTCCATCTGTACGGTTTCTCTTCTGATTACACAGAACCAGAAAGAGAACATGGGCCAATACCTGCTTCCTTCATTGATGGATCTTTTGTTTTAAGGATAGGAACAGAACAAATGTTTCATCATAAGGTTAATTCTTCTCAAGACTAGGCTATCTTTAACATTGATTCATCTTTGTCATGTTCATTTTTCCCCAAGGAATTAAATTTCTTAGGGATACGTCTTTATCTTGAAAAGTTTGGGCTAATCGCATCAAGATCTATGATATGGGAGTGTAAGTGAGGCCAAAGCATATGCCACAATATTTTTCTAATGTTCAGGCTGAGTCTCCTTTACCTAGAATTCAGAAATCTGAAACATTCCAAAGATCAAAACCATTTTTCTATGGGTGCTGAGATAGTGACACCTTTGTTTTCTGATGGTTCAGTGTACACAAACTTTGTTTCATGTACAAAATTATTTAAAATATTGTATAAGATTACCTTCAAACAAAACAAACAAACAGCTTCATTTATATACCGCTTCATACTAAATTAACAGTGTCTAAGTGGTTTTCAACTGTAAGCTAATGGCCCCTAACAATCTGGGTACCTTCAGGTTATGTGTATAAGATGTGTATAAAGCATAAATGGATTCTGTGTTTAGACTTGGAACCCGTCTCCAAGATATCTCATTATGTAAGTATATGCAAATACAGGTATTCCAAAGTCCAATAAATATCAGAAATCCAAAACACCTCTGGTCCCAAGCATTATAACTTGCTCTCTCGATCCCTGTCCCTCATGGCTAGCGGCCCAGGGGGGACCGGCGGTAACTTTATTGCTACGCCGGATTATTAACACATCTTTGAGGGAAGGGCAATTTCCATCTGAACTAAAATTGGCCATAGTAAAACCTTTATTAAAAAAGCCCTCCCTCGACCCCCTGGTACATAACAATTATCGGCCAGTTTCGCTGCTGCCATTTTTGGGGAAGGTGATCGAGAGGGCGGTTGCAATCCAGCTTCAGGCGGTCTTGGATGAAACGGATTATCTGGACCCATTTCAAACTGGCTTCCGGGCGGGTTACGGGGTTGAGACGGCCATGGTCGCCTTGGTCGATGATCTCCGTCTGGGCATCGACAGGGGAAGCGTGTCCCTGTTGGTGCTCTTGGACATCTCAGCGGCTTTCGATACCATAGACCATGGTATCCTTCTGGGACGCCTGGCAGAGGTGGGAATTGGGGGCACTGCGCTCCAGTGGTTCCGGTCCTACCTCTCCGGGAGGTCCCAGATGGTGCAGCTGGGAGACGTGTGCTCCGACGAGAGGGCCCTTATAACTGGGGTCCCTCAAGGAGCCATTCTGTCTCCCATGCTATTTAACATTTACATGAAACCGCTGGGAGAGATCATCCGGAGACATGGGGCGCGGGGTTATCAATACGCTGATGACACCCAAATAATTTTCTCTATGTCTCCGACTGATGCAGTGACCGGGGATGGTGTCTCTCCTCTCGTGGCCTGTCTGGAATCAGTAATGGGCTGGATGAGGGAAAACCGACTCAAGCTGAATCCAGAGAAAACGGAGGTACTTGTGATAGGTTCCCCTGGTCCAGGAATGGTGGTAGTTCCACCTGTCCTGAACGGGGTCACGCTCCCTGTGAAGGACTCTGTGCGCAGTCTGGGGGTGCTTCTTGACTCGTCGCTTCACCTGACTGCTCAGGTGAATGCGACGGTCAAGAACACCTGTTATCAGCTTCGACTTATTCGCCAGCTGCGCCCATACCTGGCCCAGAGAGACCTTGAAACGGTAGTACATGCTCTGGTAACCTCGAGATTGGATTTCTGCAACGCACTCTACATGGGGCAACCCTTATACCAAACCCGGAAGCTACAAATGGTACAGAATATGGCAGCCAGGCTGGTCACTGGAACTTCCAGGGCCAGCCATATTACACCGGTGCTTAAAGATCTGCATTGGCTGCCTATTCGCTTCCGGGCCCAATATAAGGCGTTGGTGATGACCTATAAAGCCCTAAATGGCTTGGGCCCAGGATACCTGAAGGACCGCCTCTCCCCGTATATTCTGTCCCGCACCCTCAGAACATCCGGGCAGCTATTACTGAAGGTGCCGGGCGCTAGGCTCTCTTCCGTCACAAGGCGGACCTTTTCCATCGCCGCCCCGGCCCTTTGGAACACGCTGCCCGCCGAGCTCCGCTCGACTACCTCCCTGGCCCAATTTAAAAAGGATCTGAAGACCTTTTTATTCCAGCAAGCGTTCCCCCCATAAAAATCCTAAGGGCCTCCCTCCTCTTCCGTGGCCATGAGGATGGGCTAATGGGGCTTGTTGTTTTTATTTTTATTATACAATGCTCTGACTTGTTTTTAACCTATTGTATGTATAATGTATAATGTATGTAAACCGCCCTGATTCAAGGAAGGCGCGGTATATAAATAAAACTTTTATTATTTATTTATTATGGATAAAGGAGGTACAATCTGTACCTGTTTATGAAAAGATTTAAGGAACCTACGCAATAGACTACTAAGCATCATTTGTTGTTACAGTATTTGTCATTAAGTCAACTTCAGTTTATGATGACCCTACGAATAAGAAACCTCTAAGAGTCCCAGCCATAACTGTCCTGCTCAGGACTTGCTAACTCAGGGCTATGGCTTCCTTGATTGAGTCAATCCACCAGTGGCCATGCCGTGCCGGCTGGGGGATTCTGGGCATTGTAGTCCAAAAAGTAACATTTCTACAGTTTGTCAAGATCATCATTCAACACCACTTTCTCTGAATTACTAACCTATTCCACTTTTATAATTTTCATAACCTATTGCAACATTTATGGTAACTAACTAGGCACTCAAAAGCCTTTGTCTACAAAATGTTGGACAATCATTACTTGGAGGAACTGTTTTGGCAGTGACGCTTTTACAATTATTTATCCAGTCACCATGTACAAAGTGGGAATTTTCTCTCTTTGCTGGAAGTTCTCATTATTATTATTTTTAAACACACCCATACACACTGTGCATGCAAGTCCAAAGCCCCTGCTACTGTGAAATTGGATTGGGCAGTAGCTGAAATGCACTAGGTTCCATGCAGGAAAGGAAGGGGGACAAATATACAGCTGTGATAGGCTTTATCTTTCTGGTGCAAAGGAGTTGGCCTTTTCTCCTAGCCTCGATGGGATGATGGATGGTCTGAATGCAGGGGGCACTAAAGGGGCATTTGTCCTTCAGTGCTCTTTATTTACAGAGGGCACGTCTGACAGACAGTGAAGAGAGGGAGATGAATCCCTTCAGTGTTATGAATTTCCCTCCTGTGAGCCTGTTAAAATGACGGAGCCTGGGAGAAGGGAGATAGGACATGGTTCTTTGGGAGGAAAGCCAAATGGGATGATTGGAGTGTTTATGATAAGCTTCCTCCTCGTAGCAGGGCTGGGAAAGCTTTCCGGAAGACACAGTGTGACACAAGCTATTTTGTACAGTACTTCCATTGGCAAGGGGCAGCTGAAAGAGGAGGGAGAAAGAGTTGGCTAAGAAACCAACCCAATTCCCAGAGGCAAGGGTATAGTACTCAAAAGAAAAGGCTGCTGTTTGCAGATCAACGGATTCTTTATCTGCAGTCCTCAAACCTGAATATCTCACACGCACCATCCAATACCCAGTTATCTTTGCTGTGTAAAATCTCAGCAAAAAGGCAAAGAAGCAAGTTATGTCACACATTTATCCTACAGGCCCATAGACTTAATGTTAATTATCTTTTGAATCAATCTGAATCAAAACCATATGATGGGCTGACCATAAGTTGCAGTCAACATGAAACCACATAATGCATACTTTTCTGTATGTGTCTTGAGTATGCTGTTTTATTATACCTCTATATCAAAGTAAGCCCTATTACTTTTTTGATTGGTTGGTTGAATTTGTATTCTGACTTTCTCCCAAATTGGGATTCATGACTGAAAAAGGTCCTACATAATATTTTAAATAGCTTCTCCAGATGGGACAAATGGGTTGGAAGGTTGTAGTATTTGTTGCTGCAATTCCTGGCCACCTGTGCACCCCAAAACATTGGTCTGGAAGGATGTGATGGGGTAGGAAGGAGGCAGATCCTGTTGTGGTAGTGGCCAGGCACTAGTGACATACTATACTGGAGTTAGGCTGCAATCAATGATGCATGATTTCATCAGTGTGAGTAGTCCCTCCATCGATGTAGATCACAATTTCCCCACCATTTTTGTGTTAATAGTTGCAGTGGACAATTCAGACAATTCATCACCCTTGACTATTCTGCTGGTGATGAATCTTAAATAACCTAGTTACTTAGTAACATAGGGGCTGTACAGACCGGCAAGAAATGCTGGCATCTGCATGCCCCGACTCTGTCCCGATGCTGGTGTTATGTCACCCACCCATTTGCATGGCAGGTGGCATCATGCCCCTTCTTCGGTGCAGCATGTAGATGCGCTGCACCAAAGAATTGACAAAAAGCCATGATGGTGGCGGCAAGAGTGGCTTTTTGCCACTTTAAGAAAAAGCAGCATTTTGCTGGGCACTTTTTGGGCAGTCAAAGCACCAGATCGGGCACACAGAGTGCGGTTGACGCAGGCCTGATCTGGCACTCCCAGGGGCATCACTGAGCTGCTCTGTTGAGGCGGTCAGTACAGCCCCTTAGATGAAAGCACCAGTGTTGTGTAGTGGTTTGAGGATTGGACTAGTAATCTGAGATAAAAGGATTCAGCCATGCTCTGCCATGGAAACCCATTGGGTGACTATGAGCAACTCACACTTGTCCAGCGTTAGACTTAATGTTAAATCTCTTCTGAATCGGTCTGAATCAAAACCGTATGATGGACTGATCATAAGTTGCAGTCAACATGAAACCACATAATAACAACAATAAACTGAAATGAACCTCTATTAGTTAGTGTCATCGTCAAATAACATTCTTCTGCCAGATCTGTAGTCTTTTATATCAGCTCCATACAACAGTGAGAGACCAAAGAGGACTTTGTGGAAGCAACTAGAAACTAAAAACCAGAAGCTAGAAACTTCAGTTTCCATGCCTGTCAACTGTCTTGCCCCATAGTTGTCACAGAGGCCGAACTACATATCATGTAAAATATTTGAGTACATTTTATCCAACTATTGGGGTTTTTGGTATAACAGCAGTGTGGAAGCTTGGTCAGGATTTGAACCATGAGACATAGGAAGGGAGATTTAACATTCCAGCCATTTCATCTCATGAAAACTGCTGTTGATGGAGAAGGGAAGCTGCTATGGAAACATTAATTGAAGGAGGGGGAATATTAAATTCTCCTCCTTCTTATGCTTTGTAGTACTGCTCTTGATTGTGGTAATCTTTGGCTGTATTAAAGCAGACATGCTCACACATGTTTAACACAACATGTAGTTTGACCCACAGTGCAGCAGGAATTAATATGAACAAAAGACCCTAGTTTTTCAATAGCTATAGTCCAGGGGTAGGCAATCTTTTTCAGCCGGGGGCCGGGTTGCTGTCCCTCAGACAACTGGGGGGCCAAAGCCAAAAAATAAATAATTAAATAATTTTTTTAAAAAAAATTAAATATATAAATAAACCAGGACAAATGTAGGACAAAATTTTCAAAATTTTTTAAAAAATGGAGGACACGCGAAAAAATTTGCTGAAAAATGCATGTTTCTGAGGCTTCTATAGACAATTGCCCCCCCAAAGGCCCCAGCGGCAATTGGTGGCAGGACTGGGCTGGGGCCGGTCCCAAGGCCTCGCTGGGCCGCATCCGGCCCACGGGCCGCAGGTTGCCTACCCCTGCTATAGCCACTCCTTCACTCAATTTGACCTCTCCCCTTGCCCAATTGTGGTACTAACCTTTTGCTGCAGGAGAATCTTTCTGTAACAATAACACTTAGGAAAAGGATCTTTAGTACTACAACTCCCAGAATCCCCAACCAGTATTTTCCACAACTGTGGGAACCAGAATTGGTAATCGTACCCTCTGCAGTCTTATTTTGTTGTCTCACTGTGGAACGGATCTGACCATAGGCTGTCAAAGGCTATGTCAGCAGAATCACTGTGCCACTGTGCAGGTCTGTGTCATCATTTTCATTAGGTTAGCAGCAGTAGCAGCGTTGTCAACCTTTCCTGCTGTCTGAAAATTAAGGAGCAAATAATTCCTCTTTTGCTGCTTTCTTAGTATGTTTCATGGGGGATTATTGTGAAACACTCAAAATATCTGCTTATAACTGTAGCAGAAGGGGCTGACCACCTGTCCAAGAATCAAAGTTTGGAAACATTACTGTATTATTATTATTATTATTATTATTCATATAATTATTCTCCAGAATCTTCGAACCAGCATAGCCTGTGGACAGATTCTGGGAGGGTGTAGGTAAAAAGTAACTTTTCTTGAGGTTGACCAGGAATAATAATTTTAAAAAGCATGTAAGCCCCATTGTCTTCTTGCTTCCTTCTTAAAGGGAAAGCAGTATTGTAGGAAATGCCTCATACCAGCGTCCTCTAGTGTCTTTAGGACATGTCTCTTTGATAAGGAAATATGAATGCTTGTGTAATAGGAGATTTGACACTTAAAGCTAGGGATGCATGGGAATTTGGTTTGTGTGAATTTCTGTACAAAATAACCTGATCACGCTTTGTGGAATGTGTGCAGTTTGGAACTTAGCTTTCCAGCAGATTTCTCACTTCTGCAAATATTGCAACATGTTACCTGACAATTTAAACGGAAATATCATAGAATCATAGAGTTGGAAGAGACCACAAGGGCCATCCAGTCCAACCTAATTATGCCATGCAGGAACTCTCAATCAAAGCATACCCAACAGAGGGCCATTCAGCTTCTGTTTAAAGACCTCCAAGGAGGGAGATTTCACCACTTTCCGAGGGAGTGTGTTCCACTGTTGAACAGCCTTTACTGTCAGGAAGTTCCTCCTGATGTTGAATTGGAATCTCTTTTCCTGTAGCTTGCATCCATTGTTCCGGGTCTTAGTCTCTGGAGCAGCAGAAAACAAGCTTGCTCCCTCCTCAATATGGCATCCCTTTAAGTATTTAAACAGGGATATCATATCACCTCTTAACCTTCTCTTCTCCAGGCTAAACATCCCCAGCTCCCTAAGTTGTTAGGGAATGGTTTCCAGACCCTTCACCATTTTAGTCTCCCTCCTTTGGACACGCTCCACTTTCTCACATCCTTTTTGAATTGTGGTGCCCAGAACTGGACACAATATTCCAGGTGGGGCCTGACCAGAGTGGAATAGAGTGGCACTATTACTTTCCTTGTTCTAGACACTATACTTCTATTGATACAGCCTAAAATCGCATTGGCCTTTTTAGCTGCCGCATCACACTGTTGACTCATGTTCAACTTGTGGTCTACTTGGACTCCTAGATCCCTTTCACACATAGTCTCATATGTATGTTGAGAGAAGATACACATTTAGATATGTCAGAAAATACCATATATGCTACTAGGCTTATGCTACAGCAGAATAAATTTGCTATAAAAAAAACCAGGAAGGGATATAATGGGAGAACCCAAGAGAAGTAGTTTTTAGTATACCAACAAAGAAGATGAACTATAATGAAGATGGGGAACAACGTCACAAAAAGTGACCTCCTTGTGACAGGCAGTAGTGAGAAACTTTAGTTTCCTTGATGTTTTTACTCACAGAAGGCCTAGACGTCACATCCCATATAGGCATTGTGGGAGCTGGAGTTCAAACCTCTGAAAGAACAAAGTTTCCTGACAATTGCTATAAGATGTCCAGAAAATACTCACTAACCTTCTTTAGGAAGCAGATTCTGTGAGGATGTTATATGACTGTTGCTGAAAGAAACCAAAGCTATAAGAAGAGTTTCACAGGTATGCTTAATGGCCTTGCCTAAGATGTTTGCACTGTGCCTAAGATGGTGTTCAGATGGTCAAGATGTCAATCAGCTTGGGAGCTGACCACTGTGGCTGTGGTGTGTGTGTATGGGATTTGTACTCCAAAAAAGTAACTTTTCCAAGCTCTGGATCTTGCTCCATTTCTCAGCATCAACAAGTATATGTTTGAAAGAACTTGGGAGAGGAAGGCTGTAAATGGTTTTGCTGTTGTGGTTGTTCAAAAGTAATGTTTAAATTAAATTAAAAACAAGCAAACTTAAAAAGAAATAAGCAGAAACAGATTAAAACAGATGGGGTAGCCATGGGAAGTTCTCTGAGCCCTGTGATAGCAAATTTTTACATGGAACACTTTGAAAAACAAGCCCTGGAAACAGCACCAAAAAAGCCCACAGCATGGCTCTAATACATGGATGACACTTTCACCATCTGGAGCCATGGAGAAGATCTGACCATGTTTTTGAACCATCTGAACAACATCCATCCAAACATCCAATTTATGATGGAAAAAGAAAAGGAAGGAACATTGCCATTCTTGGCTGTCCTGGTCATCTGCAAGCAGAACCAACATTTGGGCCACACAGAGTACTGTATACAGAAAACCTACACACACAGGCAGACACCTAAACAAGAACTCCAACCATCACCCAGGAGGACAAAAAAGCAGCAGAATAAAAACACCAGTAGACTAGGCAAAAGGAACTGTGAACCTCACTTCCTGGAAGATGAATTGAAGCACCTAGACTGGGCTCTACAGGCTAATGGCTACTCCAGCTCAGAGATCAGAAGGGCTGCCAGGCCCAGAAAAACCCAGAGGAGTGAAGACAAACAACCACCCAAAGGGAAGGTATTTTTCCCATACATCAAAGGAGTCACAGACAGAATAGGGAAAGTGGTGAGGAAACACAACCTCCAAATGATGTACAGACCAACCAAGAAAATCCAGCAAATGCTGTGCTCAGCGAAAGACAGGAGAGACCCTCTCATGACTGCAGGAGTTACTGCATACTGTGCAGCTGCGGACAAGCCTACATAGGGATCATCAAATACAGTGTTCAAATTCAAATCAAGGAACATGAATCACACTTCAGACTGGGTCAGCCAGAAAAAATTAGCAGTAGCAGAATACCTTATAAACCATCCTGGGCATAAAATGCTATTTGAAAACACTGAAATTCTGGACCATGCCAGCAACTATCAAGTCAGAATGCAAAGGGAAGCTGTTGAAATCCACAAACACATGAATAACTTCAACAGGAAAGAAGAAATTCTCAAAGTAAACAAAGTTTGGCTATCAGTCCTGAAAAACACCAAAATCAAGATCCAGGCAATTTAAAATGAAAACCACCCAGAGTCAAAGGGGGGGGGGGGTTCCCAGTAGACCATGGATCACTAATTAAATAGCCACCCCAAGGCCTTGCCATTCAACAACAGACCAACACACACATTAACATGTAAATCACTTCCTCCCAAGCAAGGGTCACACAGTATATATACTCCACTCACTTCCATGCCAGCATTCTGTGAAGATGCCAGCCATAGATGCTGGAGAAACATCAGGAATAAACTCTTCCAGAACACTGCCACAAAGCCTGAAAACCCCACAAAAAAACTGTGGATGCCAGCTGTGAAAGCCTTCAGCTTCAGATTAAAACAGAATTGTGTTTAAAAACATGCAAAAGTGATACAGATATGGAAATACACAAATTAACCCATCGCTACTATATTCACTGGGCTTGTTTCTGAATGGGTATTTTTAATGCTTAAATATACTTTTCTGGCTTGTTATACAGCCTATTGCTTTTAAGAAAGCAGACCACACATCAGAGTAAAAGGTTATCTAAACCATTTTCAAAAGACCTTGACTTGGTTTCACATCAGGAGTTATATTAAATCCCAGGCATTGTTCCTAAAAACTCCCTGAGGTACTTGGGAAGTGGGGAATTGTTGGGGCGGATTATCTTATCATTGATTATTAGGCAAACATTTGCTTCTGAAGCTCTAGCCTGCTTGTACTTCCTGACAAGGTTCCTTTGCCTTTAAAACCTGCATTACTAGCAAACATTTTAACAGACTGAAGCATTTCTTATTGCTCTCTGCTAGAAAAGCTTCGCTATAGGGTTTGTCCTTTCTCTTGTCTTTTTCTGAGCATCACCATAAAGCTGTAATGAAGCAACCGGACAGTATGTGAAAGAGCTTGCTCACTAGTGCCTCCTATTTAATATTTTAATTGGCATTAAAGACCAAATGCAAAACAGCAGATAAAGGGTGGTCAGTGCTGCTCTTGCTCTGTGTTTATTAGGATACTACTGCAACGGTGATGTGATGTGACATTCCCCAAAACCCAAACACACAGAATTCAAAAGGTTTCCTTTTAAACATTTTACTGGGCTAACAACATTTGCAAAATAGCCTAGATTTCAGAATGCAGAGAATTATTTTTGAGAGCTGAAATGTGTTGAATCTGTTACAGAATGCAATGCCATATGACTCTCACCACAGCAGGGCATTTGACAAAACAGTACCTTGTACTAGGAAGAAAACATGTGTATACAAATGCTCTGCTCACTGCTTCAAGAACATGTAAATTTATTGGGCCCATTCCTTACATTATGCAACAATAAATCCAGGTTTAACACAGTTTATACAACAGGTAGCTGCAGATAATTTTTGGGTAAGATTCGGGAAGCAGTAAACCAAGGTGGGTTCCAGATCGCCAAAAAGTACGTGCTCGGCATGCACTAGGGTTAGGAAGTGGCGTCCTTTCCAGACGCCCCTAACCCTAGTACATGCCAAGCATATACAAAATGGCGGCGCACATTCTACATGGGTGCCGCCATTTTGACATAGCGGACGCTTAGCGTCTGCACATCTCGGCGCCATTATGACACTTCAAGTACTCCAATGGCGCTTTGCAGTGTCATAATGGGGCTGCAAAAAGAAGCCGCTTTTTGCGGTTTCTTTTTGCTGCGCGGAGGAGTCGCACGGTTTGGCCGCTGAGGCTCCTCCGTGCAGGAAATGAGGGCGCCGGCAGACCGCCCTTTTGGGTGGTCTGTAAATCGCCCAAGTTAGGCAGAGAGAGAGAGTGACAGTAGTAGTAATCAAAAGAGAAGAGAAGATAGAGCACACCAACTGTTTACAAAGCATTGCAGTACTATTCAAATATAATTTCACATCCTCACCTATTCCCACTATTATACTGCCACCTGGAGCAGGGCACTTAACTCTGCTTCATGTCAAAACCAATTTTGATTTTACATTCAAACCCAGGAGAAAACATAATGACTCTGTGCTATCATCGACACGTTCTAAGCCCTTTGTTGTCTCAAATCATATATCTGCATTACACAGATATAGCAATTTGATACCACTTTAACTTTCCTAACTCCATCCTACACTACTCTGGGATTTGTAGATTGAGAAGATACTTAAAATTCCCTACTAAAGAGCTCTACTCCAGTTACCTAAACAGCAACAATACAGTAGACTAACCATAAATACTAAGTACCTCACCAAGGCCGAAGGCAAATGGAGGTGAAAAGCTGGCTCCCCCCGCCCTGGGATTCCCAATTCATGGAGAAAACCTGCTGACCACACTGCCCGCTCCCACAATAGGCCAAAAACTCACATGCAGTCTACACAACCACCCTCCCATTGTGAGGATGGTCCCTTCATAACAGAACAATTGTGGATGCAAGTGTATTGCACCACTATTTTTTTTCTGTTCTACTGCAAATGCATGCACACGGTAAATAAATTTTAAAATGAAAGGCATGTGTGGGAACCATCGATGGCACAAAAAGACCTTGTTGCAATATTGAAGAAACGTGTGGTAATAAAAGCTCCAAAACCAGTATATTTTTGTTCACTTTTACTAACATGATTGCGACAAGACTGAGGTGAGACCGAGTGTGATAAAGTCCTAAGAAGACAGTTTAAATAATGGATTTAGACTTAATTTGTGAGGAAGACTGGTCATTTATGTTGTTCAGTTGATGACAAATAAAGTCCATGTGTTAACTCTTTAGAACTGGTGATGTAGGGACATGGGTGCTCTAGTGAGATGATACGGGAAGCCCTTCCAGGAGTAGTCTTGACACTTAGGATATAACATGTCCAACATGTACACTGATAGAGATGGGCTGCTGTAATTTTTCAACAATCGAGGAAAGTAAAACATGAGAAAGTAGAAGAGATCTTCAGTCACTTACTAGTAGATACAATCATAATGGGAGGTGGGATCTAATTTTACCTTTGTAATTTTGTATATTCATATTATGTGTACAGTATCTGGACTATTCATTTTGGGGTATTTTATTTTATTTTGTATTTGTATTTGTCTCTTCCTTCTCCCTAAATAATTGCTTTGTTAGATTGCACTTCTTTGGCACCATGTATCTCAATGGTACTACAGAAGTAAAACTGTTGCTCTTCTAGCTAGTTTGTACGGAGGATACTTGAAACATAACAGGCATGTTGCTTGTCTATAATGCAAGGAAACTGAATTTTTAGCCAGGATGGCATATTGTTCTCAGGTCTTTCTCTACAGCAGGCTCCTGAATATCCTAAATCACCAAGCACTTTAAAGAACAAAACCAGCCATTTGAACTGGGAAGGTGGTATAATATTGATGTTATATGATCAAATGGTGTATCTGCATTACACAGTTGTTATCAGTTTCATACCACTGTTGCTATCATCATGGCTGTAGCTTATGGAATCCTGGGTTTTGTCGTTTGGTGAGGCACTTAAAATCCTCTGCTGGAGAGCTCTGTTCCACTCCCATGAACTACATGTCCCAAGGTAATCTTCAAAGCAAGGGATTGAGGATAAAACTAGTTTAATTCTATAGTATAGACATGGCACACACAAAGACTTAAGGCCTTACCAGCAGTCTCACTGTTGAATTTTGAGCAGCTAAAGTGTCTGGAGAGGTTTCACTGTGACAGATCGTATAATTTGTATTTCATTACTACTCTAGTCTTATTGTCACCAAGGGTTGTATAAATGTGGAAATCTTTCTCTTCTCTAGGAAAGTTACCAGTTGTGCACCACTATAGTTGGCACTAGTTGTTCCAGGTACATTTTTTTAATGCACACCTTTAGCATTTCAAACATGCCTTTTATGAGGGAAATACAGGCCCATTCAGAACCAGCTGGATATTCAAGCTGGCTCCTCCACCCCAAACCAGAGCCACCCTTTTGTCTGGATTAAATCTCATTTTGTCTTCCCATGTGGTATCTGTTGTGAGGTAAATTCTTAGTCCTTATGAACAGACTTCTCAGGCCTTATGATAATATCTCATGGGGAAAAGTCAGCTCCCTTAATTATATGGCTGCTCTCAGAGTTGGGTGATATAGATAACTGATAATCTTGAACATTGGCTGTAGCCTGTATTCTGTATACATCAAATCAGAAGGGAAAATTACCACAAATCTACTTTGGCATTTTACCTTGAACTGTCATAAATGAGCCCTGAAGGTTTGTTCATCTGAATAAACATCACCTTTCAAAATTTTCTTCAGTTATATATAACAGAGCAGAGCAACAGCAGAGTGAATAAAGTTCCCAAGATTAAGATTTGATCTGTTTGCCACATCTGTATTGGTGCTTAATTGAAGTGCAAATTATTTGTTCAAATAAGAGTGGTTGTTTTGATTGACAACCACAATTAAAATCATTTGCATGGTGTATTAAATAGAAAATATTTTGCAATCCTCTTCTTATTCATATCTTGGACAACACTATGAAGCAGGCTACTCCTGTTTCCCAGATGGGAAATGAGGCTGAGTCAGGATTTGCCCAAGGACAGTCAGTGACCTACACCAATGAGCAGTGGGTTGGACTTTGGTCTTCTTGGTCCCACATTCCACATTTCATTCCACATGTCACATGAAAAACAAATAGAATTGAGACATGGAGTCAGAAGCCAATAGTCAGGACCAAAACACTAAGTCAGGATCATGGGGCAATTCAAGAGGCAGAGTCAAGAAGCAAGTCAGAAGGAATGAAGAGACATTCAGGACTGAAGGACAAACCAAGAGACAGGACTGACAAGCTAAAAGGCAAGTCCAAAGAACAACCAAGCATACAGAATGTGCAACAGCCAGGATGGCTTTGTTTCTTTAATAAGATTCAGTGGGAACAGGAAGCCCTCTTATGTCCCTTCCTGTCCAAGACGTTCCAATGGCCAGCCTGGAAGGGCAGAGTCAGTCCTGCCTGGACCTGAGCATACTTCAGTGAGACTCATCAATGGCCATTCACATATACCAGCATTTCCTGAAAAGTCTACACTAGTGTTTGAGTAGTAGAATGTTTAGGCAAGGAGCCTAGACTATCATGGAAACACCAAAGGCAGGTTGGGGCATCTAAGCCAATGTTTTTTTTTTAATATTTCTGTATATATGGCAGGAAGAGACTAAGGAAACAGCTCACAAAGGTGATGGGATCTATACCATACAGGAAAAAAAAATAGATTTCCTGGGCCCTGTTCTGACCACTTGTCAACACTGCTGGCTCCAATGCCTTAAAAAGTGTATCTGCATAATGTCCTTTTATAAGACGTCTGTAAATACCTTCATTTCTCTATTGTAGCACTGGCTATTGACAACATCTACATATAGGTTGTCAGGTATTAAAGGATAAATGGGAACAATGTAACCAAAAGCGTTACTAACATTTTTTTGTCATCATCTTCCCTGTTCCTAATCCTTAAGATTTAAAAACCAGAAAGTGTTTCTTTCTGTCTGTTTCTTCAATTTACCTTTGTGATGTGCTTATTGGCTGAACTGACTGATAGGACTGTGCTGCCCAAATGGCTACCTTGAGTCTTGAGAAGAGGCAAGAAAGATATAAAATGTGTTGTTGTTGTTTATTAAATGAGGCTGGTCCACATAAATTCCCATTCCAATCCAAATTGATCATATTTGCACTTGGAAAAAAATTAAATTCCTTAGAATATAAATCCGGGACCCCTTTGACAACTGGTATTGCTAGTTGGAGGATTTTAGATGTTGTGGTCTAGAATTTCACACTGTTTCACAGGCTTTAGTGTTTATACAGTGGACCCTTGTTATCTGCTGGGGTTTGGTTCCAGCACAACCCATGGATAACTAAATCCATGGATACTCAACTCCCATTAAATATAATGGCATAGCAAAATGTTGTCCCTTATATAAAATGGAAAACCAAGGTTTGCTATTTGGAATTTATAATTTTTGTTGAATATTTTCAATTCGTGGATGCTGAATCTGTAGATGGGGGGGGGGGGAACCGTAGTTAAAAGCCATTGATCACAGCAGCAGAAGCATGGCTGGTGAATGAGCAGCTGCAGCAGGAGAAGAGAGGAGATGCAAGGCATCTATGGTTGTGGTAAAAAGCAGTAGTGGCCAGGCCTGTGGGGGGCAAATGGGGGCACAATTCATAATTCCTTCCACTCCACTGCCATAATTTATGGCAGGTGATGGTGAAAAAGGTGGTACATTTGGATGTTAACCTGTTATAGAGTGGTTTTCCATCCTGGTGATACATGTAAAGATACAATTTGGGTTAGATACATGATAAGGGGCAGAATTTTTTTTAACAGTTTGAATACCATATCACTGATAAAATTAATCACTCCTTAATTTTCCCAGGACTCTGACATCCAAATCGGATGTCACACTATTTCCTCTTGGATCTGGTTTTCTGTATTCTATAGCACAGACAGTATTGTTCTGAGTCACTGCAATGGGCATGGCTACAGGGTTCAAACAACAGTAGGCACCCACGTCAACCCTGCCCCACTGCGCAATGTTTATTGCAAGACCTGGATTAAAGTTAACTATGACAATGTTTGGCTTGGCCTGCACACCCTTAAATCTGCAAGAGTCTGAATGAAGGAAACAGCATTCCTGCTTTTGAATTATTTTTCTTGTTATTCTTTGCCTGATTTGTGTGCATTGTTTAACTCTCTCAACCATCCCTGACCTGTGATTTCTTCATTACGTAGGTTTCATAAAAGAAAGACTGCAGCCTATTTTAGATTTCATTTTGCACTTTTGATTATATACTCATAGAGCCAGTATGGTGTAATGGTTTGAGTGTTGGACTAGAACTCTGGAGATCAAGGTTTGAATCTCGGCTCAGTCATACAAACCCACTGGGTGACCTTGGGCAAAGAGTTTATCACATGCAGTTTTAATGCTGACCCGGGTATGGGATGGGATCGGGCTGGAATGGGTTAAAACTGATTTTACCTCATCCAAAATTCCTGCTGTGCTGCTGTCTAACCATCACCCATCCTCCAGCACTGCTCTGGGAGCCGATTTTAGTACTACAGAAGCTTTCTGTAGTACCAAAACTGGCCGCCAGAGCAGTGCTGGAGGATGGGTGAGGTTGGCTGGCAGCACAGCAGCAATTTTGCATGTGATAAAATCAGCCCAATTCCGTCCTGTGCCTGGGTGGGTGTTAAAATTGCATGTGATAAACTCCCAAGTCATACTCTCTCAGCCTCAGAGGATGGCAAGGGCAAACCCCCTCAGAAGAAACTTGCCAAGAAAACCCCATGATAGATTCACCTTAGGGTTTCCAGAAATGACTTGAAGGCACACAGCAACATCAACATGCAAAAGGAAGATTGAACTTTCTTGATTTGAGGAGATAATGTTTTGAGAATCCATTGCCCTTTTATATTGAGTGTCAAGGTTTCCAACTTTTCAAGTGCTCCTTTTCTCAGAAAAAAGGGGGTCATTTGGTGGTTTCTACATCAGTGGTGTGGTACATTTATACTGGGTTTTAATCTGAACTTTTAAAGAGCTGTACAAAATGATGGACTTATTTGAGGGATAGGTTCAGTATGCTGGAATTTCTGTTGAGCTGCTGCCACACTGCAGAGTTAATGCAGTTTGATACTACTACAACTGTCATGGCTCCATCCTTTGGAATCCTGAGATTTCTAGTTTTTTGTGGCATTAGAGCTCTCTGACAGGGAAGACTAAATGTCTCACAAAACTACTATTCCCAGAATTCAGTATCATTGAGCCATGGTAGTTAAAGCAGTGTCAAACTGCATTCATTCTGCAGAGTAGATGCAGCCTAAGATTCAGATTAAAACCCGGAGCAGATTCACCCCTCACAGGTTGGGGTAGCCAGCAGCCATCTGAAGTAGCCATTTAAAAGGGGTTGGACCCCCTCTTCTATTACTTCTTTCAATAGAAGTGGTAATTGAAATATGAGCAATGTTCAGAATTGATGCAAAGTTGTACTTGAGCAACTTTTTTTGACTATGAGGACTGAACTTTACACAGTGTAGTTTGTGTTTATTTACTGAAGTTGTGTTTATTTCCTGCTCCTTCCTTTGGGAGGAGCATATCTAGAATCCCATGGCTAGAGAAGCAACTGCAGTGAACAGTAGCGGATAAAAGGTTGCTCCTATTATGCATCTCCTCATCACGGTCTCTGCTGTAAACCATCCCCTATGAAAACTATAGTGTTTTTTTAAAGGGTTTTCTTAGGTCTCTGAGCACAAGATATATATATATATATATATATATATATATATATATATATATATATATATATTGATTCTCAGTTTATACCTAATAGAAAATAGTGTTGTCAAAAGGGCCCCCTAAAACAATTCACTTATACAGTAAAAGTGAGTATAGGAATGGTGTGATGTCTAGGTGCTAATGAAGTATCGGAGAAAGGGCTCAAAGCATGTTTATTGCACAGGGAGGTACAATGAAAATATAGTTTCACCATAAGTGTGAAAAATGCATTCTTGGCCTTAGCCTGGCAGTGAACAAAATATTTCTGTTCTTCCCCCTCCCCCCTGTGGTCAAGCAAAGATTGGTTATTGGGGGGATTGCTGGTTGCCTTTTGCAAGGAGCTTTTTGCATATTTCCTCCCCTTGAGTACCATGCATCAGCTTGTCCTGTGCCTGGAAGGATTTGTCTGTGCTGATTCTACCAGACCGAGAAGGTATTGCTCACCTGCCCCTCCCCTCTGACTCAAGTCAAGACAAGTCACACAGTTTCTTTGGCATAGCCAGAACAAGACAGCACCTGGAAGAGGGAAGCAGCCAAGGGATCGGAAGTGTGAACTTCACAGAAAATTCAGTACAATGCTTGGATATTAGGTAGTGGAATAAATCTGGCAGAGTTTCCTCTCACTGATTTTTCTCTCGATACCAATCACTGAACCAAGGATTAATTCCAACAGGTAAGAGTCTGGCTGCTTTCTTTCATTTCAAAGAGGAGGAAAGACTGTTGTTTATTGAAGACTAGTGTAATAACATCTAATAGAAAATACCATCTAAACTTTTAAATGACTATTTCCAGTTTCTTGATGTTTAAGAGATAGGGAGTGTAATTTGTTAATACTGGAATGAAGATTTAAATCAGAGCTCTGATTAAATTATTTGTTCCTTTTCCCATTTGGGTCTTTTCACTCACTACAAATTCTGTACAAAGAGGTCATCACTTTGCCATATAGTTTGCCTTGTGTTACTTGTGCAAGGTTTTTGCTCTGGCCAGTTGTGGCTTTTAGATGTGTGTGATAGATGCATATAAATTACATGCAGGTTGCCTGAAATTTCATGAATAGATGTTATAGGAAGTCTGTACTGTAAGAAGACGCACTGAATTTTTTTCTGGGAGTTCAGCAAGATGCTCCTCTGTTATTCTTTCAGTTGGTCTCTGTCTCTGGAAAACAGGGAGCATTCCTGGGCTGAAGAATATATGGTGGGTGGACATCCAAGTGAATGGCGGAAGGACTGAGAAAGAACAGACAAAGACACATTTTCTTTCCACACTTATTTTGAGCTTCTTGAAGGACAAGATGGAGAGGAAGAAGCATTTCAAGGCCTTTGACAGGATTACAGATCTTAAAAGCATTACTTTTGGACTACAGTTCTCAGAATCCTTCTAGCCAGAATGGATGGACATCTGCGATGCAGATTAAGGGGAGGGATTCTGGGAGACCAAGTTAAAAAAAATGTTTCCAAGTTCTGAAACAGGGTTGTAGTAATGCAGAGAGTATCTAACTGTGACTTTGTGACTGAAAAGTCATTTCCTTAGCAGTAAGAGGCTGCCATTGCTGACAAGTAACTAAATAGCAAGACAGATCAACCTGACACTTCTTCCAGTGCCAAGACAGTTAAAGGGTCTGTAGCTCAGCAGTGTGTAGAGCATGACTGCTGATTAGTTAGTGTTCCCAAACATTACTGCAGATCATGATTATCAATGATGCACACTAGATCTTGCTCACCAATCAGTGGTTGCATACCTGCATAGTTCTGGTTACCTTCATTATTATTATGTATTAACAATGAGATGAAAATTTAAACTGGAGGTCTGATTAAATTATATGTTCCCTTTCCTATATGGGTCTTTTCACTCATTACAAATTCTGTACAAAGAAGTCATCTAGTTTGCCATGTGGTACATGTGCAAGGTTTTTGCTCTGATCAGTTGTGATTTTTAGATGTGTGTGTGATAGATACACATAAACTACATGCAGGTTGCCTGCAGTTTCCTAAATAGATGTTAAAGGAAGTCTATACTGCAAGAAGGAGCAATCCTCAATGCCTCGTCCACTGATCTCTAAATCATGCCAGAAAGGATCTCAAGTTCCTCTCCTTCTTGATTGCTTTTCAGTGGTAGTGGCCTCTTACATTTCAGGGCACTGCTCCAGAAACAGCATTTTGCTAGCCTCTAGGCATCTTGCAGTGACATCTTCTGGCCATCCTAAAGGGCAGAGCATAGCCTTGTTACGATTGAAAGTAATGTCTTGTTTTGCATACACAATTAAGGGTTGGAGTTTAATTGAAGGAGTTATGCTCTTGAGTAGGATAGAAAGTGGTACATGGCCTCAGGTGGTAATGGGATAAAGAATGGGTGGAAAAATTAGTAAAGCTTTGGCATTGAGATACATGGTAGTTCAAAATGACACTGTGAGGGACATGTGGCTGCTTTTATGGCTGTCAAAGGTATAGTTTAGTTGGTACCCTTGCCTTTAGGTATTAAAGCCTTCTGTAGATTGAATGCAACAGTTGCGCTGGTTGACTGACTGAGACAGCATAGTGTTCTGCTTTGAGTATTGGTCTAGGCTAGGATTCTGGGAGACCAAAATTCAAATCCCCACTCAGCCATGGAAACCCACTGGTGACTCTTGGGCAAGTCACACTCTCACAGCCCATGAGGAAGGCAATGGAAAACGTCCTCTGAATAAATCTTGCCAAGAAGACACTATGGTAGAGTCACTATATATCAGAGTCGAATTAAAGTTGCACAACAACAACAAGCAAGACCTACATTTCCTAAGAATTTGGGTCAGTGTGGTATCACAACTCCAGTTCCCCATAGCAGAGGTTGCTCAGACTACAGAGCTGGGGAATGTTAGTTTTGTGGACTACAACTCTCAAAATCCCTCTGGCTAGCAAAACTATGCAAGTGGAGGATTCTGGGTGTTACAGTCCCAAAAGGTATTTTTTGCAAGCCTGGCTTGTCATGATTGAGTCACAGCAGAAGGCCTTCACATTGTGCTGGCCAAATGTAAATATATTTTCCAGATTAAATGCGTATATAAATATTTGTTATTTGCTATATAGTGGAAGCTGTGGAGAATATAAATGGATATAGCAAAGTAGGCAACATGGAAACTATAATGTTACAGGAGATCCTTTTGAGAGCTGTAGAATCATTCCTTCACTGGAGGAAAAATAGGCAAACTTCCCAGGGTGCGGGGTATCTGGGAGTATCCTAGCAAAAGGAGGTGATAATTGTAATTTAGTATAAAGATTTTAATCTTATAATTGTTCAATTAGTCAATTAAAGTTGCACAGTTAATTAAAAATACTATTTAGCCAGTTGGCAGCCCTATTTCTGGCTCACAGAGTAGAAGATAAATAAAAAGGTGCTCACTCAGCACAAGTTGCTTTTAAAACTGCTCAGGGGCTCGTTGAAACATCCTCTGACTTTGGTAGGGGAAGGAATGAAGCTTTTGACTTACGGTCTGGGTTTGGGTGCCCAGAGGACTTTTTCAGAAGAACATTTTATTATTGTACAATAAATCTGAAGGTCTTAATCAGGAGTCATGGGCAGCAGGGACAGGGGGGCAGTGTTTCCTGAAACAGGGCTTCTGCTTGGAGAATATGGGCACATAATTCACAGTGACTTCTAATTGTAATACAATTTTCATTACATTTACCCTGTCTTGGAGTTCTGTGTAAGCTGCGTCTGCAGATGTGTCTCAATCCTCTATTGGCTAAGTTTTTTGATATCTATATTGTTCCTCCTCCCCATGCTTGCACAATTATATTATAAAGTATTATTTTATATTGCAGTTGTTTTACTTTTCCAACATGTATGAATATACACTCCTGTATTATTCCAGCACAAAATGCCACATTTATGCCTTCCTCACATCAGTGTGCCACTGTTTTATTAACCTTTCCACGACCAGCCTTTTTTGTTTAGTTCTAGACAATATATTTCTATGGATGTATTATGTCTGTATTTTACAGTAGAGAATGGGAAGCTTCACTGAAACCCAGCTTTTCCCCTCCATATTGCACTCTTCTCCAAGATCCTATCCATCAGGTGGAGTTTAGATTACTATAGACAGTAGTAATCAAACTTGGAAAGAAAGATAGCTGGTTATTAATTAATTAAATCTTTGAGCCCCATCCTCTGAATACTCCAGTTTTAGCTACATAATACACTTCCTATAGGTTTCATAAATGGTAACTAATGATATTTCATTCAGGATAAAGAGCACAGGACTACTTTAATAACTGAAGCATAGAAGGCAGATTTTTGCATTAGCAGCTAGAGCTTGAAAAAGTTACTCCCAGCATTGCCTAGCCAACATGGCCAATGGGGAATTCCAGGGTCTTCTGCTAGCACTGATTCCAATATACAGTATAGCACTTTTTTTATTCCTAAAATAGGTTTTTTTTTTTTTTTTTGCTTGCTTGCTTGCTTGCTTTGTAAAGCTCCTGGGTGTGTGACTGTAATGCTGCAGACATACTCTGGAGTGGGGTTCAGCTTTGCCAGGATCAGTAGCTGAGCTACAGATGCACAGAAGTGATTGCTTTTTCAGAATTTCAGCTGAGGAGCACTTTAGATTGGGGGGTTCCCATCCTTTTTGACTCACGAAGCCCTTTTTAGAATCAGTTTCAATGGTGGAGCCCCTAAGAGGCCTACCCTATGTCTTACAAGGTAATGGTGTTTAGGAGTAGTGTTACTTTTTGTTTCTTATCCTTTAATTTCATTCAATTTTTATTTCTTTCATTTTCCTGGAGTGGCCACGAAGCATCTGGGAAGTGCACGCAGAGCCCTAAGGTTGGGAACCACTGCTTTAGATGTTTGACTCCAATACTTCATCATGTTTTTGTTTCCTCTGAGTGGGGAAGCCCTAATTCCCTTGTGTTCAAGTGAGGAAAGTAGGTGCAGAGAAATATCTGCAAGAATGGTTATATAATGGAAGCAGAGCTGGAGAAGTGGTCCTCAGAGGTATGCATGTAAGAACCCTATTGGTGTTTCCTTTTCTTCTAATAATGGGGTTTGTAAATAATAGGTAGGTATCCCTTTTGCCTTGCTGAGTTCTATCCTGAGTTCCTCTATCCCAAAAGTAATTATATGATTCCATTGCATCATGGTTGATGTTTTCATATCTAGTTATGAAAACATCTTACTTTGTTTCATCATGATCTTAAAAAGTTTTACAGCATGAACATTATCTGTAGGGGTGCTGAGGCTGACCTAAGAATGCTACTGTGTGTGACAGAGGACAGACCTTCCAGATGTTGTTGGGATTTGTTTACAGCTTTGCAGCAGATGCTCTTGAAAGTTACAGGGGAACTGTAAGGAACAGGGAACTGACCAGGTAATGGAAAATCCCACCAACTCAAGAATGATAGTCTTGTTCTTTAATCAGACTGGTCTTGGCATATGCTTCCCAGCCTGGACCTGAAATATTACATATATGATCAGAACTTAAATAAAAACTGGGCTCTGTGCCCAGGGAAACTGGCTGTTCCCTTGTAGAGTGGTTTCTGATTGGCTGCCTTTGGCAAGCTTCTTTTTGCTAACAACACAAGGTGTTATTCTTAGTCAAGGGTGATAGGGTTGTTTGGAAATTTTCACCTTCATATATCCAGACTTTTCTCTATAAGTACAAGACCTAGAAATAATTTTTTAGGGGTGGGGAGGCCTGGAAATTGCAAGATTCTAACAAGAGTCCATAGGCTGCCTAAACAATGTTATCCTGTATGTTATTGACCCTTGCCTCTAATCTTTCATATATATTAGAACTATTTGTAGAGCTTTGGGAGCCGGATCAACAAGGAATAGGCTGGAGGAAGTATGTAAAGAGAGCAAAAGGGAGGGTAAAGGTAAGAAGTATGACGTTCAGAGTAGTTTAATGCAGAGTTAGGAACCTGAGGTGAGAAAAGTGGTGATTTCTTAGAATTGTACATACTTAATAGCATATTTCTGCAAGCAAATTGTGAATAACTTTCCTTAGGAGAATGTGAATTCATGTGTGTTTAATATTTTGAATGACAGTGCTTCCAGATGCAGTACTGAGTAGTATTAAGGCATCAGGTAGAAAGCATATTTATAAAGTTGTGGAATACAATTTAATAGGATCCAGAAAGATACAGATCATATCCCTTGCCCTCTACACTTTGCACTGTCCAAACAGAACAGTCTCTGTGTGAGAGGATTAATGGACACAGATCTGACATTAGAAATGTCAGTACCTGAAAACCAGTTGCAGAACATTTCAGCCTTCCTGGATTTACAAGTTACAGTCCTTGAACAAAGAAATTACAAAGGAAGGCTACAAAGAGAAACAACTAAATTGATTTACAAATTCCAATCCATTAACAGAGGTATGAAAAAAGGCAATGGCTTCATGACACACTAGTCACTACATATATTAATTCAGGAGTCTGCTGTACATATGGCAAAAGGAACCTTCTCAGAGAGAGTTTTGAACCCAGGGTTTGGTAAACAGATTTATTGCATTCACACATCGGTACTAACTGACCACTGTAAAGGTCTGAAAGGCCTAGATCACCTCACTCAGCACTTTGGAAAATATAGGGCAATGGACATGATTTGTACCTTTCTGGATCCTATTACATTCTAGCCCACAACTGTGTAAATATGCTTGATATTCAGAGGTCTGTATATTACTCTGTACTGCATCTGAAGAAGGGGGTTTATACTCATAAAAGTTCATTCTAAAATAAAAGTCAGTCTTAAAAGTGCTGTCACATCCCTCCTTTTTATGCTGCAAGAGACAGGCATGGCTATTCTTTGAAAAGAGCTTCCAGAAAGAGGGGTTATTCAGGTAATACTACCAGCCATAAAGGAGAGGATCTCCCTTTCAACAGATATTTGGGGTAGGTAAAAGTACTGAAAAAGCAGTGGGAAAAATATGAAAAAATCATTAAAATGTTGTCATCTAGGCCACCACAAAACTGTTGCATTTGAGACAGGGTGGTTACACAGCAAAAGACTTCTGGATCTGTCAGGTTTTAGAGTGCTTTCAGTCTTAGTACTAACAATCAAGAGGCATTCTGCAGCTATTATCCCCTGTTCCCCTGTTTTTCCTGGTATGCACGCGCATATATATATATATATATATGAGAGAGAGAGAGAGAAATATCACTGGGCTGCAAATGGAAGACCCTACCCCTTAAAGTTTTGTGAATGAATAAAGGCAAGTGCATAGGAAATCTTTATCTAGAAGCAGGATTATTGGAGCTAGTGTTTTTTGTAAACATGATCAGATGTATTTACTAGGTTAGAATGTAAGGCAGAAACAATCAAGTGGGAGCATGGAAACGTTTCATGTAAAAAGATGATAATATTTGTCTTTACCTTCAATCTGCAAGCAGGAAAAGAAAACAGGAGGGTTTTAATTAATGTTTCCTTTATAAAGGTCATTTCCTGAAATCTTTTGGGGCAATTTGATTGGGTACTTATTCTGTCTAGGTGATAGCAATAACTGGCTACCAAATCCAGCTAAAATCTGATTTCCTTTAGCTGAAAAGTCTGGGCACAGAAACAGATCCTGGCATGTTTTCATATCTTGGTCAGTGCTGTGACATCCCTGTTGGAGAGTGGAATCTTAGCTTACACTGTTGGTTTTTTGTATCAAAGGTAGGTTGGCCATAGCTGGGGGGGGACCTCCAAACCGGGACAAATGTAGCAAGGTTTTAAAAATGTAGGACCTTTTTTTTTAAAATTTCCTAGCCAGGAAATTAAAAAAAAAAAGTCCTACATTTTTAAACCTTGTCCCCCCTCCTTCCCGGCTTGGGAGGAAGCCTCGCCGCCGCCCAGGCCGAAGGAGGGCGAGGGCTGCCTTGTCACCGGCGGCGATCGCCGCGGTGGGAAGCGGCCTCCTCCTCCTCTCGGTCTGGGAGGAAGCCTCGGCCGGCTCCCAGGCCGGGAAGGAGGCGGAGGCCGCCCCTCATTGCGGTGATCGCCGCGGTGGGAAGCGGCCTCCTCCTCCTCTCGGTCTGGGAGGAAGTCTCGGCCGGCTCCCAGGCCGGGAAGGAGGTGGAGGCCGCCCCTCATCGCGGTGATCGCCGCAGGGAGAAGCGGCCTCCTCCTCCTCCCTGGCCTCGTGGAGGCCGGAGGACCTCCAAGGCCTCGCTGGGACCCGGGAGGGAGCGTCTCCGTGGCTGGAGCTCCAACCGCGGAGAGCCCTCCCAGGCCTCAGCAAGGCCTTGGAGCTGCCGTGGGGGCTGAGGTGGTCGCGGTGGGCGGGGCCGTCCCGCTTTGGGCGCCAAACCAGACCGGGACCGGGATGGCACCACCCAAACTGGGATTGTCCCGCCCCCCGGCGGGATATGGCAACCCTAAAAGGGCTTCCAAGATTTCAGAGGATAAAAGTGACAGCTGAGTGTTTGCAAACAACCTTAAGGACTAATGAGTTGTATTAGACCTAAGCATTCATGAACTGCAGCCCAGTGTATCAAATGCATGGATGCCTTTGATAATGCAGGCTACAGGCAACTAACCTATAGATCTAATAATACTTGTTTGTTCTTAAAGCAAGGGTGGACCATATATACTTATCTATTAGTCAGCCATGTATAAGTCGAGGGTAGGTTTTGGGGCCAAAATTATGGATTTTGATATGACCTGTAGATAAGTCAAGGGTAAAACGTAGGGACATGTGACAAAGGATCTAAAAGATGGAGCAAGTGAAACAATGCCAAACAACTTGCAAAATTCCAGCAGGCACAACTGTTTGTGCTCATCCTAAAGGCTGAATGGTTGAGAAAAGAGAGGGAGGGTCAATGCTTCCAGGATATATTATGCTCTTGCTTTTCACCAGGGCAGGGGTTCTTTTTAAATAAGAGTTAAAGTACAGTATTTACATTGACCTATGGATAAGTTGACTCAGGTTTTTTGGGTCAATTTTTTGATTAAAATTTCTAGACTTACAGTACATCTGGAAGTCCTGATGGAGTCCCCACTCAGGAGCCGGGACAATATATATAACCCAGAATTGCCCTGTAGGCCTCCAAAAGCAGCAGTTTTGTCATGGAGATTTCAGTCCCCAGTCCACCCCACCCAGCCTCATTACCTGCTCATTTGCTTTAAAAAAAGATTAGGCTGGAGTGGCTCATGGTGGGGATTGGGGCCCAAAATTTGGCCTTTAGCCACACTAAAACTGTCCAACCCAGCTTTAAGGTCTCAAAAGGCTTTTTTGTTTTTGTTTCAACAGACTAACACAGCTATCCACCTCATCTGGAAAACTCTGCAGGTAGATTTGGTTTTGGGATCCAATGTTTCCATGTGCTTCCAAACTTGGTTTCTTTTGTGCAGTCACCCTGCCTCATTCACAGAATTTTACAGGGGTCCAGATGTCATCATTATCTTCCCTCTGTAATCCTGCCATGATCTTACAGTTGCTTCAAAGTGGAAATAACAGAATGGTTGCATTGTATCTTTTAAAGGGTAACCCTGGAGTCATCCAATTGGAGGCACCTTCTGTCTCTGGTTATAGTTACCTAAGGGAGGAAAAATACAGAATTTCTGAATTGGTTAAATCAGAAAGTTAAAGGCACACAGCATCCTCTATTAGATTACAACAATCTACATATTTTAGCTGCATTTGATAGCCAATCATTCAAACTTTCTATTAGTCATATCACTGTGGCTAGGCTTCTTTTCTTCCTGGCCCACAGGGGCAAAGGAAGTATGTTTCCCATAGTATCCACTGCCTGGCAAGGGCGATTGTAGTTGTGTTTCCGTTTTTATTTTACCAAAGAAGATTGTAGGGTGGTGTACCTGGTCATAGCAATGCCCCTCCCCACTTCATTACATTCCTACTGTGTCCCAGCATGCCATTCAGCCTGATGTTATTTTGCACACTCTGTACTGCTGATGTCTTTTGGAAAATGCATTATATCTATGGTGGTAAGGTTTATTAGAAATTTTTCCTGCTGGCTGAAGAAATTAAATGTCTGGCCTGCCTGTATTTATGGATCTTTATCCTGTAACCACTGGCCATCAATAATTAGCCATCATGCTTCTAACTTTTTCCTTGATTTTTTTACCATTTTGCTAATCTCTGAACATTTCTCAACTTTATCTTTAAAATCAGAGTCTGGAAAAGTTTATGGACTGCAGAATCCCAGAATACCTCATCATGTTCACATTTGGGCAGGGCCACTGGTGACAACATTTATGAAAATAGGAAAATCAATGGTCATGCTGGCTGTGGGATTCTGGGAGTTGTAATAAAAAAAATCTTTTCCAAACTCTGAGTGAAGTTAATAAGTTTTGCCTTGACTTTGCTCTGTGTGTTTGCCCTGCAAAGCCAAACAGCTTCCCAGATTCCAGGCTCTGAAAGGCTGCTGGGTTTTGTTACACATCAGCTTGCATGATATTCATGCCTTAAAGTGATGGAATGTCATGGCCTATCATTTGCCACATGTGAAAGCATATTTCTTGCCATCTGATGCTCTCACACTTGGCACTTCTTCAGATTTGATTAACAGTGTGCACTACAAAAGTGTTTGCCTGCATCCTCTTCCTATCTCACAGTGATTGCTTGTTAGGAAGACCCACCTGTGTAAGTATTTTCCCTTAAAAGAAAGTATTTTGTAATCATTTCCCCCAATCTTTCAGGAAATAAATGATTTGGGGGGGAGGGCAGAAAATATTTTAAAATATATTTCCATTTTCCCACCAGGCCTTCAAATCTCTGCTCTAATAAGCACATGATTGAAGTACTCCAATTATTTTGGAGGGGAGTATTGGGCCTAAATACCCTAAATGCACCAGATCCCATCTGATCTTGGAAGCTAAGCAGGATCAGTCCTGGTTAGTACTTGGATGGGAGGCCACTGATGAATGCCAGGTGAATTCAGAGGAAGGAAATGGCAAAACAACTTCTCAGTATTCCTTGCCTAAGAAAACCCTATGACATTCATGGGATTGGCTTGTTGACAAGCAACTTGAAGACACACATACACAAACACATACCAGCCTTGAAATGGACAATATAGGGTTTGTGGTGTAGGAAAGCAGCCAGCAGAGTTGGTGTGCTCAGTCTTCCTGTCCTAACATGTTTGACTGTTATTGAAGCAACAGGCTCCTCTAGCTCTACCAAAGCTTTATTTGTAGCTAGACTTAACACAGAGAAGCTCACACCCATTTTAAAAATTACTTAATTCAAAATCCAGACATATTCTAAAGGCAATTTGGACTATTCAGCTATAAGGACCTTCTCTCCATACTGTTTCCACGTTCAGGACAATTCTCATATTCTGTACTGTTCCTATATCCCCATATTCCCTAAAATGTTTATGTTTGGTTTAATAAAGTTAGAATATTGCCACTTTATCATCTATTCCTTTTCACAGTCTGGCTGTGTTAATGAGCAGGATATGTATGTCCTTTCATTGTACCCCTTTTGTTAGAAGAACTTCATACAACCATAGGAATGAGTGGATTTGGACAAAGCTCAGTTTGACTCATGTGACTCCTTTCCTGTACCTTCAATTTATGATGCAACTCATTTTTTTCAGTCTGTTACTCAGCCCACATCTGATAGGGTAGCATGGTAAATATGGATTATGTTACAGGCTGTCTGTGTGCCGGACAAGAAATCACAAAACTGCTTAGCCTCTTGCCAAGATAAGATGAGATCACGTGGGCTATGCTGTTGTATTCATGCTAATGTGGATGTGTGAATTGGACTACACAGAAAGAGAAGGGTCATAGTGTACTAAGTGTGTGACTGAAGTAGCTGGCATAGGGTAATGGTTAAGGCAATGCTGTGAACTGAAAGTGATCTGACCAAAATAACAGTTGCATGTAAAGCTTTTAAGAAGGTGTTTTGAATGAATACTTAAGAGTGCCTGTACGAATATGACATGTATTTACTTACTATATTTAATGAACATATTTTTGCATCCTTCCAAAATCCAACCTGCATTTTCTTTATTATATGATGCATTCCCTACATCACTTTATGTCAGCTTACGAAAAGACACATATAGAATGTATTGTGGGAAGACCAAGAAAGAATCTGTTTAGTGCACGCATGTTGGGCATACATATTAGAACACCTTCAAGTTTACACTGATCAGAATATGGAAAAGTTGCTCTTTTAGACTAAAATTCCCCAAATCACCAGGTCAGCATGGCCAGAAGTGTGAACTTATTGTGAATATTCTGTCTGAAATAACCTGCAATTGCCTGCCTCTGTCAGACAATCCTGGTAACAGGGAGCCCATGCCTGATGCCGAAGGTTCCTGGATCAAGATCTGCATAGATTAATACCACACTTCAGACAGTGTATAATTCTGGGGAAAGTACAGTCCTCTTCCTCAGCTTTGCCTCATGAAAGGGCTTACCAAAACATGCAGAATGGAGAAGCAGACAGCCTCTTGTGTACATAGCCTCTTGTGCCAATGTGGCCTGAGCAATAATCTAGACAGGCCCGAGCAACACTGCCCCAGGCCATATGACACATGTTTGACTTGACATCAGTGCCATGAACCTTGTCCATCCGACTCCTTCTCCCCTTTGTTTCCTGGGAGACTCGTACTCCCAGGATAAGTTCCAGACAGAAACTCAGCATTACTTTCAGGTTGAGTCACTCAGATAGGGGCAGAGAAGTGCTGTGCAAACACTAGAATGGCTGCCAGCAGGAGGAAGGTCTGGAGCCACCCCCAGATGCAAGGAAAGCAAGAAGGATTGTCCCTACCAAATGATGCCACAGTATCTGAGTGACACACCCTGGCAATGAGATCTTGAACAACTGTCACCTGTTCTTCTGACACTGGAGATAGGGTTATAGGAGTATTCTTGGCAGGGTGAGCTTCTTTATAGCATTGCCAGCACCAGTGAATTGCTTCTTTCATCCACTCTGCTTGTTTTATGGTGAAGGTCCTCAGGGCCTGTAAGATTAGCAAGGGAAAAAATGGAGAAGGAAGTGAACTTATTAGGCATATGGTATTTTAATAAGGTTACAGAGACATGGTGCAAAATCAGGTGGGAGAGCTAAACTTGCATATCAGATTGCCTTCTGGAAGCCCTAGTAACTAATACTTAACCCTGACAGATAGCATGCTTATTTGCAATAAGGCAGTGGTTCTCAAACGGTGGGGTGGGACCCCTGGGGGGTAGTGCGAGAATTGCTCATGGGGGGCACCAGACTTATAGGCCCTGATCCCTCCTCCTCATCTGCTTTCCAAACCTTTTCAGTCCTGTAGGGGAAGAGAAGGGCAAGGAGTGTCTATGTGAGTGCAAGAAAGAAAAAATGAAAGTGCATGACTGAGTGTGTACCTATCTGTGAACTTTGGTTTATGTGGGTGGGCTTTGTGTGAGACATATGTATAAAATGTATACATGTCTTCAGTATTGAATTTATTTAAATAAAACTGTTGTAATTTGAACAATAGTATTTCCTTATATAATGTTAAAATATGAACATACATGAATGTGAAAATGAAACTTCACACACTAAACAAACAAAATATATTTATTCATAGGCTTTGTCAAGTGGGGGGTGGTTTGACATCTGCCCGTAGATGTAAAGGGGGTCACAAGGGTAATATGTTTGAGAACCAATGCTCTAAGGTCCATATGGCAACAGTAAGACATCATTCTGCGATCAAAGGATACACTCCTGTCTGCCTCCCAATCGCACCTCCCATCAGCTATTTGCATTGTGGTTTGGAAGGCACTAACTAGGCTTGACCAGCTCCTCCCTTCACAGAAAGTAAAACACTTTTTAAATTATCTGTTGAAACTTAAATACCCTGTCTGACCTTGGAAGCTAAGTAGAATCAGCCTGGGTAGTACTTGGATGGGAGACCACCAAAGAAAGTAGGGTTTTATTTCAGAGGATGAAACTGGCAAAACCATCTCTGAATATTCCTTGCCTAAGAAAGCCCTATGAAATTCATGGGATTGACATAAATCAACAGATGACTTGTAGGTGTGTGTGTGTGCAAACATGTGCATGTGCACACACACAGAGATATCAAACTAGTAAAGCCTAGTGGGCCATGGATTGACTGAGCTATGAACTCAGTTTAGCTGACTTCATAGTTCAGAGTGAAAGACAATGCACTCTGACTCTCCCTCCACCCCATATGAACTATGAAATGACTGACTTAATTTACACTGATGCTTGTGAAGTGCTTTGAACACTTTAACAAGGAACATATAAATGCTAGAGCATTAATAGATGTATAGAATGATAGTTCAGGTTTTATGCTGTATGTACAGCTACACTTGCCAGATTATTTAAACCTGTATTTCAGGTGAATGAATGCCCCACTTTGTGTGCATCAGATAAAAGTTACATATTTTTGACTGTGTAGCAGTGGGGGGGGGGAGTTCATCTATGCAAGTAAGCAATGGCAAACCTCCTCTGAATAAATTCTGACAAGAAAGCACCATGATAGGTTCACCTTAGGTTTGCCATAAGGCAGAAATGACTTGAAGGCATACAACAAGGGTAGGCAACCTTTTTGAGCTGGGGGCCGGGTTGCTGTCCCTCAGACAATTGGGGGGCTGAAACCAAAAAATAAATAAGTAAATAATTTTTAAAAAATTAAATAAATATATAAACCAGGACAAATGTAAGACAAAATTTTCAAATGGAGGACACTTTTTTTAAAAAAAAATGGAGGACATGCGAAAAAATTTGCTGATTTTTAAAAAAATGTTAAGATAAATGCATGTTTCTGAGGCTTCTATAAACAATTGCCCCACCATGCCCCTCACGTGAGAGGCTAAAGGCCCCGGCGGCAATCGGTGGCAGAACCGGGCTGGGGCTGGTCCCGAGGCCTTGCCAGGCCACATCCGGCCCACGGGCCGCAGGTTGCCTACCCCTGGCATACAACAACAACCACCAAGACAGAATGACAGAAGCCACAAAGGAACTATGTTTTAGTATTCAGAAGTTACAGACAAACTGTTTTTTGGGTTGACATATGCATCTTGGATTGCGCAGCCAGTACAGCCTTTGCTGAAAAGATAGGTGGTTGACCAGAATGGAACATGGTGCTTAGATTTGCTGAAAGCCTGGTTTACACAGAAGTCATAAACAGAGCCTTCCCAGGGTCACATGCCTGAAGCTGACTGTTGAACAGTCCTTGTAGATGCGAGTACATCTACAGGTGATGCTCTACAGGCAGTTCTCAATTTACATGCGGGTTGTGGACCTGTGGGGTCAACTGAGATTCATACAAGGGAGTGGGGAACCAGTTCCACAGGGAATCATTGGAGAACAGGGGAATTTTTTTGATGGAGCTGAAGTAGGGAATTTTGCTCATCTCTGAGAAATGTGTCAGAGGGACCAGAAGAGGCAGCAACCACATACCCCAGGGGTGCTTGATTGGTGTGAACTGGTTTGCCATTAAACAGCAGAACCACAAAACCTCTGATAGGATAATACTAGAACAAAAGTAACAGATATAAATGTATAACAGAAATGATAGTACTGTATTACCAATAATCACTATTCAATATCAAACTAATGTGCAACATATCATATATCACACTAATTAACAAATATTAATAAATTAACAAATATCTATTATGTGAGTTTTCTATAATGGACACAAAGATTCTTTTTATTTAAATAAGAATCAACAGTGTAATTCATAAACAGAAAAAAACCCTAAAACATAAATTGTGGGTAGCTACAATGGTCAAAATAGATTCCAAAGTATCAAATCTAATAGACAGGACAATGAGAAAGGTTACAGCATAACATTTCTTCTTAGCATTCAGTCCAATGAGCACTTCCACAATAAACAGTTGTAGATTTGTGTTACATGGTATGATAGGAGGTACAACCGGTTTGCCATTAGACAGTTGTTCCACTTCAGGGAAGCATATAGATAGAAAGCAACAGGTAAGAATTGTGTTCCACTGCAACTTCTCCAGCAGATTTCACAGGTGGAAAAAGCATGAGGTGGGGAATAAATCTATTGGCCTGTTACAGACAGGCCAAAATAAAGCTGCTTCGAGTCACTTTGGAGGTATGGTATTTCAATGATGCATAAGTCCTAAGAGTCCAAAAGCCACACCAAACCTGCACTCCAGTCCTTAGGACTGGAGCGTGGCTTTGGTGCGGCTTTTGGACTCTTAGGACGCTTGCATCATTGAAATACCATATCTCCAAAGTGACTCGAAGCAGCTTTATTTTGGCCTGTCTGTAACAGGCCATTGTGTCATCTGCAGCAGGTGCAGAGGACACACCAATAAGAGAAGCAGCACACCTCTTGTACAATATCCACTAAAAATTAAAAGCCCATCCACATGTCATTATATATAATACCCCATGTTTTTTCTCTTTCCTCTCAGTCTTCACTGATTGGTAGGAAGGCTTTAAAATGACACAAGGTTCTTTGGCCTTTTTACTGTAATGGTCTTAGCAGAATTATCCCTTTTGGCATTGTTAGTGTTACCCACTTGCTCTCTCACCATCATGACTCCTCCATTTAAGCAGGCAGAAGAAATCCTTCCCTTCAACTGCACCAAAAGCACCCAAGATTCTAGGTTCTTCCTCCCCCTCAAACCCTGCTTTTTAAGCAGACAAGGGAAACCCTTTCCTTCCAAGACTGCAACACCAAGACTGTAGTTGTTGTCTTCCCCCATCCAAGGCAGGTAGAAGAAATCCAGTCAAGTCAGCTTTTCTTATACCAGTACTCCAGCTCACCTGACCCTCCTGCCACTCCACCTCCCTTAACTGCACAAGAAGAGTTATGCAATGTGGGTGAGACTTCCATTTATTTATTTATTTCTGGTGAAATATTGTACATTTGAAATGTAAATGGGGTAATGTGAATTGAGATTTGTATGTATGTGTGTCTTTAAAGCATACCTTAGACTTGGTCTTGTTTTTGTGTTAGCAGAAGACAGTACGGCTTTTCCAAGTGTGATCACACTACCTCCTTCTAGCATCCAGAGTCTGGCCATGAAGAGTAGGAGTAAGGATGAGACAAGTGACACAGACAGTGGGATCATAGTGCAGTCAGGTGAGTAAGAGGGGGAAATCCTCCAATGACAGCATCATTTCCTGGATTTTTCCCATGTCAACAAGCTGAAACAAGCTTTGTGGGGTCTTCCTTCTGCTACAGAACTTTGAGGTACTCTAGACTGTGGTCAGAAGACTAAGCTAGTAGCTGTCAATGGAGCTGCTTGAACATTGTGGCCAGTGAAACAAAAGCATAGCTGTGGAAAGACTCCACATACACACTTTGTTAGTCAGAGCAGCCCTTGTATTTTGTTTTTCCCCAGCTGGACTGTGACATAAACCAAAATGTTTAGTTGGGGGAGGTGTAGGATTCCAAAGTAAGATTGTGGTCTTGCATTAGTGCACATATCTAGGAACAGGTGACATCCACAGTGTGGAAAGATGGAGTGTTCTTTTGCGTGGTGCTTTTAAATGCCCCTTATTTTGTAATGTAACTAGTAACCAACAGGAAAAAAAAATCCCTTAGAAAACAGATGGTCTTACAATTGAGGCAGAATGTTATTGAAAGGAGGAGTGAACTCCCTTTGTTTTAAGTAGGTAACTTTCAGGAGAGTATTTCATTAAAAATCTATGGCAGTGTTGTGTGTGTGTGTGTGTGTGTACACACACACACACACACACACACACACATATATATAGAGAGAGAGAGCTGCCCAGTGCTTCTGTTTCTTTAGTTATTTATAAACTTTAAAAATTGCTTTCCTGTTATAAATGCTACAAAGCTTGAAACAAAATATCAGTTGCAAAAGTAAATCAGTTGGCCAAATTGGAAATATATACAGTGGACCCTTGTTATTCACTGGGGTTTGGTTCGAGCCCCCCCCCCCCCCATGGTAACAAAATCCATGGATGCTCAAGTCTCATTAAATATAATGACATAACAAAATGGTGTCCTTTATATAAAATGGAAAATCAAGGTTTGCTATTTGGAATTTATACTGTTTTGGAATATTTTCAAGCTGTGGATGCTTGAATCGTTGGATAAAAAAATCAGTGGATAAGGAGGGCTGATTCTATACAATAAGATTCTTGTGCATGTAGGAAAATGTTGCATATGAAATGTGGCATAATGGTTTTTTCTTTCTCACAAGGTAATTTGTTCAGTGAGTTTGCTCCACTGCACAAATGCTCCATAGGATCTATAATGCATGGAAACAAGGGAATTAAGATGGTACAATTATCAAAAAGATTTCAGCATAGAAGTCTGTACAAGATGAGTATTGGCTTTTCCATGCTACAATGTTCCTATTTTGTAAGGCGTTAAATATTTTTAGCCTATATTGAAATTAAAAGAAAGGACAAACATAGTCTAAATGTGATTTTCTAGGTTTAAAACCTTTTCAGAACTCAAAAAAAGTTGTTTGACTACTATTCCCCAAATCCCAAATGGCCATGGTTTCTTGGGAATTTGGGGAATTTTAGTCTAATAAGTAACTTTTCCAAAGCTGTTTAGAACCACATATTATTATTATTAATATTATTTATTAACCTTTATTTATATAGCACTGTAAATTTGCATACAGTCAGCTCTCCATATCCACGGATTCCTTATCCATGGATTCAAACATCCACAGCTTGAAAATATTAAAATATATATATAAATTCTGAAAAGCAAACCATGATTTTGCCATTTTACATAAGGGACACCATTTTCCTATCCATTATATTTAATGAGACTTGAACATCCACATATTTTGGTATCCATGGGGGGTCCTGGAACCAAACCCCAGCGGGTACCAAGGGACCACTGCAAATTAAGTGGCAAGGACTATCTAGTCCAGTTCCTTGTTTGGAAAGAAAAACGAGTACATTCTGCACTTGAAAGGTTTATGAAACATGCTTGAAATGAAGGAATACAATAGTTTGACATTTCTCCTCTGCTTCTTGATCTACTTTCTTTTTCAGTCCAAAGTGCTTGTTTGGTTATCATTGTCGCGGCAAGGAAACGCAGAGACAGGAATGGGGTGCACAAGCTTCCCTCCAAGCCTTCCTCCAGCCAGGTTTCTGGCTGGGCCTTTTATTGTCATTTAGCTTACATTAGTCCGTTATTTGCCTTACAATCATTTGCTAGGTTACGTGCCCTTTTCTGCAGTGGAAGCAGGATGTGAAGACCAGCTAAGTCAGCATGGACTTATCTATTTAGTTATGGATAAAGCATTGTCATCTCAAGAGAAAGTCGAAGTCCTATGGTTTGCCAGTAGAACTGCCACGTCACAATCTTGATGAGCATTGCTATCCAGAGAGAGGGTCGCGACCCCACGGTTTTGCCCATGAGGTTGCCACATATCATAAAACACATCTAAATGGGAACTGCTTCCATACTAGCCATTTAGTACTAAGCTAGAGAAATTTCCTGGATACTAGATTAGAAAATCATCCAATACCCATTCATCTTGAGTCATACATGTGGAATGGCCTCCTGTTGCACAATGAGCCAATACAGACTAAGATCAGACTTACATGTGACTGGCAAGAAGTCAGTGAGTTAACTCAGATCCTTGGAAGATATTCTGTGACTGATGCCCCTTAAGTGAGGACTAAACTCTTCTGGAAATTCTGTCTCCTGGCTTTGCAAAGATCAAAGTCTTTCCTGCTCTTTCTGTCTCTTTTTTCTGGTCTATGGGCAGAGCTGAAAATCTGTTTGCTTAGTTTTCTAATAAACCTAACGATCAGGAACATGGCCAGGTCTTCTTTTCATCTGATCTGCAGTGACCTTGAGCTGCCTGCAGCTGATGAAGCAGGAGCTAATCAGTCCCTGGTGCTGTATACATTCCTTACCCACCTGATGAGCTGTCAGAAGAGCCTCTCCTTTGAAGTCCCACACCAGTTTTATGATAACTGCTAATGACATCGGTCTTTTAGATGCCTTTGCAAGACCTGCAGCTAGCTCCAGCAAGCTGCCAAGGGGCATCTCCTTCTGGCTCATTAACCACTGTTGCTTCCCTTTCCCCTTCCCTCCCATAGCAACTGCCTGACAAGTCTGTCTGTGTCTATCTTGCCCCATTCAGGACTAGATAGCCCCATGGCTCCCATGAAGGACCTCACTCAAGCCATGAGGAAGCAGCAGAAGGCTTTGGAGGAGAAGCTTGAGGCCTGCGTACAGGAGCTGAGAAGGCTGTGTTTGCGTGAGGCAGTAAGTAGCCTGCAAAGCTTCAGGGTTTGGCACATTATTTCTTTAATTTGTATCCCACATTTTCCCATATTTTTCCTGGGGTGGGACCCAAGGTAGCTTACAAAATTGCTAAAAGAAGAAAAATCTAAAACCTGATAATACTTTTAAAAAATTAAAACACAATTATTGTTGTTTTGTGTGCTTCCAAGTCATTTTTGACTTATGGTGACCCTAAGGCAAAACTATCATAGCGTTTTCTTGGCATGTTTCTTTAGAGAGGGTTTGCCACGCTGGCCCTCTAAAACACAATTTAATAAGTAATATGATTAAATAACTGGTTATGGAAATGTTTGAAGCCTGGGTATTTTTCATGGTACCTTTTATGTGCCTTTTATGAGACAGGCTCTCGTTCCAAAAGTTAACTTACAGTCCTGGGACATCCAGGAAATATGAAAAACTCCAACATTAATAATGAATTGCCCCATTAAAAGAAACAAGAAAATACCATTTATCTCTGTGTTTTTTTAATTGATAAATAATTTGTGAGTGACTCTCAAAATCCATCTTCAAACCATGGGCAAAAGGTAAAATAAAATACAGACTAAAATAATCTGAAGTGTTCTGCTAAATGGATGAATTATATGTTGCCCCCTTTACCAGCTAGCTTCAGATACTTTCTTGCCTGAGGCATAAGAACAAATTCTCTCTCTCCATCAATCAAGATCTGAGACCAATCTAATTATTTTGGCACCTGAGGAAGAAAAATCCCACCAATATCTCTACTCATCTGTGACAATAAAAATACTGTACATCAATAACAAAACCCATTTAATTAAGAAATAACTGGCAATTAATAATGCAATAACTATATTATTTAATTTAAAATATTTTAGAGTATATGTTTTTAGTATGGTTAATAGTATAATTTGGTTTTAATGTTGGCTTTTTGTATGTTTTTAATTGCAGGGTCGAAATAAAATTCATAACAGGTGCAGCAATGAGAGCTTGATACTCTCATGGCACCTCACTTTGCCACTTTGCCCTGCCTAATTTTTGTTGTTATATGCCTTTAAGTTGTTTCCAACTCATGGTGACCCTAAGGCAAATTTATCATCAGGGTTTATTGGCAAGATTTGTTCAGAGATAGTTTGCCCTTGCCCTCCTCTGAACTGAGAGAGTATTACTTACCCAAGGTCACCCAGCTGGTTTCCATGACTGAGCAGAGATTTGAACCATGGTCTTTGAGAGTCATAGTCCAACACTAGAACCACTAGACCACTCTGCATAATAGTACTTACTTAACACACACACACACACACACACATATATGAATATCTCCTGTATCACAAGATCTCAATCTGGAGTACAAATAAAATTAGTTTTAAACCACTTAAATTTAAATTGGTACAGAATGACAGCATTGTATAGTGGTCTGATTGTTGGACTACAGTTCTGGAGACCAGGTTTCGAATCCCATATTGATGGGCTCATTGGCCATGGAAACCCACTGGATGATCTCACACTCTCTCAACCTCAGAGGAAGATAAAGGCAACCACTCCCTTGAAGAAATCTTGCCAAGAAAACTCTTAGGGTCAGCATAGGTCAGAAATTAATTTAAGGCATACTACAACAACAACAATGGAATAATTTAAACCTAAAAGGTGAAATCACCTTTGAACCATGTATCTATACAGATCTGAACAAATGATTAGCTTTGAAGGCTTTGATAAAAGCTCAGGCTTTAACATGGCACCCAAATGAAGCAGTGTTGACACTAGTTGGGCCTCCAAGGGGGAGGCATTCCACCACCAGTTAGGATCACTTATCTCAGTGGGAGCATCTGTTGTGAACGGTGGCCTTCTCTTGCTCTTTTCTTGGCAGGAACTAACAGGATTGCTACCTTCAGAGTATCCTTTGAAGCCAGGAGAAAAGCTTCCAAATGTCCGCCGTCGAATTGGTGCTGCTTTCAGATTGGATGAAAAAGCCATTCTTTCAAGAGGAGCGGTAAGAAACTTTCTGGAATGGAATGGAAAGAATTATGCTTTCATACTCATATCAGAGCTATGGTGGCAATTGTGTCTCACTATGGTTCTGGCATGTGAGAGGGTGCACCAGTGTTTCTGACCCTTTTTTTGGTGGAGTGTCTGTACCCTGTGGTTGAGGAACCATATTAAAACTATTCCACGCGTCCCCCACCACTGGGGGATTACATCAGATAACTCCACAAGAGATCAAACTGATTATTGGTAGGCTGAACTATAAACCCACAGAACCTTTACTGATTCTGTGGATGACTTCTTCAAGCCATTTGTAGAGAGTGAGATTTGACTGCTTTTGATAGATTTTGCAGAGGTTGTGATTTATTTTGTTAGAGGTTTCCCACACAAGTTTTTAACAAGTAGTTAATCTGTATAGAAATATGGGACTTTTTCTTCTTGTTTTTAACTTTTGCCCTTTTAAAACCAAGTTAAAACCAGAAAGCACAACATCTGTATGTAGGGAAGAAATATCTTGTATGGAATCTTGCTACCTATGAATTCCCATGAAAATACATGGTGCCAGAAGTAGTTGTCAGCACAAACAGGGCTTCAGGGTTGTTTGTAGTTCAACCTTTTGTTGGGAAGGCCAAAAGGATGTGAAAGCTTCAGGCTTCAAGCAAAATATCATAGTAAAGCCTTACTACCATTAAAGGTGTGGCATCAGTTGCTTTTCAAGTTGTGAAATTTCTCTCTTCCTCTCTCCTGTGATCTGTTTTAATAAAAGTTGTAGTAAGAGGCAGCCTGGGTGTGGCACTGCTTATTCTTTCTCATTATGCCCATAGTGGGTGGCATAAGGTGTGGGTGCTGAGTTGATTTGTTCTTTTGCTGACCACAGTTTCTCTCACACACATATATACAGGAATTCCCCCCCCCCCCTTAAATTTATCCAATTGACATGTTGCTTATAGCTCTGAGAGCAATTTTAGCCAAGGCTTTTTATCACATCATCATGTTGCCTCATTCACTGAATTTTAAGGGGGTTTAACACCATGGCTGGCATCTTCTTAGTGACATGCACAGTCCTATGCTATGCATTGCATACAGGGTGAATTATTCACCATGGTGAAAAAGATGTGTTCTGCTGACAGTGACAGTGGAATTGCTCATACAGCAATACTGTGCATTGCATTTGCACATAGGACAATGGTACCAGGTCATTGACATGTGTTGCACATTACTGCTATTCTGCATTGGGATTGTGTAGTGCTGGCAAAGCAAATTTCCACATGCAGATATCTACAATATACTCAGAGGATGTTGGATTGCAGACAGTGTCTCTCTCCATTTGTAACCCTCTCCTGTTTTTCTATCACTGCTCCTGTCTTTTTTCCTACCAAAGAATATCTGTTAAGGAGAAAAAGATGGAATAACTGCACAATGCCTTCTGATGGGTAGCCAGAAGAGACCTCTGTCTGGAAACACCCAGCCAGAGCTTTCTTTGCCCCTTTACTCCATTGTTAGGCACATTTACTCTTGGTAGTCTTCCATTTGTAATTCTGTGTTGTTCCATTGCTGCCACCTTGTTCTTACCACACACACACACAAATCTCTTTAGGAGGGAAAGATGGAATACCTATGCAATACCTTTTGATCAGTAGGACTAAGACTAGAGTCTAGAAACATCATTAGTCTGTGAAGAGTTTATGCCATCCATATTGATGGGTTCATTGGACTGAGCCCAAGACATAAATCCTATATAGTTACAACACACCCTTTAAACTGCAGATTACCTAAATCCAGAATTATTACCACCTCTGGCTCACAACTCGTAAATCACAATTACTGGATTAGGATCCCTACTCCACTCTTAAGTTTGCATCAAAAAAAGTGGAAGATCACCGTTCTGTTTTTTAATCAACTTGACTGCAAGACTGATAGAAAGTCTGGAATTGGTTATTAGGAGGATACATATTCTGTACAAGCCCCCCTCCCCCCCAAAAAAACCCCAATAATGTTACAGATATTGGACATTGCAGCCAGCATGGCCTTATCTTAAGGTGCTTGTATTTTTTGGACTATTTCCAGCCATTTTGGCACACTAATACTATGCTGTTCATACACATTTTGGTTGCAGTTCTGCATGGTTCCATGTAGCATAGTAATTTTGCATGCATAACTAAATAAATTGTGCCCTTTGCCTACCATATTGTTACTGAAGCTCCCTATCCATGGCCATTCATCATTTATGCCTGGGGAAGAGGGGGATGATTACAGATGCATCTGGCTCTGGCTCCTAACCAGACCCAAAGTGATTGTAGTATTTACTGAGGTCCACCAGGGCCTCAGAAGCTGGTTATCATTTTGCGTTTGGCTACAAGGACATAGCCTGATACTTCTGTGTGGCTCTATGGTATGCCCACAGGGAAGAGCTTTCATCACTGCAGAGGGAGGAGGGGAACCAGCCTCTACAGTGGCCAGAAACAGATATACATAGGTGTAGGGTCACCTTGTGATGCAGTGGCTCAGCAGTTAAGACGGTGACTTTGATGGACACAATTTGGCAATCATGTCAAAGGGGAAACCTTTACCTTTAGGGTCACCTGATGTGTGCATATGCCACTGACAGGATGCCAGCTCAGATGTGCAGAATCCAGATGTTGTGCTCTAAAATAGCACATTATTAAAACTTTCCTACTCCTAATACTGTGAGTGGAGAGATGGCACCCCCTTCCCCAGTACTCAAACTACAAGCAGCTTGGAAAATTCAGTCCCATTATTAACTTGAGATCCATTTGGACTGTTGTTGCATGCACATCACAGACACATCTTTTATGGTGCCAGCTCTAGTAACATCACTGGTATTGCATGAGACACACTTCCCACCTCTTTTGCCAGCATCTAGAATGGGGCAGAAGGCAATGCATGGGCCAGATGTAACCCCAAGGCTTTTTTTTACACTTGCCTCAGGCTCCCTTGGAAACGTTATAACCAGAATTTGGCAAACTGGGAAAACTCCATTTAAAACAAGTATATTGTGTGTTTTTAATGGTTTGCAATAGTTTGCTGCCTAATTTCAGCTGTGGGGCAATGGACAGCTACAACTTGCAGTTAGTTGTAGGGGGAGGAATTTACCTCTGGACCCAATAAGGTGCTTGCCCTTCCGGGGTTTGAGTACCTTGTACACTACATTTCACCTTGCTCCATTGCTTCGGGGAATCGAGGTGTGTACCTTCCCAACACCCAGTACTAAAGTATCTAGCCTGCATTTAAAAACAAATGAAGAAAGCCCTAGTAAATGTCTTTGTCTTCTCTCTTTAAAAAGGGCCTTCCAATATGTAGCAATGGTTACTGTAGAAAAAATTTCCAATATATAAAACATAGTTGGGAAGTTAATGACACCTTGGGTCTAATGCTGAAAGAAAGGTGGGATATAAATTAAATAAATATACAATATTTACCTTATATTATATATTCTATATAATATAAAATAAAGTTTAAAATGACAAGCATGTGCATGTCTTGAATACATGTGGAATATAACTAGGAAAGGAAGGCAATCAAGACTCATTATCTAATTTGGAATACCTTAAAAGGATGTTTGGAGGGCTGAAGCTGAGGATGGAATCATGATAGTGGTGGCAACTTAGACACATCCAGTTTCCCCAAATTCATTGGTTCCTGTAGAGTTTGATTTTGAAATCTATCACATTTACCCTCATGTGTTCCCTTTAAGATCCTGGCTCACCTCATCCTTTCTAAAGAGCCACTAAGGAATGTCGTGGTTTGGAAGAATACTTGATTTTCCCCACAGGATCCTCTGAGCACATTGGAGAGAGACTTGGCCCTCCAGCTGCAAATTGCAGAGGCTTCACGTTGTCTTTCCCGGGAAGAGAATCTCACCAAGCAGGTTCGGAAGCGCCGAAAAAGTGCTGTGCTGAAGGAGGAAAAGAAGCTGAAGGAGTTAGAGCAAGCCCTCATTGAGTATCACCTAGCAGCCAGGCATTCATCACAGCTAAGGGCCAGTGCTCCAGCTTTAGAAGGTGAGTTGAATCTATCTGGAGGTTCAGTGCTAGGTTGAATGATTCTGAGGTAGCTCACAAAGGGCATGAAACACAAGAATATTAAGTGGAAGGTCTGAGAAGCTGGGCCCATTAAGGAAAGAAGGTTGTGTGAAAGAAGAGGCAAGAGTAATACTGAAAAGTAAAATATATAAAGATCAGAATGACAAGAGTGTTCTTTGTTGTCAGTGTAATGTAGGACAGCATTAAACAAATCTGAAAACTGAGATAGCAAATATCAGGAAGCATTTTCAAAGAAATAATAGAACAAAAAATAAAAATAAAATAAAATAAAGAGTCTTGTAGTACATTAAGTATTGGCACATTTGTTATAGTTTGTAAAAGCTTATATCAATATAATTTTGTTAGTCCAAATTCTGCAGGACACTTTACAGTTATCAGGAAACCAGTTGTGCAAATATAGGAGCTGTCTGGAAATGAGAAAGAGGTTTGGATTAAGTACCTGTCCCTGGAAATCATAAGAAGTAGGTCAAATGAACTCTTGGAAGGTGTGGTTTAGTTGGAATTCATCCCAAATCAAGGGAGGAAGCTGACCTTTTATGGCTTTTTCCTGGCTTAATAATCTACAATCTGCAATTTTCTGTAAGCAGTTGCCAAAGAGAGCTCATGAAAGAACAAGGAGAGCCAGCTGGAGGAGGAAGCATGTAGAAACCTGCAGTGAATGACGCAAAGATGTGTAGAATAAGATTAACCCTTAGGAAGTCTTAAGGAGAAAACTCTGGGTGCCTAATCCAAATACTTCCTTTTATATTGGCAATCATATGTGAAAGTACTATGAATTAAGCCCCATTCATCACAGCAAGACTCACTTGCAAATAAGATAATCATAATAGCATTCAATTGTTGGAATCCCCACATGATTGACCTATTATATGCATCTGCTTCCTAAACTAGGAATTTCAGTAAGAAAATGGCTGTATTGAGAAAACCATCTACTAGTATGAGTGAGTGGTGCCTTATGTTCTCAGCTCAGTGCTTTTCCTTTGAAGAATGAAGAAAATTATATATTTCACCATGAGAAATTGCCACATGCTCCACTTCTACTTGTGAAACATGGGCCAGAATTCTGTTTGTGACTTTCTTAGGTGTAAGTTCCTCTACAGAATGTGCCATAACGCCCAGTGCAGCTTGAAGACAGGGAGCAGAATTATTCATTTCAAAGTCATAGGAGTTCAGTCATGCCAGTGAATGAGCATTACAGTCAGCCCTCATTTTTTGCGGGGATCCGTTCTGGACTAACCCGTGAAAACAGAAACTCGTAGATATTTGAGCCCCATAGGCATGAATAGGGGTGTGTGCCTGTGAGCCTTGGGCGAGCACCCCATTTTAACACCCTCCATTTGCTCCTCATGAGTAAGCAAGGGTCGCGAATCTGAAGTCTGTGCAAATGGAGTGGCAACTGTATTTTCCAATGCATCCTTCTGGCTCTACTGTAATGGACAATAGTGCTCTTGCCGTTGTATGTTTAGTTGAGCAGATTCGCAATTCAGTGGAAAGGCTGCTTAACATTATCAACAGTTAACTCTTCTTGTGGAGGTTTATGCTATGCAACCCTGATGTAGGATCACAGCCATAGAAGCCTAAATGTATTTACATGTACATAGTTTCATGTGATTAAAGTGAAAAATCAGTAAAATGTGATTTTTAAAAAGAAAATGTAAAAAGAATTTAAAAATAAACTTTTAAAATTTTATTTTATAATTTTAAACCCCCCCCCCCCCCGAGGACATATGGACAAAGTTGCCCAAAATGGAAATGCAAATCCCTTAGAATACTATTCATTCACTGCATTAAGAAATATTTATTTGAGGTGTGTAAGTGCATGTACATGAATGCAGTATTTTGAATGATATGGTTTGAGGTTCTGGGGATCAGCTTAGTATTAATAGTGGCAGGAAGTGAGAGGGCTTTTCTCCCACTGTTTTGAGATACTCAGTGAGATTTATGACAGCAGATTTCTAGGGAGTGCCAGAGTGTTCTGATAACTGCTTAAAAACGTACTTTAGGTGAGATCTGTGCTTGTTCTATCATACCCATTATTTCCAATATTTCTATCATTTCCAATATTTAAGTAATAAGTGTTATTCCTTATAAAAAGCAGGCATGAGAAACTCCATTGTTTATGCAAGAACATGAAATATATGGGAGGATCCTATGATGTGTGTGTGTGTGTGTGTGTGTGTGCCTCAAAATAATTCAATGAGAAAAAATAGTTTAATGAGGACTGAACATGCTTATTGACCACAGGATGCTGGCACACTGTTGGTGGGGGGAAATGTCAATATGGAAGTGTAGAGTGGACTGGAATAAAATATTCACAAGGCTCAGGGGTAGCACTCTGTATTGCAACGTTTTAAAAAAACTAATCCCACTTTTCAAAGTCTGTTCTGATTTCCCCTCCAGTATTCAGTGCCTCTGATGAGAGCCTCCTGTCAGATACTGCTCAAGTAGAGAAAGGTAAGCTAGATGATGATGCTATCAGTAGTTTTGTCACTTTATGTATGTGGTTTTCCCTCACTTGCACATGCTTCAGAACAAAGTTATGGCAGTGGATTGCAGCATTTCCCAGTGCAAATCCTGTTTCCCATGCTATGACAGACTTGGGTAGTCCATGCCCTCCGTGACACTCCTCCAGATCAGTCTTCCTTGGTTAATGACTCTCCTTTTAAATTTAACATCCTCATTTAGTTTAACTTAGGGTGTGTCTGCATTATAGAAATAATGTAATTTGACACCAGTTTAACTGTCATGGCTCCATCCTACAAAATCCTGGGATTTGTAGTTTTGTGAGGCACCAGGGCTCTCTGGCAGAGGAGGCAAAAAACCTTGTAAAAGTACAAATTCGAGGATTCCATAGGATGGGGCCACAACACTTAAAATGGTGTCTAACTGCATTATTTCTACAGTGTAGATGCATCCCTGATGATGATAATATTTGGTGAGAAATTTGGTGGATTTTGAATGGAATCATCCAGGTTCTATTGCTGGCAAATGGTAATTCTTTCACATATTTCTTTAAGAACCCCACATGGCGAACTCACATCTTCCATCAAAATGTGCAGCTTCCACACACCAACCCTTGCAGAATTCTTCATCTCAGTCTTCCCATCCTGTCTTGCAAGAAAGACAAACTCACAAGCAAGCCACCAGTGTGGAAAGCTCACCTATCCAGAACAGCCCATGGAAAGAGACCAGCCTGGATAAACCCTATGAGAAGCCCAAGAAATCTTCAGAGCTCAGCAGTGTGCCAAGGTGAAACGTCTTTATTTGTCCTTCTCTTCATGTCTTTGATCAAGGACACTTCTGGTTTATCTTTAAGACAAGCAGTGAACACAGTTTTTTATATCACAGTTTGATGAGTGTTGTTCTTTTTGTATATTATATCTTAAGTGTATTTATATTTGTTTTCAGCCCCTGAGGAAGGTCTAGTGTGGCCAAAATGCATTGGGCTTTTTAAACACTAATAAACAGTTGACCATCTTTTAGCACATGCACCTGGCCAACTCTTTGTTTACTGTTTGGCTGCATGCTTTCAGTTCCTTACCTATACTTATCTTTAAGACTAGACTGAAGCATCATATTTAAACTGTAGCCAGGCAAGTGATATGATAGCAGGTATAGTGCAGTGCAGCTGTTGACAATGAAGTATGTTACCTTGAAGCCACTGAATCAAATATACCTTCATTCATGAACTCTTAGTAATCAGATTAGCATGTTGTATGGCAATAATACTAAACTACCTCAAAAAGTTGTTAAAAGAATGATTAAACTAAAGTTCATGCCAGACTTTTAGCACTTAAGAAAAGTGCTATGGTAATGTTTATTCCAGTGATAAATATTAGGAGAAACTTCTTTACTGTAAGAGCTGTTCAACAGTGAAACAGATGGACTTGGAGGATGATAGACTCTCCATATTTGGAGGACTTTAAACAGAGGTTGGATGGGCATCTTTCAGGAATTTTTTGGATCATTGCGCAGCATGTGAGATTTTGTCTCCTTTTAATCTTCTACTGTGAATATGTGCTTTCCAGTTTTTGGTGTTTCTCACAGGTTTGCTGGCAAGGAAAAGTGATAGTGACTGGAAACTGGAGAAGTAGGCTGCTTCTTAACTTGTCATTTCATTGTATTTTCTTACAGCAGTCCAGACATGGTGATTAAACTTGAACCCAATCCTGCTGCTCAGAAGAGAGCTGAGACTTCTGCCTCCACCTTTGTTCCTACTAGGAAGCTGGAAGTAAGGAGGCAAGCTGGTTCCAGTGCTCCACCAACACCAGAATTCCTTGGAAGAAGAGGACAACCTCAAATATTAAGGTACTAACTGATGCTCTACGAAATATACTGTAGGACCTAATAAGGTACTGTGCCCATAGTGATTGGCCCTTTTGTTGCCTAACCTGGCTTTGAATTTTGAACATAAGTAGATACCTTGATGTTATGTTGCAGCAAGATTATGTGCATATTTCCATGACAGTATTTCACAAATGCAGAATTTTGTATAGAACACAACATTCAGCACTGTGATAGCCTTGAAAGGGAGAGAGCAATGCTGAAGAAATTTCAGATGCTAGAAGAGAGGAAAATATTAATAAATATTTATTAAAAGAAAAACAAATTACACAAAATAGATCTGTGTTGTACTAGTCTGGATTTCTTTCTTCCTTTCTTCTTGGTTTTAGATAATTTATTTACTAGTACAGAACTTTGGATGGGGTTAACTGTGGAATATACATAGCCCAAAATGAGAGTTATAGACAGAAAAAACAAAACTCTGAGCATAAAATTTGTCTTGATTGAGCTCATAGATTCAGCTGTATGGGAGACAGCAGTAATGGTTAATGAAACGGTACCACATAGCTGCTGGACTATGTTGCAGACAGTCACAGTTTATGTAAGAATGTTTTAGTGGGTAAGGACAGACTATTTATTGCAGGATCAGGGGCAGTTTTCTAGGTGGAATATGAAGTATTTAGTATTGAACCTACCAATACAAAAAAAACTGGATTGGGGCACTGAGCAACAGAGGAAATTCTAGTTTACTTTTTCTCCATTTGTTTACAGCTTTTCAGTGGCAAGGATATAATTACTTTTCTTTTTACAACAGGTGCTAGAATTGTAGTCCAAAATGTATGCAGAAGTTTGGGGGATTTTTGTTACATCCAAGCACAAGACCATGCTGACTGGAGGATTCTGGAAACTAGTTTTTTTGTTTTGTTTTTTTAAAAAAACCTTTCCAAGCTCTGATTTTCACCTTGTTTTAGCTCCACATGTGAACTTTATATGATTAGGTATTCATTTTCCAAGAGCCAGCATTATGTTTTGGTTTGAGCATTGGATGAAGAGCCCTGAAAACCAGGGTTCAATTCCTTGTTCAGCCATGGAAATCCACTTGGTGACCTTAGGTGAGTCACACACTCTCAGCCCCAGAAAACCCTGGTTTGCCTTAGGGTTGCCAGAAGTTGGACATGACTTGAAAGCACACAACAATAACAATTCATGTTCTTCAACCTCACATATGAAATTGCCCACTAGATTTTTCTTGATAAGCTTTTAGTCAGTTTTTCCAAAATGATATGTTTCCAGAAGAAAAAAGCCTTCATTTCAAACAAAGCTAAATGTTTGTTTGTGAACAAACTGGGCTTCAAATGAGGCACTAAGTCCTGGTCTTATTGAAGTAAGTAGAACAGTTAACATAAATAAATTTATTAAACACTCTGAAACCTTTCTCCCACTATTCTGTATTTCTCTTAACTGATTCCGTTATGCTGCCTGAGATTTGGAGAATAATAGGGTGATGTACTCTCATGTGAGAACAAGAGCTGCTGACATTTGGAATTCTCACTATAGTTTTCTGTCCCACAGGGTGTCTTCATCCAGGGAGGGTTTGGAGACCCGTGGAAGAAGTGCATTGCCAAGGCGACGCCCCACGTATTACACTGTCACTGTCCCTGAGTACAGCTTTTCTGTACCTAAACCCAATCCAGCCAGCAAACCAACCTTTCACTCTGCTTCAGAAGACAGCAATTCAGATGTTTCCAGTATCTCTTATACTACATCAGCAGGTAGCAGCAGTCCTGACATCTCCTTCTTGAAGCCAGCATCTTCAATACCAAAGGAGGAGCCCTTCCAGACCCAGACCTGCCGGGGACATGAAGCAGAATACCATTGTCAGTACCCCCAAAAGCTGTTGTCATCTTCAGGCTACTTCCCTGCTGTGGAGTATGTAACTGATGGTCACCTTCCTGCTGGGATGGAGTTCTGTCATGGTCAGCCACCTTTTCTGTCTGCCAGCTCTGCCCACTTAGCCTACAAGGAAGAGATGGTGCCAGTTAGATTCCACAGGCCCATTGTTTCCCACAGCCGGGTGGTACGCACACCCTCACTGAAGGACTGCCCCCCATTGGGCCCTCGCACCCTCTCCAAATCAGTGGTGACTGAAGAGCTAAAATCATGGCACGAACGGACCCGGCTGCGTAATGCACGGCCACATTCACTGGACAGGCAAGGGGCTTTCCGCAGGCACAGTGGGCCAAGCAGAGAGGTTCACTCTGCATGTTCCATGGGACAGCACACTCAGGTAAGATCTAATTTTGAGGAAAGGAGAACCAAATTCTTCATGACTCTCTGTGCACTGCCCCACAGTCCCCTTAATAAGCCAGCTACCTGTAGCTAAGAGTGCAAGCTTATGTGGCAAACATGTTAACCTTTTCTCATAAACCAAGACTAGGCAACTGTAGCCCTTCAGAAGTTATCAGACATGGCTTGGTAGATTCATTCACTCAGTTGCTGAATGGTGAGTCAACTTTTTTGGTAAACTTCCATTATTTGGTGGTTCAATTCTAGTCAAAACTAATACAGTGAGCCCTTGGTATACACGGGGGATCCGTTCCGGACCCTCCGCGTATGCCAAAATCTGCGTATGCTCATTTGTCCCCAATGCACGCCGCCATTGGGGACAAAAATCCCTCTCCTCCCCTCCTCTTTTCCTCCCTCCCTCCCCTTCCCGCTTTCCTGCTCTGTCGCTGCACCGTCACCTCCCGCATCCTCACCGCCGCCATGGTTTAAGGGGCCTCCAGGCTGCCCCCGGCCCTTCTTCCGTGGCGGCGAGGAGGAGGACGGGGTCAAGGCTCCTCCTTGCCACCGCTGCGGTTTAAGGGCCGAGGGCAGCTTGGAGGCCCAGAGGCCTCCAGGCTGCCCCCAGCCCTTCTTTTTCTGGCTCAAAGCTATGGAATCCTGGGAGTTGGAGTTTGTTGTGGGGCCTAGATGTCAAGGTTTGACTCTTTTTCTGGCTCAAGGCTATGGAATCCTGGGAGTTAGAGTACATTGTGAGGCCCAGAGTCAAAGCTTAACTCTTCTCTGGTCTCCTTTCTAGGACACATCCTACATTTCAGACTTCTGCCCTGAAGGAATTTCAAAACATCCTCTATTTTTTGTAAGATGACCATATGTCCTCCTTTTCTAGGACGTGTCCTATGTTTCAACCTTCTGGCCAGGAGGAATGTCAAAATGTCTTTCATTTTTGGTTGGATGCCCACATGTCCTCCTTTATCCAGGATAAGGCCTACATTTCAGCCCTGCCCAGGAGCAATCTCAAAACGTCCTCCATTTTACCAGGGTGACCAGACGGCATTCTTTATCCAGGACACGTCCTACATTTCTGCCCAGGATGAATTTCAAAACATCCTGGTTTGTACAGAGAGTTTGCCTTTGCCAGCCTTTCCTTGGGGCTGAGAGTGTGTGACTAGTGCGTTTTCTTGGTTTGTTCAGAGAGTTTGCCTTTGGTGACTTGGGTGTGTGCGAGTGTATGAGTGTGTGCCTTCAAGAGGGTTTTCTTGGGAGGTTGGTTCAGAGAGTTTGACTTTGCCATACTCTGAGGCTGAGAGAGTGTGACTTGCCCCAAGGTTTTCTTGGAAGATTTGTTCAGAGGGGATTTGCCTTCACTTTCTTTTAAGGCTGTGACAAGCCCAGTGGGTTTTTTTATGCTCAAAGAAGGAATCGAATCTTTGTTCTCCTCCACTGCTGCTTCCTGCCACACTTCCTCAGATGCATTTAGTCTCAGAGGTGCTCCAAAATCTCTATGTCTTTGAATTCTATTATTATTATTATTATTATTATTATTATTAACTGAAAGAAAGAAGTTAGCAGCATGAGCTTTCCTAAAATCTGCTTCCTCAGATGTATGCAACAAGATTTCTATAAAGTAAGCATTTATATTAATTTTTTAAAAAATTAATAATGTCTTTGGCTTTTAGCTGGTTATGTCCTCCATTTTTCTTGAATGTCCTACGTTTTGGGGTAAATTTTGTCCTACATTTTTTCTACATTTTGTCCCTGTTTGGTGGTAGAGAATTATGACAACCCTACCCCAAAGGAGCCACGACACGTGGCTCCTTTGTCCACCGCAACAGAGGCCCAATAAGCACCCTGGAGCGGCACTATGATGTCCCTCATGTGCCGCACCATTTGGCCATGGCGCATGAACCACATCATCACCACACACTCCATGTAAATGGCGGTGTGCCAAGATGGTGCCCGTGGCTCGTAGTAGGACTTGGGACATTAAAAAATATAGGGGCCCCAAATGTACTTTCTGCCCCAGGGCCCCTAAAGGCCTAGCTACGGGCCTGAGGGTTTACATATAGCTACATTTCACAGATCATGTGATAAAATTGCTGTTTCCAGGAAGATGACACCTAAGTGAAAGAAAACAATGAGCAACGGGTACCTGTCCTTGCAGTTTGATTTGGAACTGGGCTGAGCCAACCAATTTATTTTCCCTCTAAACCATATAATAGCTCAGTTTATTCTGAGTCAAGTTCAGACTACATTTGTTTGACTGTCTGATGACATAATTGGGAGTGTGGCAGAATCTGATTTTCAACCTCCCTGGGGTGCTAAATTCCCACTTTCCCATTCTCTTAGCTAAGGTGGAGGTAGCAACAATACCCCCCCCCCCCCCTTTTCCCCAAACCCATGTCCTCCTGTTCCAGAAAGGGGGTGTCTTCCTGCCTCCCTCACTAGTGCCTTCTGGGCAGGTGCAGAAACAGCATCCCAGGTGCCAGGATCCTGGTACAGGATCTTCCCCCCAGGTGCCTGGAAAACCAAGGTCCCTGACTTTTGGAGTACCAGAGGGGGAAGAGTGGCATTCAGTGAGAACATTTTTCTGGCACTGCTGCCAGGACAAGTAAGAGGGACAGCTGGAGGGTGATCAGAGGGACTTGGAAGCATACAGCTTAGGCTTCATTTTGAAGGTGAGCATTACAAATCACGCAGTCTTGCATTCTAAACTTGGGACTCAGGCTCTTCCATGAAAGCAATACAACAAAAGCAGGAGCCAATGGCCAGAGTCCTTTCGATGACCTGGGGTTCAGAGTATAAGTGCTTTTTTGAGTGGTGATGAAGGATGCATTCAGTATATTCTTGCACAACTTCTCTCCCTGTCTTCCACCCCCCAGAAGGCGTACTGTAGTACTACAGCTGGGAAAAGAGACCCGATGACACTTTCCCAGATGTGCCTGTGTGGTGTAGGATCCTGCCTGTTGAAGAAGCCAACTAGAGTATTAGCTGAGGACAAGTTGCAAAGAATATGAGCAATATTTTTTTTAGAGAGGGCAGTATATTTTAGGGCCCCCCAAAACATTTGTTTGTGGGTGAACACACTTAGGGCTAACTGATGATTAATGCATGTAAGTGCCCCCGTGCCGCTTCCTGCCTGCCCCGAAAAAGTAGTGCTGGGAGAGAGGACTCTAGAGCAGAAATACAGTGAGGAGCAGAAAGGATGGTTAAAGTTCTTTCTCATCAACCATTAGGCTGCTTAAATTACCCGTAATTCCATATGGACATTTGTAATTGAAAACCGAGCTTTCAAAATTATTCATGAATTGGGAATGTCTATTTCAAAGCCTAACGAGTTGCCTAATGTTTGTGTTAAAGGGAGAGATTATTTATGTCCTCTATCCAGCTAATATATAACACATAACTATTGTATACTTTTCTTCTGAACTCCCTTCCTGTTAGTCTCAGCTAAAATCCAGTAATCCACCAATTTGTGAACTCCTTATTTACATGTTCCTCAGAGAGGCTGTTCGATGTGAGATGTTGGTGATGGTCCATTGTTTTGAGGGTTGGTTACAAAGGCAGTCTCTTTTGGGAATTTTGTACTTTCTATATTCCTTGGGAATATATTCAGAAAGGTGTTCTGCATGCCTTCATGAATGATGTCCTCTAGATGTATGAAACTGTTGCACAATGGAATATATCTCCCTCTCCTCTTTGGGCATCTCCCTAGCCTGAGGCACAGGGAAGAGGCCCAAACCATACAAGTGAGAGCTTGCCTTTTGGATTCCTCCCATCCTGTTCAGTGCCTACTTCCCCACTCCTAGACAGGAGCAATGAAATTTTAATCAAGCAAGTTTGGTCTCCTCTAGGATCTCTCTGTCTCAGAAAGAGACAGATTTCTGAACTCCACATTTGTATGTCTTTGGCTGCTGCCACACAGCAGAAATAAAGCAGTTTGACATCACTGTAACATGCATGGTTCAATGCTATGGACTTCTGAGATTTGTAGTTTGTTGTGGCACCAGAGCTGTCTGACAGGGAAGGCTAAGTATCTCACAAAGCTACAAATCCCATAATTTCACAGCATTGAGTCATCGAGGCAGTTAAAGTGGTGCCAAACTGCTTTATTTCTACAGTGCGGCAGCAGCTTTTGTCTACATAATCCACTGTACAGTCACTGGAGCTCAGAAGCTGCCCAATAATCAGATCAATTGACATCAAACTAAATCTGTGGCAAGGCAATGATTAATGTTCAAATTCTGGTGTGTGTTTTAATACTTTATTAATGAAGGAATTTCTCTCTAATGGCAGTGGAGTTGTTCCTAGTGGGCACTTCCATTAAATGTCTTGTTTTGAATCTTACAGGCACACCGTATCCATATCTTGAAATGCTCTCCGGAAGGAGCCCCTGTGCAAGTCTACGTGCCCGAAAATGGTGAAATCATTACTCAAGTCTAGAGGCCACTGAATCCACCCACCTTGCATTTGGCATTGTCAGCAGGCTGACTACCTAGTGCGTCAGGTTTCAGAATGAGAAGGATTTGGACCAAGCATGATCTTGAATCTACTACTACTACTACCTTTGTTGTTTGAGATAACATTCAATTCTCAGAGGAGAATATAAAACTCCCAGAAGCCTGTAGAAGAGTATACATTAGAATTTCCCCTTGCTCTTACGATCAACTGATATAATGGATTTACCACCCAACACTTGGGTTTCTTATGCTGTGTAGAGTGGAAAGGACATTAAGAAGCTTCCGCACTAACTAGTGTTTCCTTACATGCTTATTTATTCATTTCTGTGTGTGCTAGAAACATCTTGGGGTGCCTGTAGGTTATGAAAGCAAGGGAAGAACCATCTCTTGTTTGCATGGAATGTTTCTGTTGTATCAGCTCTTCCAGTGGTTAGATTTAGATCCCCTGCTCTCTTCCTTATTCTTACATAAAACTGTGTGTTGGAGCACACAGCCATAAACTCAAATAAGCTTTGCTGAATGCAGTTTAAACTTATATATCCCACCTCTACAGTTCTGCCTTCCTGTGGAGGGTGCTGTAATTCAGAAGATTTTCAATCTCTTTGGTTTTGTGGATGAACTACAAATTCCTTATTTTTAGTTTTAATGAGAATTGTGTTCAAAAGGAGTCCCATTTTCATGGGTGAAACATAACATTTTGCTCTGTTTTTGTAGGTGTCTGGCCCTAATCACTTCGTGGAAGCAGTCATCTCTCTTCATATATACTTTTTGTCAAAAGATTGGTTTAAGTCTAGCAATAGTGGTGAAACAATAGGGGCAAAATAAAGCTGTTTCCAGCCACTTTGAAGACTGGGTGTTTAGTCTGCCACAGCAAACTGAATTCAGTATCTTGTTAATATTAAAATTACTCAAGACAATAATTTTGGATTCATAGTAATGGGAAAGAGCAGAGGCATGAAAGAAAACAAAGTTCCATTCCCTAACTTCTAGAAAAAACACTTTTCTGTTATTCCATGGGATTCTGAAACTTTGAGATATTCTTCCAACCATGGGTTAGCCCAGTTTCCTAGTTTTAAGGGCTAGAAACTTTTTTTATTTTTAAAAGTGTCAATGGAGATTTGCTTAACAAGAATATATGTTATTCCATCTCTTTAGCTTTTGCAGACCCCTGCTTTAGCTTTCTACTGCTTACTACAGAGCCATTTCCAAGTACCTGGCTCGCCATAATCCTTGTCTTTGTTTCTGTGGTAAACTAGGAAAGCCAAACCACTAATAATGGTACATGATGAGCGAGGATGTACAGTGACTGTAGCAAATGTTGCCTATGGTATTAATCAAGTTGTATGAGTTTTGCCTCTGAAGTGCCTGTATCTGTAATGGTTATCCGCAACCAACAGTGTTAAATGTGTTTGGACACCTTATGTTGGATAGAATACATCGTTTAAATTTCATGTTCCAATTGATGCTTCAGCCTTCATTTCTCTTTTGGAAATACTCAGTGTTTTATTTGAGCCCCAAATGCCTGCCCTAGTTTAAGTACAGAAGTACTATTTAATTATGAAAAAGATTTGGGTCTGCTTAGTCAATTTGTTTCTGGTGTTGTCTGTTATTTTCTGTTGGATATGAGTCACTTTCTCAAACCTGTATCAGAAAGCAAATTGTTCATCACTTGTCTTCACACTATTCAGAAAGCCTTTTGTTCTTACCATATCACTAGTGCCCCTTCTTATTTTTTTAAAAACTATTTTCAGATTTCATTTTCATAAATTTATTTAATAAGAGGGAAAACAAACACGTTCATTGGAAAACCATGTACACCCAGAACCTTAAATAACTTACAGTATTTACACAGAGGTATAAAATAGTACATACCTTATCCTTTCATACATACATACATTCACACCCACCCACACAAAAGACCATTATGCCAGATGATACAGCTCCTCACAGAATCCCCAAACAAGCACCAGCCTTTTATTAAAAATACCCACCAAAAACAAAACAAAAAACCCTTTCAGGCCAAGAAAAGGCACGTGCTTTTTGAAACAAAGTTTAGTACACAGAGACCAACTGGTGCAGTAAGCAGCCAAGTCTTAGGTTATTTATGTGCATAAGGACCTTCCCTACAGTTCCTCTTTTTGGAATGCAAGGAAATTGTACATTACTCTATCACCATGAGGCCTCTTTTAATTGAAAAGTTGTGCCTTTGGGACACCATATTAGTATGGCTGAAATCTCCCAGTGTTGCTGGATGACCTAAGAAGATTATATAAAGCCACCCTAGAGTCTCATTACAGTGTCCTATTGATAAACATCAATAGGCCACTTGAAATAGATGAGATTTTCAGCTTTTGTTATTTTTAATCCTTTCCACCATGTGCTTCAAGTACTATTCCCAGGAGGGCAAACGCTACTTAATTCCAATAAAATGGCCTTCCCAGATTGTACCCAATTTCCAATTCTAGAGATTTGCACTTTCTGCCACATCCATGGGAACAGGAGTAAAAAGAATGAAAGGAAAAGGAAAAGAAATAAAGAGTGCCTGGGGTTTCTTCAGTATGAGGAGACACATGGGACTGTATGGCAATATGGTCAATAATTTAACAGATAAGAACAGTGCCCTATGGCAGACTGATTCAGTTATCTCAAGTATTATTTTATAGGACATTTCATATTCTTTATTCTACACAAGCCTCCTACAAAAATATAGGAAGGCTTTAGGTGAAATGTGTGCAGCTAATTCACAATCTATTCCTAAGTTTTTGCAGGTAAAAAACATTCACAGGTGACTACAAGCTTCCCTAAATACCAGCCAAATAGCTTAGGTAGCTATGTGAGGGGAATGGGGATTGTGCCTATTTCATTATCAGTGGAAGACGGTATCTCTTCCAAGCCTTAAACATCTGAGTCCGCTCCTATCTCAGTCCAGAATGACAGGTCAAAAGATTTAAAAGACAACATGATTCAATAAGTAACAGGCATAATATTTAAGAACAGCTTATTAAAATGGTGCAGTTGGTGGAAATACAACCAATCTTGGACTTGAACATAACCAACCAACCAGCTGTGAAGAGAAAGCACTGAGCCAGCTGTTCACAACTTGCCTTGATTTTGTTGTTTGAACTCTTAAACTGAGAAACCAGGGTCAGTATTAATGTGCGTTCCCCAGACCAATTCAAGTTTCATTGACATGAAAAACAGACAAACAAAAATCCCAAATACCTTAGACCATGAGGTAGGTTAACTCAAAACAAGCCCTCATCCTCTTTGAATAACTCACTCATATGCAAACCCCTCTCCATCCTGCTACCCCCCCTCCCCAAATAATGCACAAGACAATATGCAGAACCTTTTAAACACTCATACAAAATTACAGTACAACTTCCTACTCAGATGGAAGAATCCACAGCTTCACCATATAGAAGTGGGGTCTTCGCACTGTCTGTAAGTGGACAAAGTTCACATCCAGCCCAATTTCTTAGAGCAAAAGACTCATACAAACCAGGGACAATGCTGTCAAATAGCCTGAAGCATCCAGGAGGCAAGATTGTTTCAACCTGCTTGTCCATATCAATGTCCTGCTTTTCCCAAGTCTTCTGGCCATGAGGTGAATTTAATCCGATGTGTGATGAGAATTTAAGTATAAAACATACTACCATCCAAGTGAGGGAAAGGATAAATTTCTTGGGGAGGTCTGAGCAGCTCTGCTATGTTCCACACTGGTGAAAACTGCTCCTTCCTTCACAGAGTGATTCTTACACCAAGTGCTTGCCCATTGGTAAACTCAAGTGGGCTGAAAAACGTACAGGGAAATTCAAGCTGAGTGAAGCATAGAGAGGCAAGCCTCTCCTGATTATTTTCCTTATGACAACAAGAATATAAATATGAACAAGCCAATATCTCTGCGTTTCAAATAGATGTAAACAAAAGGAGACAATGGGATAGTGGGATTAAGGTCACAGGCTCTTTTTCTTCAAGGGAAAGTCTATTCTTCCCTCCAGGATGTATTGCCATATCCTTGTAAGGAGGTCCCAGTTTCTTATCCTGCTTGAAAGCTGAAGGGAAAGCTCACCACCACCACCATGATAAACATACTTTTCTGTTCCCAGACAAAAGGGTCCTTTCTCCATTTGAGGGGAAAGGATAATTTTCTATAACAACATCCATTTTGTGACTGGAAGAGAGCAAAGTGAACAGCTCTGCAATCTAAAATGTTTTTGAATTTGCCAGGCAACTTGAGAAGAATTTTAGAGTGAGAATCCAAAGTATACTCCAAAGTATACTCCAGAAGCTGAAGACTTTTTTTGTTGCATATTCAGAACAATGAAAATAAGTGTCCTGTGTTATAACCTCTGGTTTGAGGCAGAAGTACAGAAATTAATCTGTAAAAAAAAAATCCTGATGCCACAGAAGATAACTCACCAGTGTTGTAGTTCTCAATGTAACAATGGATTTGTGTTCTTTTAACATGCAAAAAGCAATATGTCAGTCAGCTGGTAACTCAAAATGAAAACCTTTTGGGCAAGTTCTATTTTTTGGAGTGAAAACAGAAATACCTCACATGTGATCAAATCAAGGTAGCACTTTTGTCATCACTTCTCCCCACCCTTCCCCCTTTAAAAATAACAATATATGAAATATCTAACTAGAGCAAGAAATATTCTCTAAAACCTGACAATCAGCCATACAAGCAGTTAGCATGCTTAGATTGCTACCTGTCAGTTTCACTGATAGACCTTATAATCTTGGTAACAGGAGATTGTAGGCATAACTCTTTAAGATATGGTGGGATACGGCAAAAATCTTTCTCCTCTTTCCTTGATAAAATCTCTGGCCTATAAATTGAAAATAATGTATTTTGCAGAGCCTGTCATCCATCTTAGCAGAGGTCTATTTACGTGGTGAATGAATTCTGATGACTTGAGAAACTTTCAAATGTCTCACCTTCTTCCCTTGTTAGCAATTCCAAGTATGATTTCATTTTATCTTTCTGTTAACATTGCAAATTCCTACCACACATGAAAATGGTAAAGGAAAGGAGATTTCTTTGCACCACCTAACCCAAACACATGCTGGTATACATAATACCTAAAAACCAGCCTGCCATCTGTTCCCAAAGCTTCAAGCATATGATATTCCAGTGTGAAGCTAAATACTACATTTTAGCCCCAGAAAAGATGGCTCCACAAGGGCACTGCCTCTGCCTTCTTGTAATCCCCACTGTGGTCATCATGTCTAGTCTTTTCCCAGCTTCTAGATGTTGCTCTTCTGTAGCTTCCTTGCACTCCAGAGCTTCACTGTCCAGTCACTGGGGAACAAGGGGGGGAAAAAGTAAGAATATGAAACCTGTAAAGTTCAAAGGGGAAAGGGGAGACATAGGACAAGACTAGATGCTTGTAAAAGGCATGCTTTCTTGGCCGCATTCATTCTGAAGCATAAAGCTTTCTGAAGAAAAGCAGCTTTGGGGGTCCCCAAGTTGATTCATGCTTCATACTGATTTCCTGTTCCAAATCCCTCAACAGCTGCTATTTGCATCCTTCCTCCAGATTCCTGTGCAACTGCTTTTTCCTTCAAACTAAAATGGGCCAGTTTAGGCATGCTTTTTAAAAAGCATGTTTAACATGACATTCCATTTAACGACAGTCTGTAACATCAGGTTATGTTAGTGTGTCCGTAAGCAGTAATAATAATAGACAAAAAGATCTTGGCCTCTCTCATTTCTTTTTGTCCTTTTATGATTCCCAAAAGCTCTTCTATTTGTGGAATTCCAATACCTTTGCTTACTGCAGAACAAGGCTACAAAGGAAGATGGCTTGGAGTGCCACCTCAGAAAACCATGTGCCCCTTTCACTGAATTACCAGTGACCCTTATATATCAAACGTGAGCCAGTTTGATAGAACTTCTGATAGAAGTAAGTTTCTTTTATTTCACAGACTGGGGCAGACTGCTAAGTGAAGCATGCAGCTTTAGCAATGTGACTGTGACAGCAAATCAGGGAGCAGAGTGAGAAAGGATTTCTACTTTGGAGGTGGACTAGTAGGGAGTCATGCCTCCCTTGGAAAACACCTTCACATGCTGCCCTAAAAGGAAAGAAAAGCAAGTAATCATTGCATACCGTTAGGAAGTAGCTGAGATCAGCTCGCAGAGAGAGGGGTAGGGTACAGAAAGAAGTGGGGGAGGGAAAACAGAGTAAGAAAAAGTAAGCAGGAGAGAAGAAGAAGACAGGAGGAGGGTCAAGGCAGACTGGTGGCACGGCCCTTGATGGCAAGGACACGTCGTGGAAGGCAGGGGGTGAGCCCAGGCACGTAATTCCATAACTTTACCCGGCAGTCACTGTGGCACAGAGAAAGAGACAGAGAAAGAGAACACAAGAGAAAAGACAGAAAAGGAAAAAAGTAACATGATCGGAAAAGAGGAGACCAGAGACTCCATAAGGAAGAAACTGAGTGGTATGATCTGGACTGCCCTCCCAGGGGATGCCCACCTGCCAAGCTTTTGGTACATCTACTCTACTCCCAGCTCTGCCAGAATCCCTCTGTGACAATGGCACGAAATGCCCCTCTAACTCTCCTCTTGGTTAGTGATTACCAAGATAAGCTATCTTACTCTGTATTGGCCAGCAAAGTAACTTTTCAAAAAAAGTTGCCCAAGTACTAGTCATTGTCTATATAGCAAAGCACAATTTTTTAATGAGCAGTGCTAGAAATCTCTCTTTGGTATCACTGTATGAATAAAGAAGCGATCTGCACAGCCCAAAATCTCCCTGCAGACATATAAGAAAGTTATAAACAAATGAAATTTCACAGAGATTCTACTCCTTCGTTACAAGGACTCACAGCCATTGGCTTCAGCAGATTCCATAGTGCTGACTGGATATCATGGAGGGTTCAATTAATAGCAATTAATAGCTAAGGGGCTACAAACAGTTTGTCTTTTAATTAAACCTTCTATACTGAACAGTCTAGCTAGAAGTACTTGGACTGAGTAAATAAAGGGTTTTGAGAATGGCTGTCTAGGGCAAAGAGGAACCAGTGCTCAAACACTCACCTGGAAGCTGTGAATATGTGTTTGGAATTGGTGCAGATGGCATTGATCGGATTGTCATGTCCCTTGATGTCCCCAACAGTTGTGAAGTTATCAACATTCCAGACCTTCACTGTTCCACCACGGCAGGCGCTCAGCAGCATAGGTCGGCTGGGCACAAAGGCCAAAGCACAGACCCAGTCTTTGTGTGCATTAGGGATTTGCTAAAAGCAGAAATGGGAATGACTGGAATTAACAAGAACACATTGTCATCATACCAAATAATTTTGCTCACAAAGGCTACAGGAGGAAGGGAGGGGTGGGGTTTAAAACCAAGCACGACAGAGAAATTAAATGGAAATTAAACAAGAAGTGGAAATCAAACAATGACACTCATTACAGGATGTCATGTTACACTGAAGTTTATGATGACACAGTAACTGCAAGGACATGTTGCTTCATTTACAAACCTAATAAATACGGAAGAATTATTTCATAAGAGACTTATTCCCAATAATTCAAATAGTCTTTTAAGTGATGGCAATATGGAAAAGGGTAAAAAAGAAGTGTTCTCAGCCAGAGCTTACAACAGCCAACGGAATCTTGATGTTGGGACTCAGCTGGAAGCACGTGCTAAGGATGTGGCCCGTCCAAGGAATCTCCATTGTTACTGGCATACAATAATTTGAGATAGCAGTGGGAATTCCTCTCCAAGGGATGGCACTTGAGAGTCTCAACAGACCTGACCAAAGCTCACAGGCTGGAGGCTTCCCATTCCTGACCCCAAAGCATACAGTCAGCCCTCCTTATCCACAGATTTTTTAATCCACAGATTCAAGCATCCACAGCTTGAAAATACTTTTGATTTTGACATTTTATATGTTTTCTATGCCATTGTATTGGATGGGACTTGAACATCCACAAATACTGATATCCACAGGGGGTCCTGGAACCAAACCCAGCGGATAACCAGGGACACTGTACTTGTGTCTCTTCATACCTGAATGAGCTCCTGCTGCTCCAGGTCCCACTTCTTGATCCCGTTGTCCCTGGAGCCACTAAAGAGAACATCTCCCTGAATAGCTAGGCACTCAATGCCATCATAATGTGGAGGCTCAAAGTTGTGAGTAGGGCCAACATTCCCACCAACCCCTTCTGCAATCTCAAACATCTGCCAAAAAAGAAAAAGGAAAAAAGGTTTGAGACAAGCTACCAACCAAAACTCTGTCTCAGTAAATGTTAGCAATAAATGTTGGCTTGGTGTCCTGCTTTAGTTCTGAAGAAGGACTGAAGGAGAACTTTAGTTTTGAAGAAGGACTTGAAGAAAAACTAGCATTTTCTCAACTTTGTCTTCCAATTCACTCTTCTCCTAATGAGCAGTGAGCCAATAAATGCTAGTTGTGAGACCCAGAATAGCTTGAAGAGCTTTTAGAATAGCTACATTCTTTTTCGGCTAAAGTCAAATGTAGAATATGGGGTGGATTTCAGCTCTAGACCAATATAGGTTACTTTACTTACTCATTTAGTACAGTCAGTTCTCCATATCTATGAATTTTTAATCCATGGATTCAAGCATCCATGGAATGAAAATATTTAAAAACTATATAAATTAAAAACAAACAAACCTTGATTTTGCCATTTTATATAAGGGACACCATTTTACTCTATCATTGTACATTCAGGCCTTCATGGATTCTTTACCCACAGATTCAAGCATCCACAGCTTGAAAATATTCCTAAAAAGGATATATGCCCAATAGCAAACCTTGATTTTGTCATTGTTTATAAGGGACACTATTTACTGTACCATTGTATTTAATGCAACTTGAACATCCATGAATTTTGGTATTCACAGGGGGTCCTGGAACTAAACCGCAGTGGATACTAAGGGCCCACTGTACACTCAGACTTAGACCTGCACTCTAAAATACTTCAGATTAGTTTCATAACTAATGGCCTTGGAGAATTGATCAACTCAGGCAGAATGGTAGATGTATCAGATGCCAGCACAGACACAGAAAATATTAGTGATTTGTGATAATAAGTCTGATAATTGAAGATGATGGGGAGAAAATGTTAGTCTTTTCTCACTAATAACTAAATAAGAAGCACAGATTTAATAGGTGGGAGAGGCTGTATTGCCAAAGAAAAAGAGCAAGCAATGCCCTTAAGGACACTGAAGACAGTGTTTTCAGCAAAACATTGTTCAAGGCAAATACCTTGACATAATGATCTTTAGATCCTGTGATGACCAGGTCATGGTTGCTTGGAGTCCTGTTCACTGTGAGACACATAACAGGACCAATATGGCCTGTCAGCTTCCCAATGGGCTGGAACCTAGCCAAAAGAGGAAACCAGGGCAGAAAGAAAATACCAGTGAGAACCTAACATGTAGGTTCTTGCATATGAAACCAAATATTCTTTCCCCACACAGGCAAAAGACTTAAATACAAAAGACCCTAAACATAAAGGAGGTGAACTTTGAGTGTTCCCAGCTACCCCCCACTTGGGCTGAGGAATTAGACACAGCAAGAGTCTGTTGTCACTGAACTAGGTTCAGACAGACATCCTTACTTATGGCTGCTTATGAATCAGTTGGTTTAACATAAGTAAGACTAAGTCTAGAACCAACCCCAGATAAAATACCTTGGAACGGTAGGCAGCCTAAACCTTTCTGCCTGCCCTGCTGCTGATACATCTACAAGATAGAAAGAATACTTTTGGTGATTTCCCCTCACTCTTTGTATCCCATATTACATGCTGTCAGAGGCTTACAGGTACCCTAGATCAGCCTTTACAATCTGGTACCCTCCAGATGTGTGGGAAAACAATTCCTCTTTTGCAGCCAACACATTTGTCGCAGTCAAATATGTTAGGGGTGGGGGTGAGGTGCCACATTAGGGAAGGCTACGTTAGGTAATTCTGGACCCCAGTTTTCCCTCTGACCTGTTCAGCTCCCAGATGCGGACAGAATTGCCAGTGGCTGCATAAAGAGTAGTGCCTGTGGGGTTAAGTGCAATCTGGTTGATCTGGTGCTCTCCTTGCACACTGGTGATGGTGCGGGTAGTGGTTCCAGCACAGGCATCACCAGCAATCACCTGGCCGGATGAACTGAGAAAGAAAGAAAAGTGAAACTAAAACTGAAACAGACGGCAAAAGACAGTGAAGTTTCCCAGAAGTATGCATAGAATTGTGGAGCAGTTCTCAGGGGGTGGGGAGATAATGCTGGCTCATGACTTGGATTTCTTCCTTCCTCCCTTTATCTACTAGAAGAGCTAAAAACACTCAAGAATCACAGTCTTTTTTCCCTTCTAGCTTGAAGAACAGACCAAAAGGTCTAATAATAGACAAGATAGCCATGACACATAATGTTTTTCAGAAATACACAGCCAGTATAAGTGTGCAACAATGAAGAACCCAAGCTGGACTGTGACATTTTGCTCTTGTCACAGTCCCAACTGGAATTCCAAGTTTTCTCCCTCTGCAAATAGCTGGTGTGAGGTTATGATTTCTTTCAGGACAGCAGGAGTCAAAGGTTTAATACTCCTTTCCTTTCTAGTTCTGATTCAGCTGAGGATTTCCCAGTCTGGCTCTTTTACAGTATTTTGTTTTGTTTTTTGAAAAGTTGTATCACATATAGTTTGGCTTGTAGATATTGGGAAGCAGTGAAGATGCAATTTGGTAGGGATGCAGAGAGAGACTTCATGACAAAAAAGGGACTGCATGTTGCAGAAGCACCCATCTAGTTCTACAGAAAGCAAATGACATAGAAAAACTGCCACCAGACTAGCAGCTACTGCAGACATAGGCTGCAACCTGTTTTAAATCAGCTGAGCATAAAACTCTACTTGCCTAAAGCATAGGGAATGTAAGCAGGCAGCCAAGTAGCAATATGGTGGTGGTGAGTTAGCTGGTGGCATCCTTGTGTATTCTGAAGCCAGTCTGTGGCCACTGGCTGTGAGAGGAGCAAAGTTGCATCCATGACTGGTTGGTAAGCCAGCCTATTGCATAGTGGATGAATAGAGAAGTGTTTGAGTAACCTGGTATCAGATATCTCCTTATGCAAAGTTGTAAAAAAATGCAACTGTGGTCACTACTAGGAGTTATTATGCTACCCAAGTATTAGCAATTATTTAGCAACTGAAGGCAAAGTGAGCAATCACACAGTTTAGTTAGCCTTGTCATGTAAGGTAGGGATGTGGGAGAAATTCACTTGGACCACATTTTAATGTGAATCAATCTAATTTATACACCCCAAACCTATACATGAACTGTAACACAATTACTGTTCGTAATTTACACTTAATTGAATTCTGAAATTATCTAATTAAAACTTGCATACAAAATGGAGGGTAGCAAAACATGGGCCCAAGAATGCATAGACTAGTGAAAATATTTTTAAAAACCCACATATATTAGGGGGATGTGTGTATAAAATACATACTTTAACAGAAATGTGCATAAAATTTGTGCACAAGATTTGTACAAATTTTTGTATGCACTTTTTTTAAAATTCAAAGAAATACGGAAATGGGATTACACTTTAATATTGGGGGGAAATAGCACTATTTCAATTTGTAAGAAATTATTTAACTATTGCTAACCATGGCTAAGGAAAAAAACCCACAATTTGTAAATCCCTAAATGGCTACATCAAAGTTTGGAAGAACTCTAAAGCACGGAATGGAGATCATTCAAGTACTTACGTGAGAGTGCGGATACACTTTGCAGAATCCCGAATGTCCCACACTTTGATATAAGAGGTAGAGACTGTGAATACCAGGCCAGAATGGCTGCTGTATTTTATGGAGACAACATTGTTTGGGTGGCCTTTCAAAGAGGCAATTTCCTGGCCAGTCACTAAGTTCCACATTTTGCAGCTTCGATCTTTGAAAATAGAAGAACATTTCAGGTGTGACAATCTTAATCTGGTTTCTCATCCAAGAATAGAAACTATGTTCTGTGAAAACTAATATATTTCTCCAGTGTAACTAATATGTGTCTTTACTTTTTTTTTTAAAAAAAAAAGTGTGCATGTAGCATGTAAAATGAGAAGCAGATAATTTTAACTAAAATATCAAGCCCGAATGGCCCAGAATATACAAGTTCTTCTTTTTTTTTTCTGGGCTATTTTTTCATATGTATATATAAATATATGACAGCTTCTCTGTTCCAGAAAAAAATTAGAATGTGACATTTCTAAAGGGTATTATAAATATTTAAAACTACACCTATAGATAGCTTGTTCAAAACTGTCCACTCAGAACTTTGGGACCAGAGTTAGTTAGTTCCAAGCCATTAGAGGCAATCCCTGCCTCTCTGTAAACACACACACACACCTTTGGATCCAGAAAACAACAATTCATCAGTAGCATCCAGGCACAGAACAGGCTTGGTGTGTCCCTCTGCCACAGAGATGCACTGTAGTGGGGCTGTCCGGGCACTCCTGGAGCCTCCCACTGGGTTAATGATGCCCCTTGCATGGGAGAAAAGGAGAGTTACTGAGAGAGGGGCATCTTGCAGCCAGAGTAATTAGACATCCTAACAGCAAACAAGCATGCACCAGAGAATTCACACTGCTCAGAAGACATGGTCTGCTGAAAGGACCAGATCCACATCAAGCTCAAAGAAAAAAGACAGGCAGGCACATGCAAAATTAAGCTGAAAAGCTCATCGTAAAATTCTGGGACCAACTCACTGCAATATAAAGGGAGATGAGATGTCTTTCACTGGTGTTAATGCCATTCTTTAAGCTGACACACCTACTCTAACACATACACATAGAAAATTCATACACAGACTGTCATTTGCCTTAGCAATGGAACATAAGAAGTTGCCTGTCACATCTTCCCCTGATTCAAGAACATCTACAATGACTGAGTGGCTAAGACAGGAGTCTTTCCAGCAATGCCTGGAGATGTTAGGGACTGAGCTAAGACTTTATGCAGGCAAAGCAGACATTCTAGCATGGAGCTAGGGTCCCTTCTTCATCAATAGTTCAAATTCACTAGAGTTTCATTTGTCATTTTCCTTATGCAAAATTCCTACCAAACGAAATATCAAATTTTCTTTGTGCAAGACCAGGATCAAACGTAAGATGGCTTTGATTTAACACCACTGCAGCCAAAGGCCCCTGGCCTCAACATGTAAATAACATCTACTTTGTTCTTGCTTACAATTGCTAAGATTCAGAAGATCTGTAATATTAGTTAATGTAGAAGATCAACTGTTTCAGATGGATATACCGAAAGGAAATTATACAAGGATCTTGGGCCCCTTGACACTACACAGTTTTAACTGCCATAGTACCATCCTGTGGACTCCTGAAATTTGCAATTTAAGGAGGGAAACTTAGAATTTTCAGCCAGAGAGCTCTACTGCTTCACCAAACCAAAATACTGTGCATACACAGATAGAGAGACAGACAGACAGATAGAAAGGTCTCTATAGTTGAAGCCCTGGCAAGTAAAATGGAATCACAGTACTATAAATGTGTCAACTGAAAGGGCCTCTTATTGCCTTAACAAATCAGGACCTCTACCAGAGAACACCACCACCTGAGTTGTGCATGAAACAAGTTCATTACACTCTGGCTGACATGGAAATCCTTTTATTTTGCCTGATAAGCTTGGAACAATCCTTGAGGTAGGTAGGTGGAATGCATTTTCTGATTGGAATACAAGGGATAACCAAACAGGCAACAGTTGTCTAAAGGTGACATGGTGTGAGGAGGCACAGAATTCTCTTTCTTTGTTTTGTATCTTTTGACACACTGGACCCAATTCAATCAGGCACTGGGAAAGCCTGAAGCCTTGGAAGCAAGACAAAGAATGAGGGCAATGGGCACGAAAATGGAAAACACAGGGAATGCTCAAATTGTCTGCTGAAGCTGCAGTGTTCCATTTTTCTCTTTCTGTAGCCAGCTTGGAAATATTGCAGAAGAGCTGAAGCAGAAAGAGGCGCCACATGGGAACTGGGATGAGCTGCCACAATGTAGTGTTTTTATCCCTGTATACGCTGGCTGTGGCAAGCAGGGAGGGCAGCAGAGGAGGTCCTGGAAAGAGGGGTTGGGGATAAGAGGAAAACATTCTAGATTAGCAGCCTCTCACCAGCAATGGTTTTGACTATTTCACAACTGGAAGAGGGGACCATACCTCTGCTTCCTAAGTGGGGCACATAGAATTTTCAAATCTTAACATTCAGTTTAGCATTGGCCTTGCAAAAGACAGATGCCAAATTGAGCCCATAACAATGCTTGTTGTGTGCCTTCAAGTCACTTCCATCATATAGTGACTTTAAGACAAATGTTTCATGGGGTTTTCTGACTTTTTCAGAGGTGGTTTGCCTTTGCTTTCCTTTGAGGCTGAGAGTGTGTGATTTGCACAAGTGGGTTTCCATGGTTGAGCAGGGATTCAAACCCTGTTCTCCAGAGTCATAGTCCAATGCTCAAACCACTACACCACACTGACTCTTCATAACAACTCACCATCACAAAATTGATGATGACAAAAAATAAATGATCATAACTAGCTCAGAAAAACTGAAATACAAATATTTAAATCCAGTAAGAAGTTAAAGTTAATGAATAAATAAATGGCTTTGGCAGTCAACTACTTGTGAAGTGAGCTGTTAAGAACTACCACAGTTGAATAGTGTGACAGCTAGTGTACAGGGTTGTTGTTTTTTCTTCCAGATCTAGTCCTATGGCTACTTGAGATACTATCAAGAAGGAATTTCATCACCACTACATATTCTACACATTTCTACAGCTGTGGTTAGTACCCATCCCAAGAAATTCACCTTATGCCTATTCATCAGTGGTTTCCTAACCATGGATAGGATTGCAAGGTCAGGAAGAAATTGCTCTCATTAGAAGGTTTAGCTAATGCTATTTGAGTAATGGGATCAGAAAAGGAAGTAAACTGAAGAACAAATACAATTTTCAAAGAGAAAGTACGGGCCATTAGTAGTCAAGCAAAGGGTGAGATAGTAAAGGTTTCTGACCACCCAGTGGAAAAATCAGCTTGTATTACATTTTAAATATTTAAGGTTTTTTAAAAACAAATCTTTGACTAAGTGATAATATACAGTTTTTTAAAAAAACATTTTCCCATCATAACATATTATGCCTGACAATGCTCATAATGTCAGAATGAGGGCTCACTAGAGGCCTAGGCAACCCTGTAGTTGCAGGTGATATGAAAGCAACAGCTGCTACCAAAAAGCAAAGACTTCTAAAATGCATTTTCAGTGTCGATATTTATGGACAAGAAATTGTGTACTGTGTCCAAGTGTTCCTGGTGGTAAGAACTGAATTAACAGAACAGGCTTTCTTCCCTTACATAGACAAAGATATGAAACACATTTGTCTTCAGTGGGACTGGGTAATGCCAAAGGGTGTTCAACATCTGAACAATTTAAAAAGAAAGGAAAAGCATTATTATCCTGCCTATTGCTGCTTTAACACAAGATCTAGTTACCAGAATAACTGTGTGGTACATTGTTCTGTGCTCAGAACTTCTCAGATATTCACAATATAAGGCTGGAAGGCATTAAGTTAGAAAAATATACTATATTTAGCTTCCATAATATAACAGAGGATTTTTTAAAAATGGAGCTAGAGCATTGGACTGCAATGGTACACTAGAAACCATAGTTTTATGGAAGGAAGAACTCTGAGCCTTGAAGAAGAGTTGCCATCACATTTCCCAAACTTCTTTCTAACAACATGAGGACTAGTAACTACTCAGAAGTATAAATAACTCCAGCATTCAAAACAAGATTCATTAAAATAATGGCACAGTGACAATGCATGCAACCAGTTAGCAGCTACTCTTGGTTACAACAACACACATGCACTATCTGGAGATATATGTTGGTGGTCCAAGAGCAAACTGATATGTTACAAGTTGGCAACGTTTAAGGTCTGGGAAAACAAACTAAAGCTTTCAGATATAAGTGTATTGGTAGCTTGGTGTTTAACTATACTGTATCATGTATCATGACTATACAGGCAGCAGTTGCTGGCATCAGTGTGAACAAAACAAGAACAACTACAGGATGGGGAAAACCCATGTTGCTCCAGGTAACCTATGAGGTTGGGCTGGCTTTCTATAGACAGCTAGGAAGCAAATCTAGTGCTCAGAAAGCAGAAGCAGGCACAAAAGAGGAAACACCACACAAGGTTTGGTCACATGCAGATTTTAAATGCAGGGAAGGGGGAAAGTATGAAAAAAGAGAAAAGCTTGAAGAGTTATATAATAAACAGTAAGTTTTATACCTCAGCACCTCCGAGACAGAGGAGTCACTGTCATCAGACCTAGGGGACAGAAAATTAGCAGGATTATGGGTAATAAAACCAGGAGAAGGAAAAGCAGCAGCAAGAAGACAGAAAAGGGAAGGTTGTTATTGCATCCAAGCTAGCAGGGCAGAAAAAGAACATACCACAGACAGAAAGAGGCTCAGATGTAGAGGGACATGAACAGAAACCATTTGGGATTTTACCAGGCATTCATCACATACTTGCAAACCTACTGTTATAGATACAAGGACTAGAAACAGGTTTTGGGGGAAAAAGATCCCCATGAATTTTTGTGCATGTATAGCTCTTCCAGAATGAGGACCTGTATTCTACCAGAATCTAGATTTATGCACACACCAGGAATACATACCCAAAGCTCCTGGGCACAGATAAGGAGCCAGCAGCTACATTTATTATGGACACTGTGTTCACAGAGGACACTCTATAAAAATACATGTTTCAGCTGGCTACCCACAGGTAGGTCCCAATAGATTCTTTCCTTTTCTTTGTAGACAACATTGTGCCCCTGGGCTGAATGATATGATAAAAGACATCCCACAACATTAAACTGTTGCTGTGTCAATTATGTTACACCTAACAGTGAAATGACCTTGCATTAAGTTACAACAGAAGAAAAGCTGACAGATTCGACAGATTCAAAATGAAACCCACTCAAACTTGGAAGATAAGACAAGAATGACCAAAAGCAGTGATAGTTTAAGTTGTTAAAAATTGACAACAAAGACAGATGGCCCTGACAGGCTGCATACATAGTTAGAAAGAGCTTCCACACATTCAGCACCAAACAGCATGGGGGAAGTGAAGCAATGGTGAAGATTTTCTAGCTTTAAGTCAGGGGTAAGAATCATGTAGCCCTCCAGATATTGCTGGAATGCAACTCCTAGCATTCCTCACCATTGCCTATGCCAGCTATGGCTGCTGGGACTTACAGTTCAACAAGATCTTAAAGGTTTTAAAGGTTACACAACTACCACTTCTATTTTTAGTACTAATAAAGATCTCAGGTCCTGGAAAGAGGACCTTGACTCAGAGGCTTATTGTGACAGTGCCACTCAGACTCCCTACTTATTTTGGGAGACTTCAAGGTAACTCTATGGTCACTGTACATCAATACCATGGTGAGAGAGGAACAGGACTAATTCCAGTACAAATGTAATAACTATCAGGTGGCCAGAGGGGGGCGGGGACATTTAGTTCTTTGTTATGGGTTTAGGGAGATGTGAGTGGAAAATATTTCTAGCACCAGTATCTGCCAGTTTTTCCATTCTTCCCTGTGGTAAGAGTCTCCCAAAGTCTCAGAGTTGGTCTTACTTGTCTAGAGCCGAGCCTTGACTCTGGTTGCTGGTGAGGCGAGAGAAGACATTGCGGTCATTCCGTGGTCTGCTAGGAGGGGATGAGGGAGGAGTGAATCCAACATCCGGGTTTCTAGACAAGAAAGAAAGATGCAGTGATTTACACTGATGAGAAATGAATTTTTTCCACTAACTCCTTGCAGTCATCACTGTTAGATCCTCCATCTCAGAACAATATACTGTATATACTTATGTATAAGTCTAGAAAATTTAGTCAAAAAATTGATCCCAAATAACTGGGCCAACTTATCCATGGGTAAAAAAAAATAAGAGTGACAAAAGGCTCTTCACCATGGCTCCACTTCTGACCTTTTTGAATGCCTGGATTGGAAAAGCACAAACAGTTATGCCTGCCAGAATTTTGTAAATTCTCTGGCATAGTTTTCCTTAGCTTCATCTTTATATCCTTTGTTACATGCCTCTTAGTTTTACCCTTGACTTATCCATGGGTCAGATCAAAATCCATAATTATGGCCCCTATATCTGCCCTCAACTTATGCATGAGGTTGACTTAAAGCCGAGTATATAAGGTAATTCCTGGATCATAAGCAAAGCACAAGAACGTCTCTTAACTGGGCATGCATGTACAGTCTTCCTCTCATATGTATACATACAAACACACACACTCAGATGCTCACCTGATGGGCTGACCCCGGTCATATGACTTTCTTCTCGTGAGGGGTGATGTGTCTGCACCACGGGACTGTCGGGGGCTAAAGAAGAAGCAGCCATGGTTAGCAAGTGCCCTTTCCAAAGTTGTGCTCTCTCAACTTGGAACTATGACTGGAATGTGTAAAACCTGACTGGATGGTTCTCAGAGAATGGTCTGCAGGTTGCACTGGGCAAACTGCATTGTGTGAAGGGGATTATTGGCTTGAAAGCACCAGCACAACTAGGATGTAAAACACATCAGTGAGGCACTGGGGGCACAAAAACATGCATGTCTTGAAATAAGAAAATGCTGATAGTGAGTCAATTCCAATAAGTAAACCCTCATTTAGACCTCAAAACGATTGGGACTGGGAATTTTTGGCTTGCCAAATTTTGTGGGACTACAATATTCATGCCCATTAGCCATGTGGTCTCAAGCTGCTGGGAGTTTTAAGGCAAAACCTTCTGGAGGCTCTCCACTTCTATGTCTGAAGCAGCACTTATTCTGGGGATTGGAAGTGCTATTTCAATTTTCAGTACTTTTCATGTCTAAATAAGCAGCCATATTTGCCTTAGCTTTTGTTGCTACTTGTTAGTTGATCTTACACAGGTGATACCACTGAGCCTTCTTAATTCACAACATCAGCATTCAGTATGGGGTGGAGAGGTTCATTGGGAACACTTGAAGCTGTTGGCTGTGTAAGGCCATGAGAAAACTTGGGGGGGGGGGGGCAAAGTCCACAAGAGTAAGAGATCTAATGAAACTAAATTTCCCCCAAGTTGCTGCTACTTCTTGCACAAGTTTTTGCGAGCAAACAGAAAGCTCAATCTGGGTCAAGAACAATCTAGGGCATATTGCTTCCCCCTTAGCTATGGTTTCTTTGTATCAAATGCTCTCTACCTCCAAATCAAAGAACTTTCATTTGTCAAAATTTGATTCAGAATTTGCCCACAAAGAGGAGATAATACAGATGTATTTGATCCTAAATCTCCAGCAGGCCAGCAGCTGGTCTACCTAGGTTGCCCAACAGGACTTCTATAAAGGTCAATGTCAACAATGACCACAGCTTACAATGTGCTCCCTCGGATAGGAAGGCTGATGGTGCGGGAGACCCTTTCTTTGTAGTAAGGGTCACGGATAGAGAATCCAATGCCATCCTCTTTGATTTCCATGAGTGATGCTAACGACTTGGTGATGTTCTTGGTAGTGATGTCCAGTGTGGGCCCCAGGCACTCTGCAGACACAGCCTTCATCTGCCCAGAAAGCTTGGGCTCTCCCTAAAACAAAGCCCCATAAGGCAGGAGTAAAAAAAAAAAAAAAAAAAAAAGGGGGGGGGAAGAACATCAGTTAGCATGAATTCAAAGTGCTCTCACTCTGCTTTGACTCAGGAATCATCACAATTTTGTTCTTCACGTGTTATAATATATCACATGCATTGCCTTAGATTCGAAGTGACCCTGCTTCACCCTCGCTACAGAAGGGCTGTGGAAGGGCCCCAGATTGGAGTTCCAATTTCACGTGTGATAAGGCCCATACATGCACTTCTTTGCAAAATAGTTTCCTAAAACACTTCAGGAAATACTAGGCAAATATCACGCAAACACTGCACATGTATACTTGTTTTCTTCTTCGATGGGGAGAAAACTACAGAAATTATTTGTCTTTGCATACAAGGGCAAAATAGTCAAAGGTTTCCATATCTATCGCTGATACACAGGTTCCTCAAGAGTAAAAATTATGAAATAAGAACGCAGTGAGTCTGATAGGTATTAAAGCCACTGAAGAAACATCTGGACTGAACCACAAAAGGAAAGGGGCAGAGGTGAACAAATTATGTGCAACATAATACTGTATAGGTGAAAAATTCTATTATTGCCTTTGAGCGAATCTTTCCTGTGCTACCAATCTGACTGCCAAACTAAACCATATGTCTTGTGAGCCTCTTTAAAAAAGAGCTGCTTCAGAAGTAGATTACTATACATCTGACCAAATGACTTTGCAAGAAAAATTGTGCAGCATGAAAAATCTACAACATGATGACATTTTAAATATATCTTCAAGGGCCACACAGATATTAAGGGGGGGGGGGTATTTTCTGTTTGCAGTCTGTCTGCTTGTGCTGTTGTGATCACATAGTCGCTCTGCCCATCCTTCTGGATACTTTTCTCATGATGGGACTGTATTGCAATGTACACAAGCAAGCAAGCAAACATCCCTAGAGTTGTATTTGCCAGGATGCAGCTTTCCACTTACCCTGCACTTGAAGTCATCCTGACTGGCAGAGCCCTTCATGGAGAAAGACTGGGAAAAGCTGCAAAACACATAAAGAGACAATGGGCACCTGCAGTCTTCTGAACTGACAATCCACAAGATAATTTCCTCCCACCTTCCAAAATAGCTTCAGTACCACATTCATGAATGAAGTGTCTACACATTTCTGATAAGGGGAAATTCTCCCTCCTTCCTCCACCACTATGTTCATTCTGTTATTCAGGAGAAATGTTACAAAGTACAGGGGTTTCTTGCTGCTAAGTGACTTCCTGGGTGGTTTCACTGGTCAACAGGTAGAATTTTGTACTTTTAAAGGTCAGCACAGGAGAGGGGGAAATGAGGGCATAATGTGCCTTCTCTTTCTTTGGGAGTACTCACCTCCCCTCTGAGGCCAAACTGAACTCGGAGATTTCCTCATCTGTGCTGGCATAACCATTTTCTGTGTAAAAGAAAAAGCAAACCACCAGGTTACACTGAGTAGCATTTGGGTACTTGGCACCTATAATGGCAGCCCTCTCATTTGGGGAGCGAGCAGCCTCAATATATCATTGATCTTAACAAGGAAAATGTTACAAGGACATTATCAAACAAGTGGCAAAGATATTATCAAAAAAACAAAAACAAAAACCAAAACCAAAACCATGAGGGGTTCCTTTAGTTCTGATATGCCCAGAAAAATAGAGCTCATGCCTCCAATTTAAAGAATCAGTAGATTAAGGAATGAACACAAGGAAGGGCCACCGTGTTTAAGTAGCCTTGGTGCTTGAAACAAACATAGGTTCAGATGCCCAAGACATGAAGCCATGTGGTGATTTAAGTCATCCTGGTTCTTCAAAGCAACCTGGTAACCTGGCTCTTCAAAACTTTGGCTATATGGTGACTTTCCAAAATAATTTATTCACATGCATCTACTGCCTGTCTAGAGAAATAAAATTCCTGGAAAGTTTGAAGCCATGTGATGACGGTGGTGGGGATATTCTCCCCTGGTTTTTGTGGGGTTTTTGTTTGTTTTTTGCAGTGGGGAACACAAATAAATTTCAGAAAAAAAGTTGTATTATCACACTTTACAGGTGGTTTTGGACCACAAAATGCACTATGAATAACTTGGCTTGGCACAGAAGCATCATGTTTAATATGTTAAATATACAGCTTATTCAGGAATTACTGTTTTTATAAATGGACCTTACAAGATACTCATCTGTAACACCTGACCTGTAAGAAAACTTTTCGCTTGTACCACTTAATGAGAAGGGGGGGAAAACCACATTAAAAACAAAGAAAATTATTTTATCTTCTCTAGTGCTTCACAGCCCCAAGCAGACATAAAGCACCCAATCCCATAAAAAAGAACTGAGAAAAGGAAACCAAGTCCAGGAACTATAGTGATGTGAGATACTGTACAATGTACATAGTCTTACATAAATGTTTACCTGCTACTTAATTTTGAGAAAAAAGGTGGGAGGTTAAGATTGTCTTAAATATTTTATTAATCATTCTAAAAGAAACTACTTCATAATTTGTTTTTTAAACTTTTTTAATGAACAAAGCCTCCAGAAAAAAAAGGGGGAAATACTTTTTCTGAATTTTCTGTTTGTTTTTTCAAAGCTCCATTCCTGTTGCCAGAAAGAAATCTAAAGGGGAGGAAACTGGCTTGATATGCCATGAGAAGACTGCTAGCTGATAGGCAATTCCACTCAAAAAGGTAAAAGGAACTTCATGCTTCTACCTTGCTGTACATTGTGTATAAGTGCCTGTAGCTCAGGGTGAGATTCTGCTTTTTCCCGCAGGGCATCCAGGATATGATGGTTCTGAGAGGACCCAGTTACATCTGTTTGTTTCAAGCGTCCTTCCAGCAAACGGATTTGAGCTTCCTTCTGGGCTACTTGTAGACTCTGTTTGCAGAGAATACAAAGACATATTACTGACAGTTTTCTAGTTCCTGAGAAACAAGAAAAGAGGATGAGAGGGTGGGATTCTGGATTAAGCCTCTCCAACAGAGCTGTGCTTAATCATGCATGAGTAGTGGCCCCAAAACTATGTCACCATTTCTACCAGTGGGTTTCTACCACCATTTCTACCAGAATTCTCTATTCATGGATTCTGAAGCAAGGAAAGAATGTAGTGCTCACACTATCCAAACTCAGCGAAACTCATTGGAGAGGTTTTTATTTCTTATTAAAAGTGTAATGGTTGGACAGAGCACAGAGTCAAAAAGACCCCTGGTCCAAATGCAGAAATATCAGTTTGTCAAATATGCTGCATTTTGAAGTTAGCCATTCCATATCCTTATCAACAAGAAAAATTGACTGTTTGATTTTAGGTCCTTTATATTAGACCTTAACAGTTAACTAATATGATGTGGCTGGCAAATTCCCCACTCTGTTTTGACCTACCTTGTCTATGGATGCCTTAAGGAAATTGTCCAGCAAAAGCCTTGCCTCAGCCAAAGAGCAGGAGCTGATCACCACAGAGGTGTCTGTAGAATCCAGTTCTTCCTAGCAAGAGAGAGAGAGAGAGAGACCCATGGGGGAGAGACAGTAGAATGAGAAGGGCAACAAAAGGGGCAGTTGCACTTTTCTGGCTAAAGTGTTAATGTGCATGGGTCCACAGTGTGGCATGCTCCTCAGGAGTCCCACCTATTATATTAATGAATAAAAGTAGTTATCATTTTTACACTATCCATTCACCCCTAAGCCCAAAGAATATGCACCACAAAACAATGTGCACTGCAAAAAAATTAGAAGTTTTCTTTCAATAGACTTGGAAAATTCACTTCAACATGGATACCACATTCTCACAGCTCTGAAGAAGATACAGTTCTATAGCCTTTGCTCCCCCTACAGGGAATGAGCAGAGTTACAAGATTTTCCCAATTCTGTATCTCAGGGGAGGGTATGGTAAACTGCTGCCCAGGGCCCAGTGTGGTCCCTGATGCTCCACAAAGACCCATTGTTTTTAAAAGGGCTGATTTTGGGGTGATTTTTCTTTTTGCCTCCAAATATGTCTAAACCATAGTGGTTTGCTTCCTTTGACCCTCCAAAGCCTGCCAAAACACAAAATAAATCTAAAAATATCAGCCAAAAATGGCATCTGGAAATGATGGTGCTTCACTTCAGGCACACTGAAACACACTCATATTGCCCACTGAGCAGGCACAAGGTATAAACATTTTGCTGCCACCTGCACAGTTGTCCATCTCTGCTATATATTCTATTTCGAAGATTTGCCTATTTGCCAACTGCTTATTCAAACTAGCACACACCAATTGAATCAATGGAATTTATATTAAGTCACCAAGTTCCCACTGATCCAAAAATTTTATTCTGGTTAGGACTATCAACTGGATTTCAACCTGAAACCATCCACTCAAAACCAAGGTGGTTTGGGGGAAAAAGGGAAATTTTTGTCTCAGGTTTAGAACACTTTCTTTATCCACTGACTACATCTGAACATCTAAATCAAAGGAGCTTTCCCTCATCTCTAGGCCCACAGTATGCCAGAACCACAGTATGCCTTGCACCTAAACTGGCTGCTCCTTATACAAACTGAACGCACCTTAGTTTCCTCAATCTGCATGATGGTGGCCTGGCAGTCAGAAATGCTGTCATTAATGTAGTCAATGTTGGCTGCTAACACTTCAATCTCTTCGTTCAGCTCCTGCAGCCCCTTCTGCTCTTCAGGGTTTTCTGACTGCAGTTTTTCTCTCTTCCCTAGGAGCATCTCCTGCATCAGTGACAGTTCTTCACGTTTCTGAAAGGAACAACAGAAGGTGAAACCTTTCCTTTCAACAAGTGCGCAGCAACCCCATCCAACCTTTGCTTTTTGCTCTGACAGGAAAACAGCTTCCTCACCTTGATGAGCCGCTCCATATCAGATTCAAGATTGATGACTGTCATCCTCTGCATGACAATGTCAAAAACACGGCGCTCCAGCGACTGCCACTTTAGGCGGGCTGTTTTACTGAAGGTCTGGTTTGCCCCTTTCTTTGGGAACTTCTTCCTGAAGAGGGATATCATATCATAAGAGCTGAACATCATGATCCTGCCATTGCTCTAAACCTTTTAGGACAAGTCAGTCCAAACTTGCCTGCTACATTTGAATGGGGACAGAGATTACTCTGAGCGCTACTGAGTAACAGAAGACTCAGAGATGCCAGTGTCCCTGCTAGCAAAACTCCCCATGAAGCAATCTATATAATGTTATTTTAAAAAACATATTTCTTTTTGTAAAAAAAAATCTATCCCATCTGATAACCAGAGGAGCAGGATACAGTCCATAAAGGCAACTTTAAAACAATTATTAAACAATTTTTAAAAATTTGATTTTAAGACACCTTTCCTTGGTTAGTCAAAACTCAAAATGTTAACTTGTCCAGTGTCTGACCTGATGGTTCGGGTCCCATTTGCAGAAGGAGGGGAGTCTCCTAGAAAGGTATTGATTTTTCGATTCCACTGGCGCACAATACTGGAAACAGAACGAGAACCAGATTCTTGCTCTGAGGAAGTGGTACTAGTAGAGACCTCAGCACCTGAGTCCACCATGGCTTGCTTCTGGTTCATCCTCCCAGCAACCCGGTCAGACATAGGTTTGGTCAGACGACGCAGAGCAGAGACCTGGAGGACAAAAGAAGTTAATCTTTTCACTGGCTTTTGATTAGATTGACTAAGGTGGTTAGTGTTATGCTGCCTGAGGTAAGATGTGGGAGCACTGTATTGCTGTGGCTTTTTCCAATATGTATAGTCAAATCCAGAAAGTTGTACTTGGGGCTGCTTTATCCCCCATCCCCCATATCTACATTAAACTGTGAGAGGTTGTCCAGAGATCTGGGCTGGTGTAATACCAGTATATATGGATGGTATTCAGCGCTATATTTCTTCTTTATCTAGAACATGTAGGTGACACTCTGAGCCAGTGCCTGGACTGGATAACAGAATGAGGGTCAATAAACTGAGATTCAATCTAGACAGAATGGTGGTATTTGTTGTGGTCGATTCATATGTCTGAGTAATGTACACAAGACAAAATAAAATACAACAACAATTAATATACAGTAAAAACCAAGAGAAGCCATACATACGGTTTTAATAGCAGAGAGAAAAATATCAAAAACAGTACGAAAAAAGCTGAAGTTAAGGTAAGATAAAAATAGCACAGAGGATTTTAATGCAGTAAAAGACAAGAGGAATGTATTTGAGGGGAGAGGGATCATCTTGGAGGTCAGTATGGCTGCCACTCACCTCTTGGGTTTTCCTGCGCAGTACAATCTCCTGCTGGCGCTTCTGAGATTCTAGTGCTCGGATCTGAAACTAAAGGCATGGTGGGGGAAGAAATCATTTATTAATAAAACCTCAAATTAGAAACTGTAAATGGTCTCTACATCAAACCCAGTCTTGATGGGGTCAAAATCAGTCTGATTATACTGAATTCCTCATAGAAAGATTATTTTTTTTACATATATGTGATCCAGAAGATTCACAAAATCAGCATTCTCAGTATGCCCAAGAAAGAGACCTAATGGATTATCTCCCATCACCTGAAGCATCTCTAACAGGTGTCAGCTCAAACTTCTCAAAAATCTCTTAAGAAACTTTTCATGATCTCCATAAACTGAACATTCTAGCACCAAACTTTTCATTTAATCAAAAAGCCTGTTCATGCTTTAACCTCATCCTGCTTCCCCATGAATTTATACATTGTATATTTATTTCTTGTTCCTACTTCAGTGAATGAGAATAATGAAAAATAAGCGATTCCCTCATTACAAATTTCTCAGTTTCTTTGACATAAAGCAAAACTGACAGATATCACGATCACTATCTTCCATTCTCCTGATATCAAGGGTTGTTCTTGTGGCATTGCCAGGTATCTCTAATCTCCTTTTAGCAATTTTTCTCCATGGTTGTCAGAAATAATGGAAGCACAAGCATCTGACCAATTCTGAGAAAAAGCCTGAGGTATAGTCTCTCCTTGCCTCTGACAGGCCTAGCACCAAACTATGTTTTATGGCCTTTAATTGTACAATAAGAAGCCATTTGATTATGATAGTGAGGCTGGAACAAATATCATTTATACAGTATTTCATAAACATATCCTTGGAGCTTGGTTCTTCAAATTCTTTTAAAAATATGAAAATGTGAAAATGTATTAGGGTCACCATAAGTCAGAAATGACTTGAAGTCAGTAATGCACACAACAACAAAATTTATGTTAAATTACCTTTTAAGAATGGGACTCCAAAGTTAAAAAAAGAAAAGAAAAGAAACCTACTGGGTCTTCATCTGATAAATTCTGTGTATCAGAATTTATAATATAATTGTATCAACTCCATATTATAACAGATAACATCATATAAAAAGTAACGCCATCTTACAATATGGGACAATTCTCTACTCCATTGGCCTAACCTTCCATTAGGGCCTGTTTCCTGAATTGCCATTATCTTCCTTAAAATGCTAACCCATTTCTATGGGGCTATTTCTGGATATAGATACTACCGAAGTCCAGTTCACAGTCTCCCCATCCATTCATTGACATAAGAGAGGAGCAAAACAACATTACCTAGACATAATCCTCTTCCTCAGTATCTATACACCCCAAAGTTATACCTCCAATATTCACATATTTGAGCTGAATCAATGAACAGTCTACTTCATAGATCTTGCTTTGAGGCCATGGCTCTGCAGCTACAGAGGGTCTGTGTAATAGCTCCCCCATCCCCCAAATCCTTCCCTTCCATTTCTTTACTGTTAGTTTGAAAATTGAGGTTGAAGTTTATTTTCTGGGAAAGAGGCCCATAGTTTTTATCTGATTATCAAAAGGGTCCATGATTCCACCCTTCCTGAAGAACAACTTTCATACATGTACAGTGGTACTTGGGTACAGATTTCCACAATATTGGGATCTGCAAATAGGGCATGGCCAGAGGAGCTTTCCAGTGTTGAGGGCATAGAATCATAGAGTTGGAAGAGACCACAAGGACCATCCAGTCCAAACTCATGGCATGCAGGAAATCACAATCAAATCATCCTCAACACATGGCCATCCAAGGAAGGAGACTCCACTACACTTTGAGAGAGTGTGTTAGTTAGCCAGAACAGACCCACTCTCCCTCAAATGTTCAGTGGATGTACACTGTATTTTAATTCTATGAAAAGAGCCCAAACCAGGCAGGCACTCAGACTTTCCTTTTTGCTGGATTACTCTCACTGGGCTTTTACTCTTCTTTCTTTCTTCAATAAACTATAGTAAATACTCAAGCATGCCACAGATTATGCTCTTGCCTACCTCTTGCCTGCGCTGCTCTTTCTTTAACTGGGCAATCTCCCGATTCCTTTTGGTGTCTGCCAGTCTCCGCCTCTGCTGCTCCTCACGCATTTGTTTCATTAGTGCCACCTATTAATGTAATGGTACACGTAGACTCAATACAAGGACTGACTAGAAAGATAGCTTTGCTCTGATGGCTATGAACTCTTGAGTATAGCTAGCTATGTATGGGTGATATAAACAAAATGGTTTCATCTGAGTTAGTGTAAGTATAGCACAGCAGGTGGAGCACTGACTTTCAGGGGCAAATATTCAAGTTAACACATCTGCTATAGTACAAAGTATATTAAACAATCAATGACTGGTCATTGGATTAAATGTAACACAATTCTCTCCTCAAGATCCTGCAAAGGACAGGAGAGAGAGAGCACTTATACACTGCCATATCACATTATTCAACAAACATTCTCTGTGATTGGCAGCATTTCTGCCTCTAGGTTGAGTCTAAGTTACCTTGGCTTTCTTCATCTCTGCCACTTCCGCATGCAGCTTCTTCAACTCTCGCTCATATCGAGACTGGTTCTTCAGGAGGCGAGCATGTTCTTTCTGGGCTGCCTGTAATTTCTGCAGATCCCTATTCATCTCCCGTAAACGTTTCTCATAGTCTGCTTTGATCTTGTTGGCTTTCTCTTCAGTGTAACACTCCATAGAGCCTGAGGAAAAAGCATTTTAGTGGGACGAAATCTAAACCAATCTTCTCCCCATCATCATAATGAAGCAACTATTATATGGGAAGAACATACAGTAATGTATTATGAAATGGTAAAGTCCTGGGGGGTGGGGTGTCTATGGCGGGGTACAGACCACCAGAAAGAGGCACGTCCCTGGTGCCTCTCTTTGCTCTACAGGAGCGCTGCAGAAACCAAATTGCTGCAGGAGCTCCTACGCAGCAAAAAAGGAGCACCGGGAAGCAGATCCTTTTTGTGGCGCACTTCTGCCGCCCCAAAGCACCAGCAATGGCGCGGTGACGTCACAGCTGCGCCACACTGTTTGGAGGCAGCGCAGCTGCGATGTCACCAGTACGTGCCGCATCTGGTGGGCATGCTGTAGCTGCAGCGCCCTCATCACATGCAAGGGCTGCCGCCCACCAGACAACCCTCGCACGTGACGAGGGTGCCGCAAAGGCCTGTCTGTTCCAAGCCTATATAATCTTTTTTTGAACATGTAATTCTGCATTCAGCCACAAGAGAAATAGCAGTGTATAGGAAAAGAGTAACATATTTTTATTATTGTATCTATAATTATTTCTATACCACCTTTCAAGACAAAGCCTCTGATTCACAAGTGCAAATGGCAGAATTGTTTCAATTGGCATAAAGCTGATAATTTACATGACTGATTAGCATTTCACTATTCTGACATTCAATTTGGGTATCAAATTTGGGTATAAGTCATATTGCCCCAAGTTTTGGGGCCCCAAACCTTAGCCTTTTCTTGGGAACCCAAATACAAGGCCCCTCACAGTACCAAGCCAGTGCACCGAGATACTGTTCAGCATGTCAAAACCCAACTTTTCCTAAGCAGCATGTCCTTACTGAGATTCTGCAGGACCCTGTCCCTCTCCAATTGTGTGTCACGGATCTTGTTCTGCAGCAGAATCAGCTTCTCTTCATACTGGTGCTTCAGTGTCTGCAGGCGCCTTTGGCTGTTCTCCAGTTCATCTATTAGTTTCTGTTTGATCTCAATCTCACAGGTCAGGTCAGCCAGATCAGCCTGGAAATTTGCTGCTACATATATAAAGAAAAAGAAGAAGATGACTCAGTATCTTGAGGAAACTGGGATCCGACTCATTGCAGCTTCCAGTTAATACAGGAATGAGCTCTCTCGTTTGCAGGATTGCATGGGAAGGCCTAATGCAGCCTTCGCCATTCTGGTGTTTTCTCAATGTATTGAACCACAATTCCATCATTTGCAGCCCATGTGGGCATAGCTGAATTACCATCTAGGCAAGTTTGTTTTGCAAGGAGGATGCTGGGACCATTGTCACTTGGTGCCTTCTGTGTCAGTGGACTGGCAAAAGTTTGAACTTGAAAAGATATATCCAATGTATGGAATCTATTTAGGGAATAGATTTCAGCACCTTTAGAATTCAGACTGAAATCTGAAGCAGATTCACCATTTTACTGAGATGGAAACTACCACTCAGTACTGACTGGGAATCACTGCAATTATAGCTACAAATGTACAGCTCAGCATTCAGCATTTGCATTTGCAAGTAATGTAAAGTTTATGCTTCCATATGCATCCTGAAGATTGTGCACTGCTGCATTTTCACTTGGATCTCTACAGGGACTGCACCAAACCGCACTGTCACAAGCATATCTTGAAAGAGTCTTTGTATCTGCTGCATGAGCTTACCCTTTTCTTCAGCATCTGAATCAGAATCCACCAGGCTTTCTTCACTTCCTGAATCTTCTTCCTCTTCTTCTTCCTGACCCCCTTCTTCCTCACAACCACTTTCTTCTCGTTCTTCCTAAAAAGAGAGAGAGGCAGCACAGCAATGAGAGAAGAAAAACAGTTAGGCAATACATTCTAAGCTACCATGGTTCCAACTCAAACTCATATTTGGCAGGAATTTGCTGTCCATCTTCTCCTCAGTTGCTGCAATGGCAAAAGCAAGCACAGGTGGTATTGGGCCTGGTGAATTTTGGACTGCTTTGAAACACCTGTAATTGATACATTCCCTGTGTAAGTCTAACTTTTCATTCTTTTAGCTAACAAATCAGCAAAGTTCAGACACCAGAGAAAAAGCTATGAACCAGTAAACAAAATCTTACAGCACTTTAAAGACCAGCATGTTTTTAATGGTGTAACCTTTCACAGACTACTATCCAATTAATCAAGGCTTTAAGGTTTTTCTTAGTAAGAAATACTTCATCTTTCGGACGCAACTGACTGAAGGGCACAAGAGCTTATGCCAGGCATAATTTTTTTTAAAATTATGTGTAAGAACATAACATTAAGAACACAACCATTAAAAACAACACATAACAACATCACATTATAACACATAATTTTATATTATGAAACACACAAATAACAGAACAGACAAATATTGACTTCTTTCCTAACAGATCCTGCACCTACCACAAAATATGTTTGATCTCATTTTTGAAATTTAATTGTTCAATTCTAATATCAAACCAAAATAAATGATTTACCAATACACATGAAATAAACATTTATCTATTGTCTATATCTATTATAGTAACCTCTTTGTTTATTTTATTTATATTTATCTATACATATGTCCTCAAACACTACATACACAAATCTATACATAAATACTACATACATTTCACCACAACATACATTTCCCCTAAATAAATATTCCTTTTTCTTAGTTCTTTCATTCTCTAAGCTCATAACAACCACATCCCTCCAAAGATCTTTCTCTTGCCATGAATTCTAATAACCTCACCCCTTTGGCTTTTCTTCAAAATGCAACTGGGAGCTGCCCCACTTTACAATATGGGGGATGCATTAAGGGGGCTTTAACATAATCAATGAAGATCTTTCCCAGTTGTATTATCAACTTCGTTATATCTACAAATGCCTTTTCAGCACCCAATAACATATCTTATCTACACATAACATCACACCCTAGAGGACAGGACAATGGCCAAGATCCTATACACATTATATATATAGCATAAATAGATAATCAGTCTACTTATGATGGATCCCAAGTTGTGTAACAGGTTGTGCAGTGAGCACCAAGACCTTCAACTCATTCAATGCAATGTTCAATTAGCTCCCCATTAAGCAAGGCAACAACAAAAGAGAGGGCTATGTGTGGGTGTTGTGGAATGACTGGCTATCATAGGATTATAGAATCATCGAGTTGGAAGAGACCCCAAGGGCCATCCAGTCCAACTCCTTGCTATGCAGGAATCAAAGCATCCTTGACAGATGGCCATCCAAGGAGGGACACTCCACTACACTCCAAGGGAGTTTGTTCCACTGTCGAACCACCCTAGTTGTCAGGAAGTTCCTCCTAATGTTGAGGTGGAATCTCTTTTCCTGCAGTTTGCATCCATTGTTCCGTGTTCTGGTCTCTGAAGCAGCAGAAAACAAGCCTGCTCCCTCCTCAATATGACACCCCTTCAAATATTTAAACAAAGCTATCATATCACCTCTTAACTTTCTCTTCTCCAGGCTAAACATACTTAACTCCCTAAGGCATTCCTCATAGGGCATGGTTTCCAGACCCTTCGCCATTTTAGTTGCCCTCCTTTGGACACACTCCAGTTTCTCCACATCCTTTTTGAATTGTGGTGCCCAGAACTGGACAAAGTATTCCAGGTGAGGCCTGACCAAAGCAGAATAGAGTGGCACTATTACTTTCCCTGATCTAGACACTATACTTCTATTGATGCAGCCTAAAATCACATTGGCCTTGTTAGCTGCTGCATTACACTGTTGACTCATGTTCAACTTGTGGTCTACTTTAACTCCTAGATCTCTTTCACATGTAGTTTCAATCATTCTACCTGGGACTACACTTATGCAAGTTCAGAGAAAGCGCAACCACTTGGACAACTATTTTTACATTAGCATAGTGCCCCCAGCAGGATTCCAGTTAACGTTGCTGAAAGAACACAATTCACATTTCTTGTTTTTTTTTTTTTAAAAAAAGACAAAAGTCACACCAGACATGCACATGAGCACCCCAGAGGAGGAAATCTATCAATCAAATAAAATGTTTTTTAAAAAGGAAATCTTTACGTTGGGAGAAAGCATGCATTTACTGCACTTTCCCACTTCTAAAAAACCCAAGACATTTATGGGGCTGTACAGCAAAAAGAACTTACATTCTAATTATTATTATTTTTCGTCTTAGCTTAGAATTGTAATAATTAAAGCAGCATACAGTACAACACCATCATAAAATGCTTTTAAAAATCTCTATGACTGGTCTTAAAAGCAATAAGAACAGCAACTAAGCAGCTGAAGCAACACCAGGCAGTATCTGATTATACACTAAAAGCCCAGGCACGTAAGTCATTTTTATGAACAGTATGCATGTTATTTCATATTCCACACCATTGTTTCTCTTCTTAAATTTTATTACTCCCATACCCAATTTTTATGGACTCTCCTTGGAAGATAGCCTAGCATTCCTCAGAGCTAAATAATATCTCATCCCATTGAGAAAGGAGCCATATCAACCAATTTAGTCATGCAAAGCATAAGGCATTTTAGGGGCTCTTCAGACTGGCCATTAAGGCCAGCCTGGGGGCAGAGTTGGGGTGTTGTGTCCACAGGATGCACACCCCAACTCCACCCCCCAGGGTGCTGAGATGCCACACACTGCTCCACACAGTGTGCAGCATCACAGCGCTCATCCAACACTGCATCCACATGAAGCAGTGCGGAAGTAGTGCTGTATAGATGTGACGCCATGGCTATCACACCCTTTCTGCACCCTGGAAAGGCCGGGGCCACGCCATGCAGTTGCAGTGGTCCTGATCCAGTTAGGAAAGGGGCAGTGTCGCACCATCCCTTAGGGGCTGTGTGTACAGCCCCTTAGTGTATTATTCTGGTGCCAGAAGCCCAACCTTAATAGTAAAACCAACACATCATTCCAAACATATATTCATATTCATATATTAGCAGTGAACACTGCTTTTTCTTGAAACAGATAATTAGCAATCCTGCGAAAGGACATCTGGGTATTTGTATAGCTATGGCAGAATGATAATAAAAACCATGTTTTACTGGCATCAATTTCACCATATTTCAAAAATTTCATCTTATATTAATATAACAACCTGCCTCTCCACAAAAAAATATTTTAAACCACAAAAGTCCAGAAACCAGACACTAGCTGGGAATCAAACACTGTTTTTGTTGTTGTTGTTGTTGTTTTTCTTAAAGTTAGGTTGGCTTTTTGCTTCTTTAAATATTGCTTTTTTCCAACAATAAAAATCAAATCTTGGAATAGTTATATATCAAACTAACTTTGATGTTTAAAAAAATGATTAAAATTGGCAAATATTTTGTGCATTTTGCAATGTATTACACTATCCTTTTATTAAAGCACATTTCACAGAGCCATCTGTATTTTGAGGGAAGCAAAACAAAATAAAACATACACCAGCACATAGAATAGGCCCAGCCTGCTTCATATATCCAGATTAAAGAATAACATGTAATACTTGAAAAATATGGCAGAAGGTCTTTTGCTAAGCCTCAGGAGCTCCAGAAATAAGTGACTTTCAACAAGGGTAGGAGTACAGTGGTACCTCGGGATACGAAATACCCAGGTTACGAAATTTCCGGGATACGAAAAAATCCCATAGGAAATAATTGTTCCGGGTTACGAATGTTTTTTCGGGTTACGAAAAAAATTTTTGGTGCTTTTCGGCGCTATTTCACACGGAATCGCGGCTTTTCCCCATTAGCGCCTATGGCATTTCGGCTTACGAAGGCTTTTCGGGTTACGAAAGTGGCCGCGGAACGAATTAATTTCGTAACCCGAGGAAGCACTGTATTGGAATACAGCAGTTAAATCTAGTTTCTGGAAAGAGGTCTTGAAAAATTGGGCTCAAGTGATGAGCATGGCACACTTGACAGGATTCAAAAGATCACAGAAACTATATGCATGTGGAGGCAAAGATCACTTACCTCTTCCACCTCATTCTCATCTGTCTCATCTGCCTCATTTCCCTGCTGCAGCTTCAACCTTTTCTTAAAGCTTTCTTTCTCTGGGCTGTAAGAAAGAAGTGCATTTTTAGGTGAAGACATGTGATTATGCATTCATTTTTATTCCACATTTTTAACATAAAATGGGTCAAATAAACACCACTACAATCATGTGAGCCTGTTGTGGAGAAACTTGGGGAAAGCAACCAATCTTGGCTTGAAAAATATTCCTCCCTTTGCCTTTTCCTGGTTTTTTTGGCCACATCCTTTACTCAGGGACAGACACTCTCACAAGATTCCTGTGGCTTAGGAGACCCAGGCTGAAGTCACCACTGAGCCATGAAAGGTTACTGAATAACCTCACAAAGTCACTATAAGCATAACGGAGGGAGGCAGATAGGTATGGTATGTACAATGCCTTGAACTCACTGGAAAGGCAGCATTGTAAATGCGACTAATAACATTATTGCATTTCACACAGTGGTGTAGTGGTAAATTTTGAAATCCAGGAGATTATTGTGATGTGACCACAAATACCATACTGATAATATGCAATTTATTAGAGCAATATGTTTGCACTTTTTTGGATAGTTATGTCAGAATAAGCTCTCTTGAATTCAGGTTCAAAACACACTGCAGAAACAATCCAGTTTGAGGCAGCTTTAACTGCCCTGGTTCAGAGCTAGGGAATCCTGGGAATTGTAGTTAATTGTAGCACCACAGCTCTCTGACAGAGAACGATAAATGTTTCACCTTACTACAGCTCCCAGGATTCCCTAGCATTAAGCCAGGGCAGTTAAAGTGGTCTCAAACCGGATTATTTTTGCAGTGTGTTTTGGACCTCAGTGATGCACACTGTTGACTGCATAGAAATGATTTGTAAAATACATGGAATATAACTAAGATTTCAGCCATCTGAAATATATCTTTGAATTTTTAATCAAAATTAATTAACACTCATATAATAAAATGTTATCATTTGAAATTGCGAGAGCAGAGAAATAAACTGCATTTTATTAAAAACAAAAACAAAGGAAAGCACTTTCTAGCTTCCAAATCATTCTTATTTTCTATTTCTTGATGTATTGCAAATAGTAAGTAGTAAATTTAAAAGCCATGTTATTGCCTCATTTACTTGCAAGCACTAGGAGAGCCTATTAGTTACCCTGTAGCTCCAAAAGAAATCATTTGTGCTGTTCGGGGGGGGGGGGGAATCCTCCACCTAGAATCATAGAGTTGGAAGAGACCTCGAGGGCCATCCAGTCCAACCCCCTGCCATGCAGGAAATCTCAATCAAAGCATCCCCAACAGATGGCCATCCAGCCTCAGTTTAAAGAACTCCAAGGAGGGAGACTCCACTATACTCTGAGGGAGTTTTTTCCACTGTCCAACAGCCCTTACTGTCAAGAAGTTCCTCCTAATGTTGAGGAGGAATCTCTTTTCCTGGAGCTTGCATCCATTGTTCCGGATCCTGTTCTCTGGAGCAGCAGAAAACAAGTTAGCTTCTTCCTCAATATGACATTCCTTCAAATATTTAAACAGGGCTATCATATCACCTCTTAACTTTCTCTTCTCCAGACTAAATACCCCCCCCAGCTCCATGAGTCTTTCCTCATAGGGCATGGTTTCCAGACCCTTAACCATTTTAGCCGCCCTCCTTTGGACATGCTCCAGTTTCTCAACATCCTTTTTAAATTGTGGTGCCCAGAACTGGACAACAACAACAACAACAACAACAACAATAACAACAACAACTTTATTATGGCCATTTGGCCAACACAATTACAAAATTCCAATTAAAACACAACATAGGTTCATGTACAGGCAGATTGGAGAGTATAAACAAATGACGGTCTATAAAAAGTAAGGATAAAAAGCAAGGATAGGATCAGGCAAACACACAACAATGAGTAGGCTGCCATCACCTCGCAAACAACTCTATCATATTGTGTAATAGAGCACCACATTCAAGACATATTAGTTCAAAATCACAATCATATCCCCTATCCAAGCAAGAGTTAAACTACAAAGTGCCATTAATCAGATGCAACTGATTGGGGTAACTTCATTAGACTTTAGTCCCCAACTAGATTAGTTTGATGGTATGGTAAAATACGGTCATGCCTCCTCATTTACAAATTTTACCGTTAAATCAAGCCATCTATACAGATTTTGAGATTATATTATAACATATTACATCTGTTTAACAAACTGTTTACGATTTGCAATGGCAGCTGCAAAAAATTGTGCAACTGCTTGCGTTATACCTTCCTTCTGATCTGCAAGTAGAAAATTTGTATAAAATTTATCTTGTCTGCCTGGAAACTGCAACACAATTGGTGTTATATATAAAGCACGTATTTCTGTATACAAAGAACAGCCAAAGAGAACATGATTAATATTTTCAATTTCCTCCAAGCCACAAGGACAGTATCTGTGTTCATAAGGGATCTTTTTAAATCTGCCCTCCAGGACTGCTGATGGTAAGATGTTAAACCTTGCTGACATGAAAGCTCTTCTGAATTTTGGGACATTCAAATTCTCAAAATATTTCACATATTTGCCAGGTCTACTGGATTCCCTAACAGGATGTAAAGTTAGTTGGCTTATATGAGTCTGGAAATCAATATCCTTGATGGGTTGAGAAATAACAGATTTTGCTTTATCATAGCCTAGTACAGTTATTTCAGATAGTGAGAGTCCAAGAGATAAGAGTTTCAAGGTCAGCGTCTCCTTCCAGGGAGACAAAAAGGAGTCTGTTAGAATTAATGGCACTAAACCGATCGGAACAAAAAACATTTTGAGCCATAAATTTAATTTGCATATCCATACACGCGCCTCAACAGATAGCATCCCTGTTTCTAGACGGAGAATGGAATTTGAAACACAATTTGGGACACCTAAAATTGTTCTTAAAATTTTTGTTTGAACTGCCTCGAAGGTTGTAAAGCTATTGAAAGTACAAATCTCAGAACCGTATAATAATTGTGCTAAGATCGTAGTAACAAAGACTTGGAGAGCTGCTGGAATGTATTGGCCTCCCTTATTATAATAGAAAGAACATAAAGCTTTAATACTTCTTTGTGTATTCATTACAGCATTTTTCTGGTGTAGTTTGGTAGATCCCTTGTCATGAAATGTGATTCCCAGATATTTATAAGTGGACACCTGTTCTATGGAGTGATCATCTAGGGTCCACTTGTATCAGAGGTGGCTCCTCAAGAAGACCATTACTTTGGTCTTATTATAATTAATTTTTAGAGCATCATTTGTGCAATACGTTGCTAAAGCTCTTAGAAGTCTATTCAATCCTACTTTTGTGATGGACATTAGAACATCATCTGCATAAACAAGAATTGATAGAGGCTTATTTGACAGAGTCGGGGCATGTGCTGATATTTCTGATAGAGTCAAAATCATGGAGTTAATATAAAAATTGAAAAGAGTAGGTGCTAGAACACAACCCTGTCTTACTCCATTAGATGTGGGAATAGGTCTTGTGGTATTGCCCTGACTATTACAACGTATTACTACTCGAGAATTCTCGTGTAGTTTACGGATTAATATTAACAGTCGTTTATCAATGTTGGTGGTCTCAACTTTTTCCATAATATATCTCTTGATATAAGATTGAATGCTGATTTAAAATCGACAAATGCAGTAAACAGTGTGTCCCTAGCTGAAGCAACATACTTTTCAGAAAGATGTTTAAGGACTAGGGCATGGTCAATTGCTGAACGGTTTTTCCGAAAGCCAGCTTGCTCTTCCCTAATGCCAGCTTGCTCTTCCTCCTCAAACCATTCTTGGAGCTTATCCAATAGGTGTAGAGCATACATTTTGCTTATGATATTGAGAAGGCTAATAGGCCTATAGTTTCCAGGATCATTTTTATCTCCCTTTTTATATATTGGTATAATAATAGCAAGGCCCCAGCCCTCAGGGATGTATGTAGTATGATCTATGGTGGTGAAAAGGGATGCAAGAACAGGGGTCCACCATTCAATATTAGATTTAAACACTTCGGAGGGTATGTTGTCATTTCCCGGGGCCTTACCTGGGGTGATTCTTGTTATCAGGCTTCTTATTGCCTCATCGGAAACTGGTAGCCATTTTGGAAGCTCTTCAATATCAACGGGGGGGGGGGTTGATTTTGTTTGTATCGGGATTGATCATATAGCTTGCTATAAAATTGTTCCCAACAATTGACAGAAATTGCGTAAGTCATACTTACTGTCCTTGGCCAGCCACTAGTTACAATTTTCCAAAAAGCAGATGTATCTTTATTATTTGCTGCTGTTATTAAAGTACACCAAGAATTTTTGAGGGCTGTTGCTTTTTTTATTTTTATCAGTTTCTTATATTTTTTCTTTAATTCAAACCATTCAGATGGGATTGTTTGTAAAAAATTTTGTCTATAAATTTTATAGTTTTCCACCAGGATCTGTTTCATGTTAATGCAGTCCTGATCGAACCAAGATTTATTTTTTGTATTCTGGAGGAGTGCAGCAGCAGCAGAGAAAGAGTTCTGGTGTCTGGCCTTGGGCACGCCTGAGCTCTCCTCCTCCTCATCCCAGTCCTCGGAGCTAGAGGCAGCGTGGGTCCTCCAAACTCAGCCTGAGATTATAAAAACCCTCCACCACATCTGCTCTGAGAGGAGTCCAGAACTGGACACAATATTCCAGATGGGGCCTGACCAGAGCAGAATAGAGTGGCACTATTACTTCCCTTGATCTAGACACTATACTTCTATTGATGCAGCCTAAAATTGCATTGGCCTTTTTAGCAACCACATCGCACTGTTGACTCATGTTCAATTTGTTCAACTTGGACTCCTAGATCCCTTTCACATGTAGTCCTATTCAGCCAGATGTCACCCATCCTATATCTGTTCTTTTCATTTTTCCGCCCTAAGTGCAGTACCTTACATTTCTCTGTTTTGAAATTCATTTTGTTACCTTTGGCCCAGCTTTCTATTCTCTCTTGACCAGTCTTGTCAGCCTCTCTGTCACATCACAGATCTTTGTCCCAGGGAGACAGCACACCTCCCAAAACATCTTGTCAGGCTCACAAACCACTGGTTCAGTACCTCTCAGCAAAGAGTCCCCCACAACCACCACACTCCTCCTCTAAGGCTTAGTAGCAACTGTTCCCTTTGGTGGTACTCCCAGGATCCCCTGCTCTGTCCCTGAAGTCTGTCCCTACTGCTCTTCCTCATCATCCTTCATAATAGAGAGAGATTCAAATCGATTCTGTAGCTGCAAGCTCACAGAACATTCCCTAGTTTCCCTACTTCTGTGTGTGACATTCCTCCAACTACTTACACCTGTTGTATGTGAAGTGTCCTCCTCCTCCCCAGCAACTTCCTCTGTGTTTTTCCCATTTAGGACCACCTGGTCCATTCTGGTCAGGAAAACCTCTTGCTCCCTATGATGCTGAAGTGTAGCTACCTGGGCCTCCAGCTGCTGTCCTGCTGTACTCCACTACATTAGCTTTATATAACAACTTCCAGAGCCTTCTAGAACAGTCCGGCCAGAGAGAGGAGAAGGAGAGGAGCTGCTGGGCAGCCATTTTGAGACCGTGTGCTTGTTGCTGAAGGGGCGGAGCTTCTGTGAGTCACATCCTAACGGCACACGAATTTTAATTTTCTTTAACTCAACAACACTACTCAAGTGGCATCGAGTTAGAATCAGATATTGAAACAGAACCTTGCCTTTAAGTATAAGATAGCAGCCAGTACATTCCCTTAAAGAAGTATTCCCAGTAGATTGACTGTTATAGTCATTACTGAAGACTTGCATTATGGACAACGAGGGATCTGCTGTAGTCACCTGCAACTCTTGTGGGATGTTTCTCTTCTTGCCTACAGAAGTGGAGAACTTCACATGCACCAAGTGCAAGTTGGTAGCACTCTTGGAGGAGAAAGTGCAGCAGCTGGAGTCCAGAGTAGCTACACTTCAGCATATTAGGGAACAAGAGGATTTCCTGGACACAATAGAACTAACGATCTTGGATGAGTACCACGCAGAGGAAGATGCTAGGGTGGAAGAGGTCACTTGCCAAACAGAGGAGGCAGACAGCTGGAAGAATGTCACAAAGAGAAGTAGGCCAAGAAGGGATTCTTCAGGGAGCTTGCAGCTAGAGAATCGATTCGAAGCTCTTTCCCTTATCAAGGAGGATGAAGAAGAGCAGCATGGACAGACTTCAAGGACAGAGCAGGGCAGCCTGAGAGTCCCACCCGAGGGAACAGTCGCTGCTAAGCCTCGGAGGAGGCATGTGGTCGTAGTGGGGGACTCCTTGCTGAGGGGTACAGAAGCAGTGATATGTAGGCCTGACAAGATGTCTCGAGAGGTGTGTTGTCTTCCAGGTGCAAAGATCCGTGATGTGACAGAGAGACTGACAAGACTGGTCAAGCCTACTGACCAATACCCCTTCCTTTTGGTCCACGTGGGACCCAACGATACTGCAAGACACCACCTGCAGAACATCAAAAGGGATTACGAGGCACTTGGTAGGAAGCTGAAAGGAATGGATGTACAGGTTGTCATCTCGTCTCTTCTGCCAGTTGAAGTGCACGGTCCAGGAAGGGAGAGGAAAATAGTGGATGTGAACAACTGCCTTCGCAGATGGTGCCACTGAGAACGATTTGGATTCTTTGATCATGGGCTGCGGTTCCACGAGGAGGGACTTCTTGCAACGGATGGGTTGCATCTCACGCCAGTTGGAAGAAATGTTTTTGCCAACAGTCTCAAGAACTTGATCAGGAGGGCTTTAAACTGAGTTCCGTGGGGAAGGGAGACAATATTAAGGAAGGCGAAAGGGCTGGAGAAAATAGTCAAACAGACATAGAGGAAACAGGAAAAAAAGTGCAAGGACCCAACAGTTGGAGGCAAAAAAACTTGCACAAGCAGCAAGTAAAAGGGAACCATGATCTGCGATGTCTCTACACTAATGCACAGAGCATGGGAAATAAGCAAGATGAACTCGAACTCCTAGTACAACAAAGCAAATATGATATAATAGGCATCACTGAAACCTGGTGGGATGAGACTCATGATTGGAATGTGGAAATAGAGGGGTATAACCTTTTTAAGAGAAATAGGCCAAACAGGAAAGGAGGAGGAATAGCACTATATGTCAGAGATATTTACACCAGTGAAGAGATCCTGGACATCAATCCTGGAAGCCAGGTGGAGAGCATCTGGATAAGAATCAAAGGGGAGGGAAACAACAAGGATGTTACGGTGGGAGTCTACTACAGACCCCCAAGTCAGACGGAGGAATTGGATGATATCTTTCTAGAACAGATGACCACACAGTCAGAAAAGAGAGATGTAGTAGTGATGGGCGACTTCAACTATCCTGATATTTGCTGGAAGTCAAACTCAGCAAAATCCTCAAGGTCTAGCAATTCCTCACTTGCCTGGAAGACAATTTCATGGTCCAAAAGGTGGAAGAGGCAACAAGGGGGTCAGCTATTTTAGATCTGATCCTAACCAACAAAGGATGACTTGGTTAATGGGGTGCAAGTGGTGGGATCATTAGGTGGAAGTGACCATGTTCTCCTGGAGTTTGTAATACAGTGGAAAGGAGAAGCCAGGCAAAGTCAGACACGCATCCTAGACTTTAGGAGAGCAGATTTCAGTAAACTTAGAGAAGTATTGAGGGCAATTCCATGGTCAGAAATACTAAAAGATAAAGGAGTTCAGGACGGATGGGACTTTCTCAAAAGGGAGATACTGAAGGCACAATTTCAAACAGTTCCAGTGAAAAAGAAAAATGGGAGGTGTCTCAAGAAACCAGGATGGATGACTAAGGAACTTTCAACCGAGCTAAGTTTGAAACGGAAGATGTATAAGAAATGGAAAAAGGGGGAAGTCACAAAAAAGGAATTCAAAGAAATAGCAGGCATGTGTAGGGGTAACGTCAGAAAAGCTAAAGCGCAGAATGAAATCAGGCTTGCTAGAGAGGTTAAGAACAATAAAAAGGGCTTTTTTGGATATGTCCGCAGCAAAAGGAAGAAGAAGGAAACGGTAGGGCCACTGCGTGGAGAAGATGGCAAAATGCTAACAGAAGACAGAGAAAAGGCAGAATTACTCAACACCTTCTTTGCCTCAGTCTTCTCAGAAAAGGCAAAGGGTGCTCAACCTGAGGATAATGGAGCAGAGGACAGAAGAGGGGAATTTCAGCACAGAATAAGTAAAGAGATTCCTGGAAAACAGGAGAGATTCCAGCAGATTGGAGGAGGGCAAACATTGTCCCCATCTTAAAAAAGGAGAAAAAAGAGGATCCCAACAATTATCGTCCAGTTAGTCTGACATCAATACCAGGAAAGATTCTGGAGCAGATAATTAAACAAAGAGTCTGTGAACATCTAGAAGGCAATTCCATAATCACAAAAACTCAGCATGGGTTTCAGAGAAACAAGTCATGCCAGACAAATCTAATCTCTTTCTTTGATAAAATTACCAGCTTGGTAGATGAAGGGAATGCTGTGGATATAGTATATCTTGATTTCAGTAAGGCCTTTGACAAGGTTTCCCATGACATTCTTGCAAACAAGCTTGTAAAATGTGGACTAGACAAGGTAACTGTTACATGGATTTGTAACTGGTTGACTGGACGAACCCAAAGGGTGCTCAACAATGGCTCCTTTTCATCCTGGAGAGAAGTGACCAGTGGGGTCCCACAGGGCTCTGTCCTGGGCCCAGTGCTATTCAACATCTTTATCAATGACCTGGATGACAGAATTGGGAGCATACTTATCAAATTTGCAGATGACACCAAATTAGGAGGAATAGCTAATACCCCAGAGGACAGGATCAAGATCCAAAATGATCTGAATAGACTAGAAAGCTGGGCCATAGCTAACAAAATGAAATTCAACACGGAGAAATGTAAAGTATTGCACTTAGGGTGGAAAAATAAAATGCACAGATATAGGATGGGTGACACCTGGCTGAATGAAACTACATGTGAAAGGGATCTTGGAGTCCAAGTAGACCACAAGTTGAACATGAGTGAACAGTGTGATGCGGCAGCTAAAAAGGCCAATGCAATTTTAGGCTGCATCAATAAAAGTATAGTGTCTAGATCAAGAGAGGTAATAGTGCCACTGTATTCTGCTTTGGTCAGGCCCCACCTAGAATATTGTGTCCAGTTCTGGGCAACACAATTTAGAAAGGACATTGAGAAACTGAAGCGTGTCCAAAGGAGGGTGACAAAAATGGTGAAGGGTCTGGAAACCATGCCCTATGAGGAACGACTTAGGGAGCTGGGGATGTTTAGCCTGGAGAAAAAAAGGTTAAGAGGTGATATGATAGCCCTGTTTAAATATTTGAAAGGATGTCATGTTGAAGAGGGAGCAAGCTTGTTTTCTGCTGCTCCAGAGAACAGGACCTGGAACAATGGATGCAAGCTACAGGAAAAGAGATTCCACCTGAACATTAGGAGGAACTTCCTGACAGTAAGGGCTGTTCGACAATGGAATGCACTCCCTCGGAGGGTGATAGAGTCTCCTTCCTTGGAGGTCTTTAAACAGAGGCTGGATGGCCATCTGTCAGGGATGCTTTGATTTGGATTTCCTGCATGGCAGGGGGTTGGACTGGATAGCCCTAATGGTCTCTTCCAACTCTACAATTCTATGATTCTATGATTAAACTATATCATTAATTATGCAAAGAGAAAACCAAAGCTATAGAGAAGAAGTGTTATAGCTATTTTCTCTCACCTAGTGACCTCCAGATGTTTTGGACTTTGAACTCACATCTGCCCCAGCCAGCATGATCACCAGTTAGAAATTCTAGGAATTACTGTCCAAAGCATCTAGTAGGCAACAGGTTGGGGAAGGTTATTTTAGACAATGACTGGTATTTGAAAAAGAGTTGTGTAGAGAGTGAGAAGGAGGGCAGAGGCAATATCCCCCCTCCTCCCAAATGGAACTTCTAACTAGCAACTAGGCAGACCGAATAGCATATCTTACCTTTTCCTTTGTTGCTTAGTTTCCTTCTTCAGCCGTTCCAAGTCTTGTTTGGCCCACTGGAGGACCTCAGAGACTTCTGCTTGTACAGAGGCAACAGGACTATTAGTTGTCCCCATTCCAGGCCCTGGAGATAAGCCCAGTGAATAGGGAAGCCTAGATGAAACACGTGACAGACTGCGACGCAGTGACTCATTCATAGCTTCACTCTCCAGGAGTTTTGTTCTACAGAGATGACAAAGAAGGAAAGAAGCATTTCAGCCTGCCAAGTTACAAAACCTTATTTACTTGCAACCTCCTCCACCCCCCACCCACAGGACCCAAAGTAGATGAGAAAGTCAGTGTGGTGTAATGGTTTGAGCGCTAGACTATGATTCTGGAGACCAGGGCTTGAATCCCCACTTGACCATGGAAACCCACTGGATGACTTTGGGCAAGTACTTTCTTAGTTTCAAAGGGAGGCAAAGACAAACCTTCTCTGAACAAACATTGCCAAGAAAACCCTGTAATAGGTTCATCTTAGGATCACCATAAGTCTGAAATGACTTGAAGGCATAACACAACAAAAAGAATAACAAAGCAGATGTGACATTAAAGATAAGAGAGAAAAAAAGTTCCTAAAATAATGTAGAGCTTGGACCAAAGACAAACACACAAACCCATACACATACACTACATCAAAGCCAAACAACCATAAGTATGTATCCATGGTGTAAGGCAGGAGCAGGCAAAGTGAGGGACTCTCAATATTGCTGGATTGCAATTCTCACCATCCCTAGCCAGTATAGTCAGTAATGGGGAATGCCAGGAGCTGCCATCCAAGGAGGACTGTAATTTGACCACATGTGCTGAAAGGTAACATTCTAGCTAGATTGAAGACTGTATTGACTGGATTGATATCTAGAGCTACAATTTTAGGCCTTTTGGTGCCCATGCAAATTTTCAAGTGTCTTACTTTTGTTTATTAAAAAGAAAACACATCTTCAAACCATGCTTACTTAAAGCAGAGGTAGGAAATGTATGAGCCAAAGACTACATGCACTCAGCAAAAGTGTTTTGTGAAACCCTCTCCCACAAGTAACTAAAAAAAAAAGTAACTTAAAAACATTTTTGATGGAAAGATTCTGTGGAAGCTTCCAGGTACAGGTGTGCGCAATTCTCCAATAAATGCTATTCCCTGTATCTGAACTCTGGGAGGCCCTAACAGTTAAACAATAGTTCTGTAAGTTATGTTCTGGCAACTTCTGGTTTTGCCAAAAGGGGCTAGTGTTGCTTGTGAGCAGGTATGGCCACTTGCACGATGGGAGAAACAAAACAAACACAACTTCTAGTTACCTGAGCTCCTCAATTTCCCGAATGTAATTCTGGATCAGAGCACCAATAGCCTCATTGCCATCACCTGGAGAACAGAATAAAGAAGTAAAAAATGAAAATGGTATTAAAGTCAAAGCAATAAGCTACGGCAGCAACCTAAAAAAGAAAAAGCAAGGTGGCAGCCTAACTTGAGGAGCCACATTGTACGTAACCTGCTAAATGCAAGACTTCAGAGACAAGTAGATTTTGCTCCAAAGTTAATTAGATCTACAAAGGAAGTGACAAGTGAGAGGCAGAAAATCAACAGTAAAAGAATATCTTGGTGATATTTAGCATGCCCTTCAATAGCAATTGTTTGGTGAAGTCCATAATTTTATGAAATTATAATTCATGAAAAAAGATTTGTCCAGTACAGTCAAACCACATGTAATGTGATGATTAACCTGTTTTTATTGGAGATGGGAAGGAAAAGCAAGTGCAGAGGTCCATTCAAAAACTTGCTGACAATTTGGATCAAGATATCACATCAATTTTCTGCTGGAAATCACTCCTGCCCTGGGTATTATTTATCCTCAGTGGTAATGTTGTAGGGAAAAAACTGCACCTACAGAAAGCAGCCAAAAGGTAGTGCCACCCAAATCTAGATCACATTCTAGACAAGTGCATCAAGTCTACTTTTGGCTCATATAAAAATGGCTGGGTTAGGCAAACTTGTTTAAGCACAAAACTAATGTCACACGTAGTTTAACCCTTAACAAAAATATCTTTGAGCTCTGTAAATAAGAAGTTCTATTGCTATTTAGAAATCTCATATAGCTAACTATAGTCTGGATAATTAAACCAAATGGAAATTTCAACCACTTGCCCTCACAGTCTCACCTGCCTTGGCAAGAATCAGGTTTGCTTCCTGACTCATCAAGTGGGTAACCCGTATATTGATTGCATCAATAGCTTCTTGCATTGCTTTTACCCGCATACGCAAAGTGGTGTTCTCCTTTTGAAGCATGGCGTTCTCATGAAACAGGTCACTGTAGCCATCTGAGCCATCCTCTCCAATGACACGCTTACCCTGTAGAGAGAAAAGTGTGGGAAGGGCTATTCATGAATGCAAGCCAGCTGTAGTGAAAAGCAATGCCCTGCACACATCTCAGCTGAAGAGCAAACACAGTAGTCATAGGACTGTCTCACTTCAGATCTATCAAGGGCAGCATGCAATTTTGCATGTATCAGATGTTGAAGTTGTTGAACTTTAAAATATTTTATGCTTTGCATTCACTCTGAAATAGTGCAATACCTCCATGCATTTTTTAACGAATTCTATGAATAGAAGATACAATTCTGCATTTGTTGCTTCAGCTATTGGTTATCAAATTCACCACAAGAGGTTATGGCATTTTGCAAACACAAAAAGAAAGGTTAGATACTACTGTCAAAAATACTACAGCTGGAGAGAGCTGGCATGACCTGGCAAACTAAAACTGCTTTTACTGTTTTTCTCATTGACCACCACAGCAGAGCTGACAGACTGCCCTTGGGAGAGAATCTCCTTATCAATGCTACAGGGCAGCATGGTTAGTTCTCTCATTCTCTGTCCATACAGCAAACAATTTAATGGGAACAGCACATGGTAGGCAATGAGAAGAGGAGTAAAAAGTACAGTTTCAAAAGATCATGGCCTAAATCCAGCAGTTAGCACAAAGTATGGTAGAACCATCAGTTCAACTGGAAATTGGTTGGTTAACTCCTATGTATGTTTCATTAATTCAACGGGCCTACAATAGTTAGGAATAGTACTTTGATTTAAGCTTGTGTCCATAGGAAAAGGTTAAAAAAGTATTTATCTTTAGACTCAATCTACTGTTGCTCCTTCTCAATTTGGAAGGCTGTGGAAGCGTATGGGTACTGTGCACTTGGGATGGGGGGGGGGGGGGGAGGTGTCAGGGTGACCAAAAATCAAGGCAAAATTTGCAAGGGTATGATTATAAGCTGATCTGGAAATGGTACTTGACACCAGTGAGATTACATAATATAGATAAGAATAATTTAAAATATTGTTGGAGAGGATGTAATGAAGTAGGCTCATAAATACATATGTGGTGGCAATGTAAATATGTAAAAAAAATTGGGAAACAGTAATATTAGAAATAGCAAATATTATGGATAGAAGGACAGAAACCCAAATATAGTATTGTTATCACTGTATAATGATGTAAAATGAAGAAAAGAAGAAAGAAATCTTGTAACAAATTTGCTTATAGCAGCAAGATTAATTATAGCAAGAAGTTGGAAATTGAAAATAAATGTGGAACTGGAGGATTGGTATAAAGAAGTCTGGCAAATAGTGATTAATGATAAATTAACATGTAAATTGAAAGTGAAGAAAGGATTATGGAAAAGAAACTATTTTGATGAAATATGGAAAAATTTATTGAAAAAGTATTAAGAAACTGGAAAATTACCTTCACAAGATGAAGGTGATATTTAGTATAAAATAAGTAAAGTGTTAAAGATATATTTGTATGAAGAAAGCGTAATAATTTGTATTGTAAAATTAAAAAATATAAATTTAAAAAGGGTATGACTGAATACTTGTATACTGTCCTAGCACAATTTTCTATTATTTTATTTTACAGTATATAGCAATTATGTGACAGAAAATTCATTAGAAATAATAATGCATTGGGTGGACTAAATCCAATTTTGATCTGACAAGAGTTGACCCATGAAACAGAATGCACCTTAACATTTAACAAATTCCATTCATTTCAATGAGTCTGTGCATCTGTGAGTAAAATTGGTTTTAGCCCCTAAAATGCAATTGTAAAGTAAAATAAAGAAAGTGAAATAAAGCAATTTAGATAACAATGCTTTCTCCCATATTTATGAGGTTCATCTTTTGCAACATGTCTATCATTACCCTTTGTTAGAAGATGGAGAAACTGAAGCTGAATCAGATTCCACAAGAGTAGAACTACTCAATTGAGGTGAGTAAGAAGAAAAGCCACATATTGAATTTTATTATGTTTTTTCCTTAGCATGATTCAACTGAATGTGATAAGGGTACAAATTTTCAAATATTTCATCCTCTCATGAAAGCATGAATAATTTCCATAATTTTCCCAGATGTTTTTGCACATCCTGATGTTTTTAGGAAATTGTTTCCCACAAATATACATATGGATTTTGCATGTGATTCCCCGCCCCCCAGTAATGTGGGATTTAGAACAAGAACAACAACAACAAAACCTAAATATTATTTTGTCGCACACGCGCACACACACACACAAAGAATGTTACTAGAAACTGTTTGCACAAGGAACACTATTTTGTGCAAAAACATTATTCTGCACAGAATAGTTTCCCAAAATCTTTCAGGATGTGTGAATACTGGGTAAAAACTAAACAAAAATTCTGATCTCTGTGCTCTACTTTCTGATCAGGCTTTCCTGGTGTCAGAAAACCAAAGTTTTTGTTTGGGGAAACAAAGAAAAACAACAAAAAATTTTCATCCCTAGACTGGAGAATCGGAAATAATCAACGGAGGAGAAACAACACCATTGGGATAAAGGGACTGTTTATAGTGATGAAGGTCTATAGTTCAACTTCAGCAGTAACCTATAGCAGCCAAATGTTGTCAACTTCTCCTTACCGCTTTGTACTCCATGAGCTCCATTTGAAGCCGAGCAATCTCAGCTCTCAGGGCACTGATCTGCTGACTTGTCTTATCCTGATTCACCACCACTTTGTTCTTGATGTTGCGAGCACGATTGGCATACTTAAGGGTGTTCAGGGTCTCCATAAAGTCCCGGTCTGAAGGGCTCACACAGGCAATCATTATAGTTTGGCTGCAGAGGAGGATGAACAGTTCAAATCAAGTAAAGGAAAGTTGCTTGCCACCCTCCCACACCAGCTAATGTATAGCACAAGCATAACAAGAGGGTAACCAAGATATTCCCAATAATGGCTTCACATGAATAATGCAGCCTGACAGATCAAGTCAACAAACTGCTATAGCATGTTCCAGTTCAGTGAATAGTGAAAAAAAATGAAGAGACACACAGGAGGAGTAGACAGTGAAGTGTGTAACAAGGTTTTAGTTAAAATTCTCTTTGCCTTTCTGCTCAAAAGCAAACATGAAACGGGATCTCAGAAACAAAAAGGACTTGCCTAGACAGACACACAGACAAGAGGGATAGAAGGGCAGCTGTTAAAGGAAACAGTTTAGAAAAGGGCATAGGATAAGAGATTACAATGATCCCATGTTAGGAGGTTCTATTGCCAACATTTGGGATCAAAAACAGCTTAGGCATATTATATAAGCATCCATTCTGGAGAAGCCAATAATCACATTTGGAACTCAAGGGAAAATGAAGCTTGGGATATATTTGAAAATGCATTCCTTAGAATATCTATTATAGCCCTGCTTCAGAGAGCCCTCTAATTAACCACAGTTGTGGTCATGTGTTGCCAATCATAACACACCCTCTACACAGTCTTTTGCTATTCCCAATGCCAGCAAATCTACATAGGCACTTTAACATTTTGCATTTGCTACAATTAGGTGTCTGGTGACTCTTCACATTACCTGTTCCCACCAAGGGAGTCTTGAAGGAGCCGTGTCAATTTTGAATCTCGGTAGGGCACATGCAGGGCTTTCTTGCTCTGATCACCAAGAGCACTGATGACATTTCCCAGTGCTAACTGCCAAAGAAATGTACAAGACAGCAAGTGACTTTCTCTTACCTCTTTACTGTAAAATCGCTGCTTCACAAAATCTTCTACAAAAAGTCACCCAAAGCTCAAACTGCAATATCCTTTTTGAAACTGCAATTAAGCCTTTTCCCACCTACCCACTTACTAGATTAGCTACACTTACTATATTCTATAGAATCTAGCTTTAATTTGCAAACACCATGGTTAAATTAATATTTTACATTTTTAGAGGTACACTTCAAGTATGCATATACCTAAAAGAAAAGAAGACATGAAGTAGCCCTTCAACCAAATACCAAAGCTAGTTAATGGCAACTAGGTTTCCATTGTTCCTCTAGAAATCAAATCCTTCTGCAGTTGGTTAAACAACTGAATCTTATCCCCCCAAAACACCACATGGCACAATTTCCACAAGCAGTCTCATTCCATTAGGTCTACTTGTTTCAATGAATAGTTCTGGTCTTCACCACCAAGACTAAGCCAAATGTTAAGAGTTGGAACAATAATAAAACAGGGTTGGAGCAATAATAAAATTTAAGTAGAGGGACACCGACCAATGTGAAAGCCTAGAGGCCAGGTCCTCCACATTTTAATCCTATATACTCTTGCAAACAACACAATTTCACCATTCTGCAGAACGTTTAGGGGGGCAGACAATGTAAGTTCTATAGGGACCTTGTTTTGAAAACAGGAAATGACTGTCTGGTCACTTCAGTTTTGAAAAATAATTAAATCAAGTGAATGAGGCCCCAAATTGGAGAAAAATGAGTAACCATTCTTCCACCTGAGACGTTACAGGCACTATTATTCATTTTAGAGGCTAAAAATACTTTGGGGAGAAATTTGGTGGGAGGGATACACTGTGATCCTTGAGAAGCCACAATAATGGCATTGTGAACGGTAACCCCACTGTAAAACCAAATGGACAACTGTGGACCTTTAGATGTTTCTGGACTGAGGCCCCAATAATTCTTCACCACTGGCTATGCTGGTGAGGACTAGTGGGAGGTGTAAACTATGGAAAGTGATAAAAACATCTGGAGGGCTACAAGAATTGCTCATCATTATTCTAAAACAGAAGCAGTAGCAGTGAGAGCATGTTTCCAGACAATCTTGCACCCATATCTATGTAACAAATAGCCATACCAAACCACAATTGATGGAGATCCCTTCTTTGGCTCTCTCGCCTGTAGCACCTGTCCGCTTCAACCTCTCTGAGCCAGCCAGGTCAACAAAATGAAATTTGGCAGTTCGTGTCTCGTACTCACTGGTAGGCTGGGATCCCTCAAGGAGGCTATTTGTGTCTCCATTCACCTGTGACCAAAACAAGTCCCAGAAACAGAATTCAATGAATAATGAATTTTGTTGTCATACAACACTAGCATAAACATTGACTATTGTTAGTTGTTTTGCTACCAAGTAACAGATATGTCTATAAAACTTCCAAAAGTGACTGTTCCTATCAAGACAAAGAACTGATGGCTTCCTATTATTTAGATAGTATTAATGTACATTACACTGTACAAAATTAAAATAATAACAGACACCTCTGCCAAAAGTATACAATCTAGTAAAAAACAACAAGGAAATACAGGGAAAATAAGAGAGAAATACAAAAAACAAATAGTCCAGATACACATAATTTAATATACAACATTGTAAAGGTAAAATTAATCTTTTCCTCAAATAATGGAATCCAATTTAATTTCCCTACTCCCTGCTTTCCCAAAAGATCTTGCTATATCTCTATTTCCTGCACAACTATCCCAGTTAATCTCTCAACTACAACAAGAAGAAATGCCAGTGATGTATTCAAGTCTTTTACTCCAAGTCTCAGGTCAAGCCTCAAGTCCTTGCAAGATACTTTTAAGTCAAGTCTCAAGTTGACTCTCACGTCTGGGAACCATCTTTGAATAGTAAAAAAGGAAGTGTGGAATGTTTCCCGGAAGGGAATAGCAAGTGTGTTGCAGGGGTTGAGGTCTAATTCGCAGAGTGTCCCTACTGCACATCAGAGGAGCCTTCTAATTTTTTTCAAAAGCTTCAGATGGATCCTTCCTTTTCAAGGCCATTGCCTATTGCATTTGCTGCTCTCTCCCAAGAAAAATGCCCCACACTCTGAGGGCAGGTTTTGTCTGCTGCTCGAAGTGAATGATGTTAGCAAGTTGGCTGTTAAAAATATACAAGTTGTGAGTCAAGTTCAGTCAGACCATCATTTATTGCCAAGTTGAGTCCAAGTCAAGTCACTGAAGTAACCTGAGTCCAACTTAAGTCAAAAGCTATTGACTCACATGTACATCACTCTGAAGTGCACAACCAGTACTTCAACACTCTCCCCTCACTTACCAAGTGTACAGGAGAGCACACACGCATTTGGCAAAGGTAGATAGTGAAGATAGCATGGGAGCGGGAGCTCTGGACATTCATCTGGGTGCTGGCTGTGGTTCGGGACAGAGCACCCTGCTTCAGGCACTGAATCAGCTGCAGGAAAAGAAGTGTCTGTGTTTTACATTTTCTGCTCAGATGCAAGCCTCCCCATCCTGCCGCTCCCAATACATAAAAACCAAAACATACAATTTTCCAACCCTGTTTATAAACAGGCTGCAGTTGAGTTTCCTGCAGAATGTTTATTTCACTATTAGTCAGAAATCAACCCCTTGGCTTTTTTTAAAACAATGAGAGCCAAACTAGACTCGATACACAGTGCTTTCAGTTTCTTTCTTCTAGCTAAAGTACACCTCTGAATAAAAGGTTGTGGTGAGAGAGGAAAGTTGAAACAAATGCTCAGTCGTCTCTTCTCTGGCTTTTTCTCTGCTCAAAATCATCTTCTCTAGGCAGAGTTACCTTGGAGTTACATCCCACAAAACCCACGAGAACTTACTCCTAAGTAACTGTGCACACGTACTGATGTGATAGATGGACAATTAAGAAAGTGGATAAAAAGAAATTCAATTCATTTAAGATGTGTTACTGGAGAAGAGTGCTGAAGATACCATGGGCAACCAAAAAGACAAACAATGGCTCCTAGAACAGATCAAACCTGAACTCTCACTGGAAGCCAAGATGATTAAACTGAGGCTGCCGTATTCTGGCCATGTGATAAGAAGGCATAATTCATTGGGGAAAGAAGGTGGAGGGAAGTAGAAAAAGAGGAAGGTCACATGCCAGATGGATAGATTCTACTAAGGAGGTCACAGGTATGAATTTACAGGAACTAAGCAGAGCAGTGAAGGATAGGGAGCCTAGGAGATGTCTCATCCACAGGTCGCCATGAGTCAAGACTGACTCAAAGGCGGTTAACAACAATAAAATGTGCACAAGTGGGATGACTGAATTCAGCTAGACCAGGAGCAACATCAATGGGTTTGGGGGGCAGTTTTCTCCCTTTAGACCCTCCAGGGGCTTCATGGATTGCCAAATTGCTCCCAGAATGAATCCGACAAACCTAGAAGTAGCTGGTAGTCTGCTTCTGGTTTTGATGCAATTGGGTTTGTTTGTTTAATTTAAATAATGCAGGGAGGCCCTGTGACCTTTTCCAAAAGTAAACTGCTTATCCTGCAAGCTTCCAGAAAAGGCAATTCACCATTTCTGTTTTTATTTTTGCTACAAACAGGGCAATCTGGGGGAATTGAGGTGAGGGGATCAGAAGGCACAATGGCAGCCTTGAGGGCTACACTTTGTCCATTCCTGGAGTACATAATACAGCTGTACTAGCAGTACCTCTCCCAGGGAGAATAAACAGTTCAATCACTTTTTAAAATACGAAATGGTGTAGCAATAAGGATTTGGGAAGATATGAGTTACAAAGAAATTTCAATGTAAAGTTCTCTTGGAGAAAATAACACTGGTACTATTATTCATATATGTATCTCACTGCTTCCAAATTCTTCCTGTTTTAATTAATATTTAATTGGGTCTGTGGGAATAATGCTTGTAAGAGATGATGGGAGCTTCAGTTTGCCAACATCTGGAAGGCCAAATTATTCCCACCTCTAGTATATGGAAATCCAAACAATAAACAACAAACAAACAATGGACTAGATGGCCCTTGTGGTCTCTTCCAACTCTATGATCCTATGATTATATAAAACAAATATTGCCTAAGAAGCACTCAGAAATAAAACAAAGGTCTAAGGCTGCATTTCTACTGAAGAAATAATGCAGTTAGACACCACTTTAATTGCAATAGCTTAATGCTATGGAATCCTGGGACTTGTCATTTGTTCTGGCATCAGTGCTCTCTGACAGAGACAGCTAAATAGCTCACAAAACCACAAGTCTCAGAATTCTATAGCACTGAGCCATGGCAATTAAAGCAGTGTCAAACTGCATTATTTCTGCAGTGCAGTTCTGCCTAAGTAATATTTCTGACAACATATGAATTACAGGATCTGGATCAAATGATGGGCATTATATCTGGAAATCAGAATTCTTAGTAGGAGCTAAAATCAAATATTTCTCTTAGGGATCTTTATATAAAAAGACAATAATGGTTGGATTTTGTCAGGTGAGAAGAGCTTTTACATTCTATTCTTATAAATTATCAAGGGCACATACATTTACTAATTCCTTGAAACTGCTGACTAGTCAGACTGTTGCTGGAAAAATGTGGTTCAAATGGCACATACTTATATATATATTTGAGCTGCTTTGAAATTGCAGCTCTCTATTATAAGGCATTAAGTATAATTACTTCAATCACCAGTTATGCATTCATTCCATTGCTAAGTAACATTGACAAGAAATACTAGAAGTTCCCTTCAAGGAGAATATTGCAAATTATTCTTCTTTCAGTGGTTACCGGTCTATATATTACAAAGGTCTGGTAACAACCAGAAGCTCTCAATGATTCTCTGTGGTTGCAAAACACAGTATGTAGAGCTTAGCTGTCATGGAGAAATTTATAATCACTGCAAAAAAGACAGAATACATGGGAATAAATCCACAAGTGTGTGACAAATTATTTATTTATTTAGAGTATTTATATCTCATTCTTCAGGCAGAAGGGCTCCAAGAGAGGCTATACTGTACTTTAGAAGAACTACTACAATGTAGAGGAGTCTGTATATAAGTATTTGGCTGTGGAAAGAACACTTGGGATTATCTAAATCATTTTAGGTTTTATATCAATTTTGCACTGGTTCAAAATTTATATAAGTTTCACAGAGAGATAGTCTGGTGTAGTGGTTTGAGCACTGGACTATAAATCTAGAAACCAAGACTTGAAACCCCATACAATCATGAAAACCCACTGGGTGACCTTGACAAGTCACCTTCTCTTATTCTCAGACGGAGGCAAAGGCAAACCCCCCCTCTAAAAAAATCTCACCAAGAAAACCCTGTGATATGTTACAGTTAGGGTCATCGTAAGTTGGAAATGACATGAAGGCACATGACAGTTGCAACAACAGCAAGTTCAAGCTTGAAAATGTTACTTTTTGGACTAAAGCTCCCAGAATTCCCCAGCCACCATAACCACTTTCTAGGAGTTAATAGTCCAAAAAAGTAACTTTTCAGTGCTTTGTTGTGAAGTTTGTCTTAACATTCAGGAAGTATTATTTATATACACATTTTTTGTAGAAATTTCTATGCCATACTTCTATAGAAATGTTCTGGGCATGAATACATGTAAAACCTGAATAAAATTAAAACACATCTATTCCCTAGCTGCTGTTCTCCGTGTGTGGGAAGAGGTAATGGGACATCTGTCTTTTGCTTGGAGGTAGAAAAACAGCTGATGGGGTGAAATTTTAAATGGACAACTAGCCAAAGGAGGAGCCAAAGACTCCATTCCTTATTGCAGTTGCTCTTTATAAAAAAGGTTGATATAGAACCTATAACAGTATAATCACGTTTGGGCTTTAAACCTTTTATAGGAGCAAAAGGATATCTATCCAGGGGCATCATGATAAATTTTAACAGCAAAATTCACAGTGCTTTCCATCAGCCAACACATATAGTATCAGTTAGAATTTAAAAAAGGAACAGAGTAACAAATTCAGCTGAGGAAAAGGAGGCAACAAGAATTCAAGGAGGATGTTCTGTATCATTAAAGGCAAAAATACAGATGGATTTGGGAGTTGACTCATAACTGAGAAGCAGACTATTTTATGGGTTCCACTCAAATAAGATATGTCAGCAGCTGAGTAGCTAATGTAAGACAGAAGCCTCTGCAGTGAAATCAGAACACAATTAGGTAAGACTCTTAAACACAATTAGGGGATTTTCTTGTTAAAATGCTTCTGTGGTAACAGAAGACAATTTATTCTAATAGCACATATGCAAGTTCACTTCATGCAAATAAATGAAAGCTAATCTTAAAGAGAATTTTTGTTAGTGATTGTTATCTTGAGTCACCTTACCATAGCAACAGTCAGGTGGGATTTGCCATTGTACACTTGCATCTGTGTCCACACAGATGCATGGAGGCATGGATTGTATATTTTAATTGTTGTAAGCCGCCCTAATTGCGATCCACAGAGGGGCGGGATAAAAATAAATTTTATTATTATTATTACACATACATATTCCTTTCATATATAGGAAATGTGGAGACCTTAACTTATGTGAGTGATTGTGAATATGGAATCAGAAGGAAGTACTTACACAGACTAATGAACATGGAACAGAAAAGGAGGTTCTTGTGTATAAAGACTTGGTTCACTTACCTCGTCCTGCGAGCCAATGAGACGTGATGTAACACCCGTAGTGTAGATCCCACCACTGGTATCTTCATGGATTTTGATGTTTGACTTCCGGTGGCGGGAATCAGGGTCACGTGTGCTATCAAAGAGGTCCAGGATCTCCTCATTATACAACTAAAGAAAGACAGAAAAATTGAGATATTTAAGAACAGGCTGCTTGATTTTCAAAAGACTGCACAAGTATAACGTTCAAACAAAAGTACAGTTGCCGCTCCCATCTGTGAGGATTTGGTTCTGCCTCCTTACCGCAAACACCACCACTGAATAATAAGCAGCATCCATGGGTGGTCAAAGCTGTTGATCACCAGCTTGCTGATAGAAAAAGTCCTCTGTATAAAAATGGCTTAGCATGGAGAGTGCCTTAGAGAGCAACGCAGGACACAGGATTCTGTGTGAGAATTAATATACCTAATATTCTGTATCTGGAACAGTTTGTATGAAATGATTTATTTTCTTTGATTACATAATTTGATGATTTTCTTGTAACATGAATTTGGTTCACACTTTGGTGTCTACCAGGAAGGGAAGATGCTGACAGAGATAAAAATGAGAGAATACTGAGATTCAAGGAATCCCACAAGGCAAGAAGAGTGAAGACCTGACCACAGGGCATAGAGAGGCCATATGCTCTGCAAAACACTTCACTCCCGTCACCACTGATAACCTCACAACAATCAGGGTAGAGAAATTTAGACTTTCAGTTGCCTGGGTCTACTTCAGTCCCATGTAGAAATCTTAATGAAATAATCAGTTCTACATCACTGGCAGGCTTTGTAGAATGACACATGAATCACCTTGCCTTTTAAGGAAAAATCTTTACTTATTATCAAGAATACAGGATGTCCTTAATGGGCATGATAACAAAAAACGTTGGATTACAACTGAATGCACTTGGCCCATGACTGGTACATAGGGAAGCAACAGTCCACTCCTGCTCATGAGCAAAACAGCAACAAGTCCTTTAGCAATTCAATCTATTTGCATATATGCATTCTCTCTTGTAAGCCCCCATCCCCACACAAACACCAATGAACCTACCTCCAAGAACTGTGCACTAACTTTGAACTCTGGTGCTGGCACACCTTGTTCCTGTGCTGCTCTCTTGCGCTCCTCTATACCACTAAATAGGTGGGAAATGGCCCGTGGAATTATGCCATTTTCTTCTTCAGAGATGTTCATATCAAAGCCAGTGCCCATGGTGTACGTCTTACCTGCACCTGTCTAAAAGAAAAGAAAACAGGACTTCTTGTTGTTGTTGTTATTAATGTGTCACAGGAACAAAGCTTAACTTTGATGCGGTGACAGAACATGAACCCTTGGGATCTCAATTATGCAGCTCTGTTGGTCCTTAAATTGCCCGCACAGAATCACTGCAAAGTATACAGATTGTTATTTTTGCTGCCGTTGGAAAGTTGGGGATTGTTTCATTGATTGTTATGTTGTGTTATGCTTTGACTTGTTATTGCTGTTGTTATTAATGTGTCACAGGGACAAAGCTTCACTTTGATGTATACTGATTGTTATGGTGTGTTGTGCTTTGACTATCATGCACAATTTGACTATTATGTATTGGCAATTTTTTGTAAAATTATTTGAACTGTTATTGTGTTTATTATCTAATGGTGGGGTTATGATTGGGGGAGGTGAGCGTAAGGGATTATTTCAAAATGTGATTTTATTGTAATTTGCATTTTATTGTCGTTTTCTGTTTTGTAATCTGCCTTGGTTCCTTCAGGAAAAGACAGAACATATTATTATTATTATTATTATTATTATTATTATTATTATTATTATTATTATTATTCCTAAGGCTTGTAAACATTCCT
>NC_056525.1:68275239-68323810 GCF_019175285.1 Sceloporus undulatus | reverse complement strand
AGGGGACCAATTCATGGTCCAAAAGGTGGAGACGGGCAACAAGGGGTCAGACTATTTAGATCTGATCCTAACCAACAAGGATGACTTGGTTAATGGGGTGCCAGTAGTGGGATCATTAGGTGGAAGTAGACCATTTCTCCTGGAGTTGTAATACAGTGAAAGGAGAAGCCTGGCATAGTCAGACATGCATCCTAGACTTTAGGAGAGCGATTTCAGTAAACTTAGAGAAGTACTGGAGCGATTCCTGGTCAAAATACTAAAAGATAAAGAGTTCAGGACGGATGGGACTTTCTCAAAAGGGAGATACTGAAGGCACAATTCAAACAGTTCCAGTGAGAAAGAAAAAAACGGAGGTGTCTCAAGAACAGGATGGATGACTAAGGAACTTTCAAAACCGAGCTAAGTTTGAAATGGAACATGTACAGTGGTGCCTCGGGTTACGCAAGTAATTCGTTCCGCGGCCGTTCGTAACCGAAAAGCCTCGTAAGCCGAATTGCCATAGGCGCTAATGGGGAAAAGCCGCGTTTCGGCGAAAAAGCCGAAAAAAGCACCAAAAATTTTCTTCGTAACCCGAAAAAACATTCGTACCGGAACAATGATTCCAATGGGATTTTTTCGTACCCGAAAATTTGTAACCTGGGTATTTCGTATCCCGAGGTACCATGTATAAGAAATGGAAAAAAGGGGAAATCACAAAAAAAGGAATTCAAAAGAAATAGCAGGATGTGTAGGGGTAAAGTCAAGAAAAGCTAAAGTGCAGAAGAACTCAGGCTGCTAGAGAGGTTAAGAACAATAAAAATGGCTTTTTGGATATGTCCGCAGCAAAAGGAAGAAGAAAGGAAACGTAGGGCCACTGCGTGGAGAGGATGGCAAAATGCTAACAGAAGACAGAGAAAAAAGAGACAGAATTAACCAACACCTTCTTTGCCTCAGTCTTCTCAGAAAAGGAAAAGGGTGCTCAACCTGAGGATAATGGAAGCAGAGAACAGAATAGGGGAATTTAGTCACACGAATAAGATAAAGAGATAGTAGAGGAACACCTATTAATCTAAATGAATTTAAGTCTCCAAGGACCAGATGAACTCATCCAAGGTATTAAAAGAAACGGCAAAGTAATATCGGAGCCATTGGCAATAATCTTTGAAAACTCCTGCAAAAAGAGAGATCCCAGACTGGAGGGGGCAAACGTTGTCCCCATCTTCAAAAGGGAGAAAAAAGAGGTATCCAAACTTATCGTCCAGTTAGTCTGACATCCATACCAGGAAAGATTCTGGAGCAGATCATTAAACAGAGAGTCTGTGAACACTAGAAGGCAATGCCATCATCAAAAAAGTCAACATGGGTTTCAAGAAACAAGTCATGCCAGACAAACCTAATCTCTTTCTTGATAAAATTACCAGCTTGGTAGATGAAGGGAATGCTGTGGATGTAGTATATCTTGATTTCACTAAGGCCTTGACAAGGTTTCCCATGACATCTTGCAAACAAGCTTGTAAAAAGGGCTAGACAAAGGAACTGTTACATGGATCTGTAAGTGTACCTGGGTTACGAAATTAATTCGTTCCGCGGCTAATTTCGTAACCCGAAAAACCTTCGTAACCTGAATTGCCATAGCGCTAATGAGAAAAAATAGCTCTCTGCTGCCCTCCGGGGGGCCTTTCCATTGAAAATAGCGCCGAGGTTTTTTCGTAACGAAAAAACCTTCGTAAGCCGAAACAATAATCCCTATGGGATTTTTTCGTATCCCGAAAAATTCGTAAGCTGGGTAATTCGTATCCCGGGGTACCACTGTTATGTTGACCGGGACAACCCAAAGGGTGCTCAACAATGGCTCCTTTTCATCCTGGAAGAAGTGACCAGTGGGGTCCAGTGCTATTCAACATCTTTATCAATGACCTGGATGAGATGGGAGCATACTATCAAATTGCGATGACCAAATTAGGGGGAATAGCTAATACCCCAGAGGGCAGGATCAGGATTCAAAATGACCTGAATAGACTAGAAAGCTGGGCCAAAGCTAACAAAATGAAATTCAACAAGGAGAAATAAGGTGCTGCACTAGGCAGAAAAATAAAATGCACACAGATACAGGATGGGGGACACCTGGCTGAATGAAACTATAGTGTGAAAGGGATCTAGGAGTCCAAGTAGACCACAAGTTGAACACTGAGTGAACGTGTGATGCGCAGCTAAAAAGGCCAATGCTATTTTAGGCTGCATCAATAGAAGTATAGTGTCTAGATCAGAGAAAGTATAGTGCCACTGTTTCTGCTCTGGTCAGGCCCCCACCTGAATATTGTGTCCAGTTCGGGCACCACAATTCAGAAAGGACATTGAGAAACTGGAGCGTGTCCAAAGGAGGCGACAAAAATGGTGAAGGTCTGGAAACCATGCCCTATGAAGAACGACTTAGGGAGCTGGGGATGTTTAGCCTGGAGAAAAGAAGGTTAAGAGGTGATATGATCCCTGTTTAAATATTGAAAGGATGTCATATTGAAGAGGGAGCAAGCTTGTTTTCTGCTGCTCCAGGAACAGGACCCGGAACAATGGATGCAAGCTACAGAAAAAGATTCACATGAACATTAGGAGGAACTTCCTGGACAGTAAGGCTGTTCGACAGTGGAATGCACTCCCTCGGAGGGTGATAGAGTCTCCTTCCTTGGAGGTCTTTAACAGAGGCTGGATGGCCATCTGTCAGGGATGCTGATTTGATTTGGATTTCCTGCATGGCAGGGGGTGGACTGGATGGCCTAGTGGTCTCGTCCAACTCTACGATTCTATGATTCTATGATTCCTGCCTGGGCAAGATCAGATGCCTCCTCGCGAGGAGGCTTCCTTCTCTGCCTGGGTGAGATCAGATGCCTCCTCACGAGGAGCCTTCCCTTCCTTGCCTGGGCGAGATCGATGACTCCTCGCGAGGAGCCTTCCCTTCCTTGCCTGGGCGGATCAGATGCCTCCTCGCGAGGAGCCTTCCCTTCCCCTGCCTGGCGAGATCAGAGCCCAAGCGGCAGGAATGCCTCTTCGAGAGGAGGCTTCCCTTCCTGCCTCTCCTCCGTTAGAAATAGGCTCTCCCCACACAGAGGGGAGGTTGCAATCCACCAGGGGAAGCCTTGTAGTCCTTTGCAGATTGCAGGCGCTTGAGCAGCGGGACTTCAGGCGCTAAAGCGCTGAAGAGATTAAGCGCCTGTTAAACCATTAAAATGAAAAATAAAAAAAATCCTTCTCTTTATTGAAAGACCAAGTGACAAAGGGGTGAGGGAAGCAAAAATGGCGACAGCCACGACGGATGGGGACAGGAAGGGCAACTCCTCCAAGGCCAGCCCCATCGCACTCCGCTCCTCCCATCCAGCTAACCCGATTTCAAAGGCTGTCGTTCCTATTTAAATGCTCCGGTTCCTATCCCGATTCAAGGGAAAAAGGTAGGTCCGACCCTAGTACTTTTTTAACACACGTTAAATGACGGAAACACGATTCAAAATTTTAAACCGCTCCACGATTCGATTTGTAGTGGGGACGATTGCTGGTTGCTCTAGAACAGTTCTAGATTTAAATCGTTCCTAGTAGGAACGCCACTCCTAGGATTCGATTCAGAACGCGGGGTTTCGCCTAGTGAGAACACCTCTAAGGAAGATCAAGGAGGAAAGTGCAAAGGCAGACTTATTGGTTGAACATAAAAAACAATCAAAATAAATTCCAGTTTGGAAATGACTTGATTTCCGATTTAAGGAGACTCTAAGATGAACCTGTCACAGGGTCTTCTGCGCTGAAGTGTGTGTAATTCATCCAAGGTCCACACGTGGGATTCATAACCAAGCAGAATTTAACCCTGGTCTCCAGAGTCTCATTCCAACACTGAAACCACTATGCCATGTGGCTTCACTACTACTGGGTTATCCAGGTTTAAAAACTTCCAAGGAGGGAAGGTACACAACAATAGTAGTACTACGGCTACGAGTAGTTATTATTCCACCTTTTACCCAATGGCACTCAAGGCAGCTTATTTAGGAGCTGCTCTTAATGTCCTACTGGACATGTAGTAGTTTATTTTGCCAGGCTTCAGAGTGATCAGTTTGAGAACATAAAGCCTTATTTGCAGTCACAATTTCTCAACTTTTCTGTTTACTATGTCTAGATCTGCTTGATCCAACCAACATTTCTAGCACCATATCAAATAACTGGATGGCCAAGGAGTTTTGGTCTTGATTATATTTCTACTATTAAATTTTGATTTTAAGATTTATATACAGTGTTACACCCGGGTTACGAAAATAATTCGTTCCGCCGCCGCTTTCGTAACCCGAAAGGCTTTCGCAAGCCGAAACCCATAGGCGCTAATGGGAAAAGCCGCGATTTGGTGCGAAAAAGCGCCGAAAAGCACCAAAATTTCTTTCGTAACCGAAATAACCTTCGTAACCCGAAACAGTTTTTTTCAATTGGATTTTTTCGTAACCCGGAAATTTCGTAAGGGCGCATTCGTATCCCGGGGTAACATGTACTAAGTCCTGGTTTTCTATTTCAGTATTTGTTGTTAGGAGATCCCGAGTTAGCAATATTCCAAATGTTTTTAATTTCCATCATGATTGAGGCTTCCAATGATATTTCCATTCAGAAGGTTTCTTGATAATGTAGTGCATTTGTCTATTTAATCCATGTGTTTGGTAAAGAATCAAATGCTTTTTTAAAAAAATAATTAAAGCACACTATGTGGTTTTTTTTTTGGTCTTTTTCAGTTTTTCATAATAATTTTATTAATGAACATTTAATCTTTTGTTCACACATATGCAATGAAACAATCAGGTCATGTAAGCCTTGCATAAGTAAAACAACAACACTTCGAATCTCCTAGTGACCACTGAAAGTTTACTCCAAAGTGCAATCCAGAGATTCTGTTTTCTTTTACCAGTTTCCACTTTTTATGATTTCCATTTAGGTGGCCACACTTACAGATCTATGTTTCTTTAACATGCTGGCGGGAGCTGATGAGGCAGACTTATATACTCCTCTTCCCCCTTTCTCTGTTTTGCTGTTTGCAAATGTTCAGTAAGGAGCCATGAAGGCAACTGCTGTTTTCCTTGCCTTCAACTACAGTATTATATTAATTGCATGTCTGTAGGCAGACATGCACATCCACAGCAGAATCCCGCATTTTCCTAGCCCAAACTGTATTGCATTGTTTACTGCAGACATGCTGCTGCAACTCAGCACCAATGGTTTGGGTTTCTCCAGCACTTCTTCACCATTCTTCTAATGCTGACACTGCTAAAAAAAATCCTGATAAAGAACAAGGAGGATAGGGAGTGTAAACAGACTTATTTTGTCAGAAGCTTTGTTAACTAGGGTATGCCTGTATCAAAATTGGGTAAGAAGTACTTTAGCTGCTTTATGTAAGGTTATATGAAAATAATCCCTTAGTATCTGCGAAATGGGTGTATCCAATTTGTACCACTTGCTATTTATCTTCTTCACTCTCTCTTCAGTTTTGGGGCATTCATCTGTTTTCTTCTGAGGCGTCATCCTGTGGAATTTTATTTTATTCTGTTCTGAAATGAAGTTAAAAACAGAGGCAATAAAAAGATGACTACACAGGACAGTGCAACTAGATGACCAAATAAAGGCACTTGCTAACAACAACAACAACAACAATAATTCTTTTCTTATATCCCACCTTTCTCCCAACATAAGGACTTTTTGTCTTCACTCAACCACTCTGACCTACTTACAGGCATGTGGTACATAACATCTCTAGCCAGGACCCAGCCATCCTCAGATTCACTGAACTGCTTCTGGTCATCTATATGGCAACTAACATTTTGCCATTCCCTTGGGTGATGGTTTGGGCATACTCTATACATCCAGCAGAATGAAATGTTAGACTGAACAAACTGCTGTCCATCCTCTTTTCCTCTAATCCATCCTCTTTTCCTATAATAGATAGATACATAGATAGCACAATAGTAAAATATGAATAGAAACTCCCCAATAAGTTCACAATTTGTTTTTATACAGTTTTTTAAAGATACTTTCCTAACTGTAGCCCCAAGTGGTAGAGGCCCTTCTACCATCCTACCCTGCTGTAGACAAGATCAGAGTTTAATTCTTATTCAATCAAATGTTCCCTAATTTTCCTCAGCATTTTTCCTCCATTTTAAATGTGATATATTGTCAATTTTACAATAGCTTAATGACATGAGGGCATCATGTGTAGTTTATATTCCCATGTTCATACACAATTTACCACTTGTATACTTCAAGATACAGTAATCTCATGATTTAAAATTCAGTTACAAATCTGGCTAAGGATCTCACCTGAAGATCTACTTACCCCTTGAAGGAGCTCTTCAGTAGCTTCTTTCAAATAACTACTTTCAGCTCCTGGACCCTTGCCAGTTATTGGAAGAATCTGAAGGTAGCCTACTGTATTGGAATGACAGATCCTATTATGCATGTGAAGCTGGCTTTTGTAGCTCACTTGATTTGACATGCATGAAACAAGCTCACTCACAACTAAATACCTAAAAATAATGAAGCCATCAACTGTCTCCAGAAATTGCATGCCCCCTGACAAATGGATGGCAATTTTTGGTGTGGTAGTCTTCATTCAAATGTTCCATTTACAGTGGCAGCATTTACTTGGATAAACTATTATATTAATTGCTTTTAAAACCTTTTTGTCAATTCAGAAGCTGCCCCTGATTAATTAAGTTGCCCTGATTAATTGAGCAGCAGATTATAAAGAACCTTGGTAATTATTTTAAATACAAGTACTTAAAATTCCAGAAAGCAGGCACTTTAGAAAAGGTAGTTATCCCCTTTTCATCCTCATGCAGGAAAGATATTTCAGTAAATTAGAAAGCAGTTTTAGTTCTTCTGTCATGTTACTAATGTGTGGTCAGTTTGAGCTAAACTCTGACGCCTGTGTGTTGAGTTGGAGGCAGGTGAGTGAAACGTGGTCCTGTGTCTATTGTACAAGTGACATGTCACATTTAAGCAAATAGGCGCACATGCACACACACAGTGGCTTCACCATTATGGTTTATTTGTGGCCAGCGGTGTTCTTTTTAGGACCACATGCCTTACAAGAGAGTTTGTACTTTCTATTGTCTATTCCTAGACACTGTAGTAACTGAAACACAGAGCACACAGAAGAATCCTATTCTGGAGGCTTACTTCAAGGCAGCGCTTTGCCTAAAGCAGACTAACAAAACATGGGGAAAATTGACGCAGGGATCTGTGTTCGGTATTCTATCACATGTATGTGTAGTCCTTTACATACCATTCAAAGGTCAAACATCTGTACTAATATTAATAATTATAATAATAACAATAACAACAATTCCATAATGAGAATCAGCAGTAGTACTAGACCACATGCAGGGTTATTCTACACAACCCTGTAATTTTTTTTCCAAAAAGGGTTGGGGAGGAAATCACACACACACACACACACACACACACACACACACACCATGATTCTGCAACGGAACAAAAATGGAAATTTAAGGAACAATGAAAAGCAACTACACTTTTTTTTAGAATGGGTGATTTATCTTTTTTCATGGAAGATTTTACTCTCTCAAATTGTATAGTATGAAGGAAAAGAATATGGCAAAAGAGCATGCTAGAAAATGATATGTGCTGTGCATGCTCTAGAGTAGTACATTTAAAGCCACCTGATGTTGGGAACCATTAATTAGTTTCTCAGTGTGCCAGGGTCGAAAGCCATACTTGTGTGTCCATTGGCTACGGTGGCTTTTGTTTAATGGAAACTTGCCAATGATCACCAGCCAATGGCTCTGGTGACTCATGGACCAGCACTGGTCTGAGTAGCATTGTTGTAGAGTTCAACATTTTCAGAGCTACTATAAAATTAAATTAAAGATCCAATTTTTCTGTTAGTCCTAAATACTGTTACTGTTGTTTCTATCTAAAATATTTTTCAGTACTATAGGATTATAAATTCAGATTGCAGTATGTAACAACTGAATTATAAATTATTCAGCTCAGTTTTATCACCTTTGAGCAGAATCAAGGTTTAACAGTTTTATTATCACATTAATTTATCAGTGCCAGAATGTTTGCGATTTATCAAACAATGTACTCACCATTAATCTTTAATCTAATTATACTTCTGGCATTTTGTTTATTTGATTGCTTACAACTCTATTCACCCACATCCTACCACACACAATGTGCATATACTTACAACTGAATATTACACTTTATGGATCTGATGAAGTAGCCTCTAATTCACAAATGTTTACACCATAATAAATATGTTGATTTTTAAAGCATCACAAGATTCTTTGCTGCTGCTTCTGCAACAGACAATTTCTACACTAGAATATTTGTCGGTGAATGTAGTACAAGTTGAACAGATGAATACACACTCAGAAAGGAGAAATGTAGTAATGATGGGTGACTTCAACTATCCTGATATTTGCTGGAATTCAAACTCAGCCAAATCATCAAGGTCTAGCAAATTCTTCATTTGCCTGCAAGACAATTTGATTGTCCAAAAGGTGGAAGAGGCAACAAGGGGGTCAGCTATTTTAGATCTAATCCTAACCAACAAAGATGACCTAGTTAATGGAGTGCAAGTGGTGGGATCCTTAGGTGGAAGTGACCATGTTCTCTTGGAGAAACCAGACATAGTCAGACACACATTCTAGACTTTAGGAAAGTGGATCTCAGTAAACTTAGAGAAATACTGGGGGTGATCCGGTGGTCAGAAATACTAAAAGATAAGGGAGTTCAGGATGGATGAGAGTTTCTCAAAAGGGAGATACTGAAGGCACAATTTCAAACAGTTCCATTGAGAAAGTAAAATGGGAAGTGTCTCAAGAAACCAGGATGGATGACAAAGGAACTTTCAACTGAGCTAAGTTTTAAACGGAACATGTATAAGAAATGGAAAAAGGGGGAAATCACAAAAAAGGAATTCAAAGAAATAGTAGGCATGTGTGGGGATAAAGTCAGAAAAGCTAAAGCGCAGAATGAACTCAGGCTTGCTAGAGAGGTTAAAAAGAATAAAAAGGGATTTTTTGGATATGTCCGCAGCAAAAGGAAGAAGAAGGAAACAGTAGGGCCACTGCGTGGAGAAGATGACAAAATGCTAACAGAAGACAGAGAAAAGGCAGAATTACACAACACCTTCTTTGCCTCAGTCTTCTCAGAAAAGGAAATGGGTGCTCAACCTGAGGATAATGGAGCAGAGGACAGGATAGGGGCATTTCAGTACAGAATAAGTAAAGAGATAGTAGAGGAACACCTTATTAATCTAAATGAATTTAAGTCTCCGGGACCAGATGAACTCCATCCAAGGGTATTAAAAGAACTGGCAAATGTAATATCAGAACCATTGGCAATAATCTTTGAGAACGCCTGGAGAACAGGAGAAGTCCCAGCAGACTGGAGGAGGGCAAACGTTGTCCCCATCTTCAAAAAGGGGAAGAAAGAGGAGCCCAACAATTATCATCCAGTTAGTCTGACATCCATACCAGGAAAGATTCTAGAGCAGATCATTAAAAAGAGAGTCTGTTAACATCTAGAAAGCAATGCCATAATCACAAAAAGACAACATGGGTTTCAGAGAAACAAGTCATGCCAGACAAACATCTTTTTCTTTGATAAAATTACCAGCTTGTTAGATGAAGGGAACGTTGTGGATATAATATATCTTGATTTCAGTAAGGCTTTTGACAGGGTTCCCCATGATATTCTTGCCAACAAGCTTGTAAAATGTGGACTAGACAAGGCAACTGTTACATGGATTTGTAATTGGTTGACCGACCGAACGCAAAGGGTGCTCAACAATGGCTCCTTTTCATCCTGGAAAGAAGTGACCAGTGGGGTCCCACAGGGCTCTGTCCTGGGCCAAGTGCTATTCAACATCTTTATCAATGACTTGAATGACAGAATTGGGGGCATACTTATCAAATTTGTGGATGACACCAAATTAGGGGGAATAGCTAATACTCCAGAGGGCAGGATCAACATTCAAAATGACCTGAATAGACTAGAAAGCTGGGCCAAAGCTAACAAAATGAAATTCAACAAGGAGAAATAAGGTGCTGCACTTAGGGCAGAAAAATAAAATGCAGAGATACAGGATGGGGGACACCTGGCTGAATGAAACTATATGTGAAAGGGATCTGGGAGTCCAAGTAGACCACAAGTCGAACATGAGTCAACCGTGTGATGCGGCAGCTAAAAAGGACAATGCAATTTTAGGCTGCATCAATAGAAGTACTGTATAGTGTCTAGATCAAGAGAAGTAATAGTGCCACTGTATTCTGCTTTGGTCAGGCTCCACCTGGAATATTGTGTCCAGTTCTGGCCACCACAATTCAAAAAGGACATTGAGAAATTAGAGCATGTCAAAAGGAGGGCCACTAAAATCGTGAAGGATCTGGAAACCATGTCCTATGAGGAACAATTTAGGGAGCTGGGGATGTTTAGCCTGGAGAAGAGAAGGTTAAGAGGTGATATGATAGCCCTGTTTTAAATATTTAAAGGGATGTCATATTCAGGAGGGGGCAAGCTTGTTTTCTGCTGCTCCACAGAACAGGACTCGGAACAATGGATGCAAGCTATAGGAAAAGAGATTCCGCCTCAACATTAGGAAGAACTTCCTGACAGTAAGGGCTGTTTGACAGTGGAACACACTCCCTCAGAGTGTAGTGGAGTCTCCTTCCTTAGAGGTCTTTAAACAGAGCCTGGATGGCCATCTGTCGGGGATGCTTTGACTCAGATTTCCTGCATGGCAGGGGGTTGGACTGGATGGCCCTTCTGGTCTCTTCCAACTCTACGATTCTATGATTCTAAGTTGTATTTATGTTCTTTTCCCTCTGCTTCATGCATATGCCTATTTTTACAAATTTTAAGATACAGCATGTCCACTTAGTGACTTATTAATAAAATATACACACATGTATATCTTTTTTTAACAAAGCAAACTGTTTGAGAGACTGGGGAAATTTCTTGATGGGTGCCAGTCAACTAGCACTTTACTGGCTTCTGCTGCAAACCCATAAAATTTGCTTCATTAGACCTTCTTCTGGAAAAGAAAAGTATGTTTGGACCAAAAACAATGAGACCCATTCCACATCAATTCACTATCTTTACTCCTGGAATATGAAAGTGCCATTTGATGATCTTAGAAGTTGTAGTTTCACAGTCATAAATATTATATGTTTGTTTAAAACCAGAAATGTATAAATGCAATCTTTTCCTTCTATAGTGAGATTACAGGCATGTATAATACACATAAACTTGATGAGAATGTTGTGGGGTAGGACAATATGGACATATGGTTGGATCCATATTAAGTAGTACTCACAGTAGTGCTAATCTGAGCCTGCATATTACCAAATCTGGATCCAGTCTCTATAGCCACTTTGCACGTCTTCATTGCTGTTTGTAGTAATTCATGAATAAATAAAAGTATAGACACAAAAAGGTTTTTGAGCCAACCCATGAACAAATAAGTTTAATAGTATTCAGCAGACCATAGCTTTCTAGAAGCTTCACTGTCTCATCTACATGAAGATGGACATACAGTAAACACAACAATATATGATACAACCCATCACAGCTGGATTAAAAAAATACACAAAATATAATACATAAAAATGGTTTTACACGGTGGACTGACAGAGCTCTAAAAAAGGTGACCATAACCCTGGTAAGCTTTACAAAGTCTTTAAAAAAAATAAAACAGTACTTCATGTGAAATTCATAAATACATGGGATATGGGGGGATCGGTTATTGAGTTTTGTGTACCTGTATTATGTTCGCCTAAGAGGAATCATGGTGCCAGTATTTTCCTTAGCCTTGCTGCCATACTCCTAGGGACACCGAATGGGAAGTGGTTTGTGTCCCCCACAAACGTAAGATGAAAAGATGCAAAGGATATTGCAACAGGAAGGCTGGGGATGGGCTCTAACTTCATGTTGCACAGACAAATAGAGAAGTATGGTATAGATGGACCAAAAAGGAAAGGATGAGAAATGTAACATAGTCCAGTTTAAGAGGAAGTTCGCACTGAAATCTCTAGTCAGGTTGAAGATTGTGGATAAAATACAAACAAACAAACAAACAAACAAAAACAGCTTTGTACAAAGAAATTTGGAGTTAGGCAAGACTAAGGCCCTGTTCCACTCTCCACACATGTACAGTGAAGTCTTATGCACCTCTGTTTAAAAGACATTTTAGTAGAAAATGAGTGTTTTAGTGTACATGAGCTGAGGACAACAAGGAAAGTTTCAACCTTATTTCCCAGATTTTTTTTAATCTAGGAATGAAAATAAACATGCTACATATAAATTAGCCAGAAATCCTACCCTTCCAGATGCAGAGATTCTGGCAGTAATCATACGGTATTCAACATCTCGCCCCCTTGTTGCTATATCTCCTCTTGTTCTACTGTTTGATTCCAAAGATGCTGTACCTTTCCCCCAAATGCTCAGGGGTTTGAAACGTACCTGAACTTCAAAGCTGGCTTTTACTGGACAGCCTGTTCATCCTAAGAATAATACTTAGGAGAAAAGGTGGTGGCACAAGAAAGAGACCAATTTGCCCAAAACATCACACATAGTCATGTTAAATTTGTCCAGAACGATGGAGCACTAAAATCAAAATGTTGATGGCAGGAAGCAAAGAAGATGCCTCTCTGAATGTAACTTACACTTGTTGTTTTATAACTACAGCAGTTATTGCTCATCCTCAAGAGCGCGCTAATTGTACTGCTTTTCAGCAATTTGTGACTTATGTGCTCTACCAATCCAATCTCTACGTAGCACCTCAGAGTCTTAACATGATAAAAGAGGAGTGTTTATTTCACCATTGTAACAAAGTTTTCCAAAAGTCCTTGGGTGGCATCAGTTAGAAACACTTCACAGGTAAAATTCTTAACATTAATTTAAAATGTCATTCAAAATGTTGAAAAACTATTTTGTCAGTTGTCATTGTAGTGTCACATCATAGCTGCTTGTTGCACTGAAACAACAGTCCAAAGGCTCCTACGATCATTCTTAGTATGCTGATCAGAGTATGGGTTATCCACTGCCTTTGTACCTGGCCCTTCAGGGAAACAGTAATTGTCCTTTTAGTCACAACATGGGAGTTAATAGCAAGCACATTTCTATACCGCTTATCAGTGCACTTAAGCACTCATTAAGCAGTTTACAAAGTGTAAGCTAATTGCCCCCAACAATCTGGGTATTCATTTTAGCAACCTCGGAAAGATACAAGCCTGAGTCGAGCTTGAGCCCTTTTGCTGGTATTGAATTCACAACCTTGTGACTTGTGAGCAAGTGGCTGCAGTATGGGCATTTAACCACTGCGCCACCAGGGCTCCTGGTGTCAACAATGCAGTAGTGATACAGGCCCAAACTGAAGGTGATGCCCAAGTCAGTTGTGAAAAGGATATTTTATGACTTCACCTCCTACCATAATAAGACAGACAATTCTGAAAAGCTAAGACAAAAACAAAAACAAACAAAAAACACCAAAGCAAAGCAAAACATGTGAAAGGAGGATCTGTAGGATTTAATATGAATGTTGCATTAAAACGGTAGAATCCAAACTTCCTGGACAGTCACAATCCATCTGTTGTTAACAGTTTCTCTTTTCAACACATCCTAAGTCCCCAGCTCGATTTGTGTTTCTCCTGGATGAGGGGGTTGTCACACATCTTAATGCCAAATTTAAAATTAACTTGGTAAATGCCATTTTATCTATAAGGGAACAAAGCCCTGAACAAGGGAAACAAAGGGTTGTTCATCCCTGGACTGGGAGAAAAATAGTACAAGGAGAAATTTCTAATGAAAACCAACCAGTTAAAACACAGTGTAACAAAGGAAAAAGCTGAAAGACAAGATGAGAAAAGCTCAGTGGTACAAAAAGGCACAAAGTTTACATTTGGTTAGTTCCTCTATTATTCATATAGTGACAAGTTAGTGTTTAGACAAATTATAGTTGAAAGCTATGGGCTGTGCCCTGGAAGAGCCACGGAGTGAGGGTATGGAGATTTTGACACTATTCATGTAACAGCATTCCTAAAAGCACCAATTTAAATTATAAAGCCCACATTGTTAGACTTGATATTTGATGTATAGGGGTTTGTCATTACCTTAACCCATACACAGAAACTTTCCCAGCATTTCCGACAGTAAACGGTACAGCTTCCAAATGACAAAGGATCCTTCATACCAAGTTGCACTGAATTCAATCTTTCAGCACCTCCCTGGGTTTGGACTGCCAGACTACTCAATTTGCACTTTGGTTCTAGCAGTCTCCACAAGGACATGCTGCACACATAATACAGAGCAAAACATGTGTCCTAATGTTTACATCCTGACCATCACAAAAGAAGAGAAAAGCAAAATGAAAATTAATACCCCATCAAAACAATGCCCAGGCAACAAGAACTTTGGTCTAAGCTTTTCCCATATGTTTTTTTGACATGATAGATGTATTAAAAATGCTTCTTTAAGAGCTGTTTAAAATTCCCTAGGGGTATGATGGGGGGGGGGGGGGGGGGAGAACCCAAGCTATATGACATAAGCCAGTGAAAATATTTCTCTAGGCAGACATCTTATAGGCCACCTAATGTCAGCCTGCTAATCAGCAGGTTGCATCATTCAAGACTCTGGGAACTGCTTTCCTCCAGCTCACTGCCCATTCCCTTCCTCCTAATACATACTCAGACCTTTTAATGTTTCAAACAGCAACCTTTAATTCCATCCTTTTCTTGTTGTGGTATACATATAGACGTGTACACTCCTGTAGCATACTCTCATCTATTATCCAAACATCTAAGACATGAAGGCAACATTGCCACACTCCTGCCATAATCAACATCTGGTGCCCTTCCACCAGCATCATAGCTTGGGGGAATGCAGTAGATTCTGCAATTGAAAATGCCCAGGTTATTGTGAGATCCAAATCACTTGTATTTAACCAATGGGTAGGCACCACAAGAAGACACAATCTGCTAGTTCCCTGTGTTGGTTCTTCACATTGATTGTACTAAGTGACTGTAGGAATTTTTTTTAAAAAATCTTTTTCAATGTTTAAAACAGAATAGGATCTGTTACAAGGCAGCATCTAATTTCCCATCCTGTTCTCAGAAGACATCTTCAGCAGCCCTAGTAACTCTTTTCCGCAGATGAAAGGCTGGTTTCAAGAACAAAATCCATATCTTGACATGGAAACACTGACACATCCAGAGATTAAGAAGAGGCTGGCAGTTTCATTTCACCAGATCCTTTTACAGCACTGTATGCTGTGAAAGGCATCAAGAGCTACCAGGCTTTGGCACTGATGTCTCCTGAAATATTGATGACCCAGTCCCAAGGAACAGTCTTTCCTCTGTCTCTGAGATAATTCTCCATCCATGTTATGCTTTTCTGTAATGCTTTTTTTCTGATTGTTTTTAAAAAGTGTTCCTAAGTAGAAAACATCTCTGATTGTGAAACAGGCGGTGGTTTTTTTTGGCATTGCTTTTTTGTTGTTGTTCATTTTAAAAAGACTTTCTCAAGACATCATATACTGGTGGCTTTTCTGACAAGACTTCTCTCTCTTTCTTCCTTAGATTTCTTGATCACCCCAGAGGAGCCTCTAGTCTTTGACCAATTTGTATACATGATGTTGGGCCCCATGCTCACTGGTGGACACCTCAAAAACAAAGGCTATGCAGAGTAAAGTTTCCTGGGTATCCCTGTTTGTAACAACCTGAGGAAAGAGCAACAAAACACATACAGATTAGAGAAGACTGCAGGGGAAAGTCTGATTCCTGAGAGTAAAAGAATTCCATGATTTTTAGTTTCCCTCCTTTTTAAAAAGACAGAACACAGACATCTACCCAGTTATTCATACATCAGATCTATTAGTTTTAAATAGATTTATATATTAATATAAAATATAGTAATATAAAATAATATAATATTTTATTGGGCTGACCAAAGACATTTTGTTGCCTTAGGCAGAACAGCAACTTAGACCCACACAGTAAAGGTACACCAGCCATGTGAGGCAGAAAATCCCATAAATTCTTCACCACCAATCCATCAGAAAAATTCAACAAAGTGAATAACTAAAATTTGATTCCTTTCACTCATATCCAAAATCTGCTACCTAAGTAGGTTCTCATGCTACGTTGAGTACTCAGGCATAGAATCTGGAGTATAATACCCATGCATTTTATGACAACCAACAAGGGCACATGCATATATAAATCATAAATAGAGCTGGAACACTGATTTTTTTCCCAGTTGCCACTTCTCCTTCCCTCCTCTCGTCTCTCAAAAAGTGGGAAAGATACAATTTATGTATTCACATTCCAGTCCATTAACATAACATACATATAAAATCGTCACTCCAAGCTAAAGTAGAAAAGTAGGATGGGATTTTTATTATATTTCTATATACTGACCAACAGCTGAAGCTCTCTTAGCTGTTCACAGATGTCACCAAAATAAACTTATGAGCTTGCCATTTGGTCTCATGATTTTGCGATTAAAATCCAATCCCTCTGCCCCAGTAAAGATGACATAACTTGATAATTACTAAGCTGTTCTTTTTAGGAGGGAAAAGGAATTATGAATAAAGAATTGAAAGGAGGAAGAAAAAACTGTCAGGAGAAGGATGAAATGTTACCAATTTGAAGCCTGTAAAATCCCATCATGATCCTGAAAACTAAACTAATGTCTGACAGTGTTAACTTGTATAAAAGTAGTATGAGGCCTAAATAAGACATATTAGATGTATAGGCTATGGGTGAGAGGGAAGAGGGAAGACACAAAATAGAAGAAAAGGAAGCAGAGTCTTTACCTGTAGGATAGTGAAATTCTCCAGGACACTGTTCATCATGTACTTTTCTGGGAGGTGTTTCAGTTTATGGATGAAGTTGATCATATACTCGCACATAGGGGATCGATGGATTCGGTACACACACCTTCCATTCTCCATCCGTGCAAATTCAGTCTGCAAAAAGACACAGACATTTTTGGGTTGGTTTTTGTTTTTTAAAAAGCCTGTCCAAAATTTTCCATGTTATCAGTGGAGAACTGAGGATGAAAGAAGATGTGTATTTATTTGTAATATTTAGAAGAGCTTGTGAGATGAGCCAAAGAGGAATAGAGAAATAAAGCATCCCATGGAGGAAAACAGCCCATTATTCTGGGACAGAAAAAAAGAAAGAAAAAAAATGAAACTGAGGACCAGAGCCCAGAAAGATGACATACAACTTCCAAAATCCCACGCTAGCTTGGATATTATGCTGGTTGGGCGATTCTGGGAATTGTAGTTCAAAACGTAATGCTGCATAAAGATTACTAAGCACATGCACTTCTAGCAATCAAGAATCTGAATGCATATTTTCATTTGGACTGCAAATTCCTCTAGACCTATAAAATAATCCAGCCCATCCAATCCCACATTAATCAGTTTGTGGTTCACCCTCTCTCCCTCCTGCTAGTTCCACACAGAAAGGAAGCACAGGACTCACCTCCACCTTTTCAACTACTTGCTTCCCAAAGGAGCACACCTTAGTAGAGACTGTGATGGTCATGTTTTCTGCACTGCTATATTGACTGCTTACACCATAAAAAGCACCAGGGCCATCCTGAATGGTGCTGTTCAGATCCGCCTATATCAAGGGCAGGAAAGATGTGTTACAGATTAGAATGATCTATTATTTTTTGTTTCAAGGCAAGCAAATCACTGGGCTACATTCACTGATACCAACATGAAAACTTGTGCTCACTTGGATATTGCTAATCAATTATTTTCAAAAAGCCAACAATAAGGTGTTTTGTAATTAATTTGTCCATTCATTCTCATCACATTTTGAGGCAAGTTGCTAATATGCCCATTTTGGAGGTGGAGAAAGGAGGCTCAGAATTTGTGACACCTAAGGCTTCTCCCTCTTAAGTCCACAGCTGAAAATGTGAAATTGCTATTCCCAAGTCTCAGAAGCTGCTGGGCATCATTAAGTGGACCATAGTAATTCACATATTTTTAGTGAAAAGCTGAGAAGATGAGTTAAAGTTATTCAGGATAAATTCTACAGTGAAACCACAGTGCTCTTAAACTTAATGGGGAGCAGCCAACAACTACTGGGCAGTATTATTAACTATGGTAACTAAACAAGTCCAAACCAGGTAAGATAATACACGATGACACGCAATATGTGGAAAGTGCTACAAAACTAATAAAAATGGACACCATTATTGCAGTATATGCTTTTATAGGACACGAATATCCACAAGAAAATAGCATGTTTTTGCTTAGGTCTGAAAAATGCTTAATGAATTTTGCTCTTTTTGTGGTTGCTATTTCATAACAATTTCTTTACAGACACTGAGCCCAATCTGCTTTAGAATACAAAAGTCAGTAAAAGATAACCAATAGAAAATCTTCTGGAAGGCCTGCAGTCAGACAGAATTCCTCATCCCCACCATCAGCTACATTCAGATTAGAGAAAAACTAATAAATCTCAGCAAAATCCTTCTGCCTGTCTGCCCCATCATCTGGTGAAGAAGTGCCCAACAAGGGCTTTTCAGACATTTGAGTCTGCATGGTTCTTACCCAGAATTTGACAAGGAAAAATGAGTTCTGCGGTCCCCTCTCATAAAGCTCCTTTAGGCCACCTTTCTTCTCAGGGAATTTGTCATAAATCTGGCGGATGTCCACCGCTTCTAGTAAAGGGTCGCTGTACGAGGGATTTGTCTGTCCGATATGCACAAAGAGGTGCTTGCTATACTGTAGTGGGGAGGGGGGGAGAGAACATGAAGTGCAAACATGTGAGAGCAGATGGTATCAGTTTCTACCAACAAGATTAAGCCATTACAAAAGGAATCAGATGTAGCTGCTGATTCTGCAGTAGGAAATTAAAGAGCCAGCTTGAATTTATTGGGTTTATTTGAATTTATTTATTGCTAATCACTACCATATGGACATGAGCACTTCCAAAGCAGTCAGAGTAACATGGTAAATTGCACAAAGGAGCAAGGTAGTGATGGCCAGAGCTCATGTCTTAGGCAGCTTTGTTTAAAAAATGAGAGCTGGTAAGTGGAAAGTTCAGTCTTCACACAATCACAAAGATACTAAACAACACCAACTACTTAATAAAAACATGTGGAGAATAGTCACACGTGGAAAACAATCTAAAACAATCTTTCTTAAGAGTTACCGTTTCAGGGTCACGCTGCACTTCCATGAATGCTGAATACTCAAGGAGCCGCAGCTTTGTAGAGGCAATGGTGCGGTCCTGCCAGACTGGCACAGCCGAGGCAGCAGGTGGGAGAGGAGCCAAAGGCTCATAGTCTGGAAAAAGAAATTGTTGCAACATTTCTGAGCACTGAGGGGAGAATCAGCTTCAGATCCAAGGAGAAAACAATCAGACTCCCATTGGCCCGAGTGCCCATCCTTCTATGCAACCAGGGCCTATATTTTTCATTGGTGGTTAGATGATAACTGCACCTGGCCTCTCTGAGATTATAGTTTGAATATTCTTTTCTGCTAAATGTTCTGGGCTTTTGATAAATACAGACAATAGAGAAAGTGAAATGGGCCAGACTCATCTGCACCATAAATCAAGGCTACATGCAAACAAATAGGCAAGACTGACAAGCAATCACAAATTCCTGATGAACCAGAAGGATGAAACATACAGTACCATCTACCTTCAGTAATACATGACTTCAATTTCCAGGAACTATAGCAATTCAAGCATTCAACATCCTACCCCTGTAGAAAGTTCTTTGGCCAAAGACTATCAGGAAAATCACTTCACAAGACAGATCAACTTCCTAATGAACAGCATAATTTGCTGACACAAGTCTGGTCTCCAACTCACATCCTGCCTCTCAGACATTCTCTTTGCTGACTAATGAGAACTCGAGACAAGCACAGTCCAACTCAAAGGGCATATAGACTGTAGGAACTGGTTACACACAGAATTTGGACCCCATACAATTCCATGCATATCCCAGGCAATGCAAAGCTGGTAACCATGCAGTTAAATTAAGCAAGATGATGGGAAGTTCATCCCTCACTTTTTGGTAAAGCTGAAGAACAGCAATGGAGGGATTGCAGCAGGGCAGCAGAGTGAGTTGCAGTTAATCTTCCCCACCACCATTTTCTCCATTTGAGCTGCTATTTGCCATGGAGAGAGAAAATGTACAGAAACAAGCAATATTTGGAGCATGATGAGAAGACCTAATCTTTTAGGGTGCACCAACAAGTTATTTGTTTCTAAAACTGAAACAAGCTAAAACCAATGTTTTGGTTGGATTAAGAAAAAAAGTTTAGTCCTAAGAGAAGCTCTCAGTAATGACATAAAAAGAGCTAGAGCTTTATGTATGAGTGTGTGGGATCAGACACTAAAATAGCAACAAAACTTTATTTCTTGCTGACACAGAGCAGGAGTTAGTTGGAGAAAACAAGTGAGTCCAACCACTTACTGGCTAGTGATGGAGGCATGGGTGGCTGGATGGGGTATGCTGGTTGTGCAAAAGGTTTAATGCTGAAAAACAAAATAGTGTTAAACAGATTAGTTAGGATCTCACTGGACACACCTCTCTCTAATCCATCCATGCCCCACGTTAAGTCAAAGCTCATGTTTATCAGAAGTTACAAAGATAAATCTGTGGTAGCTTCTCATCCACCTATAGTCCTTCTACTTCCACCTGTCTTCTCTAACATTTCAGAAGCAAGAATTGCCCTGCTCACATCAAGAATCAGAATCAGTGTATCTCTGGGGCAACCACTTCAGGGGAAACTGGCCAATATCATATGTGCAGTAAACCTTATGTCCACTGGTGTTCCTACATATGACAGTTGGGAAGCTGCTGGATCATTAGAAGTAAGTGAGACTTCACCAGGATTTTCTGTACTGGGGTTTCTAGTGTATTAATGCTACACAAGCAGTTAAATGTTCATAATGGAGAAATTCCCAATTTTTCTCTGCATGGAGAAGTTCCCAATTTTTATCCTTGGCATCTTCTGTTTGAAACCTTGGAGAGGTTTGGCCAGTAGTCTGAGTATAAGGAAACTTCCTGGTTTCTTTACCATTCTGAAGACTAAAGCTTTCCACACATAACCAAAGGCTTAAATATACTTTTTATTTTTTGTAAATCTGTCTCAGGGAGTAGCAGACAAAACCACAATTGTGCACACTATTGTAAGAAATGTTGGGGAAGACAATATTCAAAATTCTAAAAACTGGTGGTAGGAACAGCTTAGTACACAACACAGGAACATCAATATTTATGATTTTAATGTTTTCCTATCCTACATGGCATTCTGCCAGTATTTTTGAGAAGGTCTATGGCTGTCATATGTTTCTACCAAACAGACATATTTAAAAAACACAGACATTGAGAACTACTGTGTCATTTCAACTGACGAGCAGGACTACTATGTGAAGTCAAAGGCTTTCATGGCCAGCATGCATAGTCTTTTGTGGGTTTTTCAGGCTATGTGGCCATGTTTTAGAAGAGTTTATTCCTGATGTTTCACCAGCAGCTGTGGCTGGCACCTGAAGGAATAAACTCTTCTAGAACATGGCCACATAGCCTGAAAAACCCACAAAAAACTATAGGATTAGTACGCATATTTTTTTTAAAAAAATATCCAAGAATATATTGTCCACTTGTACTGTTATGTACTTTTATCCCAGCTACCATTATGACTATGCACACCTGAGGAGAAACTGAAGCCTCTGCAACTTAAGACAGTAAGTCTCAGAAAACCAGTTTGCCAGGGAATACCAGGAGTAAGACACTACTGCATTCATGTCCTGCTTGAGGTCTTCCTACAGGCCAGGGGTTGGAATTATGAGTCTCACAGATTGTATGCAGCGCCCCAGAGACTTTTTTTTGTGGTCCTGAAACTTTCTCCTGATTCCCCCAAAGCATTTAGACCCCTCCTCCAAAGGTGATCTCTCCCCCCCCCCTTGTTTTTTGCTTAAAAGTGGTGAATTGCTGTTCTTGGTTGCATTGAAGAATGGTGGATAGTCTTTAAAACCCATTCCTCCAAGTCTCCTCAGTGACCAACTATCAAGTGGAAGTGACTTATGGTTGACATACAGCACTGAAAATGATGTCAAAATGATGTGGTGTAGGCTAGCAAGGGCACAAAAATTGGCTCCTATGCCTGCTGCGGACACCTATCCCTAATACTGTACAGATATCTCTATATAAGCTAGACCACATTGGCATTGGGTCTGTTTCAGCACAACTCTTATGCTCAGAACAGTTAAGGAACTATCTATTTGAAAGCATCCCCACCTGCTGGTAATACTGTGGTATGTCAAAAGCTTACCACATCAGATAAGAACACTGTCATTGAGCAACTCTCCTCACATGGATTTTGACAGTGGAATGCCATGTTTACTTGGGAGAAATTTTCAAACAAAGCTAGGACGTGAGTTGGAATAATGCCCCTGTGCAATTATGTTTTCAGGGGTGGCCAAAGTGTGGCTCTTCAGTCACTGGACTTTAATACCCAGCACTTTTAGCATGAATAGCCAATATAGAGATATGATGAGAGTTGTAGACTGGAGCAGTGGTTTCCAAACTCTTGTCTTCTGTGTGTTTTGGACTTCTGCTCCCAAAATCCCTGACCATTGCCCAAGATGGCTGACATTTCTGGGAGTTGAAGTCCAAAATACTGGGAGGAACCAAGTTTAGGAACTGATGTCCTGGAGGGTCACACTTTGCCTACCTATCTCCCACTTGCATCAGCCTTATTTTGGAAAAACTTTACAGCATTTTAGAAAAGTGGGCAAAAAAGAGCTACTTGCTCAAAGGTAGATAGTGATTTGGCACCAGCTTCTGTAAAACAATTCAGAAACACAATGCTAATACCTTCCTTCAAATGCTCTGCCATGTAACTTCACATTCCAAGCATTTACTCTTGAAAAGTCATACTCAAAACCAATGTAAATCTTTACTTACTCCTGAGAAGGTCCAGACTGTCCTGGGATAGGCCCACTCCAAAACTGAGGGAACACAACCAAAATAAATAAATGTCAAGAATCCAAAGTTTCTTCTGCTCAAAATAAAGCACCTTGAAGATTTTGTTTTTGTTATATATGACAGTGACAGCTAGCATTTTTCACAAAATTTCTGTAGGAAAATTCACAATCTTTCCTTTTCAATGCTAAGATGAGCTAGGAATAGATCAGCAGAAGTTGCACATTTCCCAATTCTCCACTGAACTACTGAAGGAAAGAGTTGGATCAGATTTGCCACAGCTCAGTGGCAAGGATAATGTACAAGAAAGATACAAATATTAGATGAGGGTTAAGGTACAGAACAATTGAAAGAAATTCCCATATGTGGGTTGAAAGGAACTTAACTTAGAGGGGAAAATGCTTGTTTGTAAAAAAAAAAAAGTGTACATGGGTTTAAAGAGAATTAGGCAGAGTGACAGAGTTTATTTGTGTTGGGTGTGAAACACACAATGAAAGGTGGATTTAAATTGTTCTAAACTGAGTTTATTGATTAGGATTATATCATCAAAGAAATAAACAGATCTTTGCTTTGGAACAGTCTTTGCTTGAGCCGCACCCAGTACTACTCTCTGTGGCAGAAGCAGCTGACATTGTGACTGGAGCATCTCTTACCCTGGGAGTAGCAGGAAAGACAGCCTGAGAGAGTGGAGGAGGGGGGCTGAGCTTGTTCTGCAGGACACTGGCAGACACTATCTGTGCTGATGACATGGAAGCCATACTCTGCAGAGCCTTGTCCTTCGAGACCTGATCCTTTAATACAGAACAAAAGAGGAACAGAAAAAGGAGAGTTATTAAGCGAGTTCTTGGGAGCCTATAGAAGTAGTACTCATATGTTTACATTTGTTAGTGGGTTCAAACTATACTAGCAATGAACCATTCAAACAAGCTGTTTTTGAAAAGAGATTAGAATTTTGCTACTATTATTTCTAAAGTTCCTGAGATCCTGATAATCATGGGGAATCATTATTGTGACATTAATTTTTACAGCTATACAACAAACCTGAAACTCAGAGAAACTGAACACCAGCACCCATGTTGGTGTTTAGGCTAATTAAGTGCAGTCACTCCAGAAAATGCTAATCTGGCAGTGCCCTTGCCCCATCATTTTAGTCTTCAGTCCAATAGATCTTTTCCATGGTGATACCTTACTCAGAGAATTAATGGAAGAGAGACAAAACTGAATGGTACTTACCAAGTTCATAGCCTGTGTGAAATGGGAAAAAAGGGGGAAAATAATTGTTACTACTTCTGCTGTTACATTGGGCATTGGGGTTAAGAGGGTGGAGTCTGTGCAATTCACAATAGCTTTCAACATAATGGGTCTTCAGCACATCAAAGAATGTCAGGCTTCATTTTCTATATAAAGGATGTCTGAGGGAGACTGATTCCTAATGTAAGCTATCCCACTGAAACTGCATGACAACTTTAAGAGGAATGAGAAACAAAGAAGTGGACAGCATGAAGCTCATCTCAACAAGTCATGACTTAATCTTGACAAATCAAAGGGATAATGTTTGAAGCCATTTTTTTTTAAAAAAAATGTAACAGACCAATCTGTTCTATGGTGCTACATATCTAGTTCAGGATAGGACATGGATAAAAAAAATTCATGACACTAGTGCAAACAATTGCACCACAGTATGGTCACTGTGCACTCTCACTGCATACTGGCATAACTGTATAGAACAGTAATAATGTACATGAATAAATGTAGGTTTTGGGGCTGTGTGCAAATAACTGTCAGAGTAGTCAGACAGTGCAAGATGGGTACCTGTGTAATTAGCTTTCTCTTTGGTATTTGTGGAGAGTTAATTTGTACAGGTCTAAGCTTGCATGAAGAAAAATGTTTGGGCCAACCAGACTTCTACATTCTTTTTCATTTTATCATTAGCTCTCCCTTTAAAGACTATGGTGGTCCTACAGTGGTCCTGTATTTGGAGATAGATTTTAAAAACACTGGGGTAAATGAATTTTAGGAATACAGAACTGAGGGCGATTGCACTCCCTCCCATGTATCATCCTAGCAGTAGTGTCTATAACTGAGCTGGATATTATAGGATAACTACAGCCATGTATCTTTTCAGCTTGGCTTCTTTGACTGAGCCTCCTTCTCCTTTCTGATCTTTTGTATCTCTGAAAGTTTGCTAGATGGACCTGTTTTATTTCTGTTCAGTATATAGTGGCTTTAAGTTGCAGTTTTAATAATTTCTAGAAGTGTAATAGAATTGATAAGGATGTTAAGAGAGAGGCTGTGAAATCTATTCTTTCAGCAGAAGTATACATAAAATTATAGTTAAAACATATATGAACAAAATATGTTAGCAGTGAGATTACATTGACCAAATGTAACTGCTGCACACTCAAGTCCAAATATTTTCTCTGCAGGGTCCCTTCTGCACTGAAGCATAAAGCAGCAGATGCAATATGATTAATTCTGGACTCGAGCTGGGCATTTGATATGTACTTTCAGATAATGGTTAAGTATTTTTAAAGCAGTAATATTATTAAAGAGAAAAAGGTTTTGAGGGGTATGTGCAATTAGTTTAGGCATCAAACCTGTTGGTACAAACGGAGTCAACAGATCTGATACACTAATTTTAAAAAGCATTTAGGCTAATGTCACTGTTTCACAGTAATAGCTAAACTTTTAAAAAACAATAATGAATTACATATTTTACATCATTTTTATTTCACACCTCCTCCAAAGATCTCAGGACAGCCTAAACACACTCCCTGTTTTGTCATCACAACAGCCTTGTAAAATGGATTAGGCTGATGCAAGTGGGTATAGGAATTCAGCCTGAGTAAAATCTGTGGGCTTTGTTAATGCTGGCTCTTTCAACTCTTTTCTTTTCTTTCTTTCTTTCTTTCTTTCTTTTTGGACATGCCTAGAGTTACAGGAAGTAGCTGGTGAGAAAAGTTTTGCTATGCTTCAGTGCTGCATATAGCACTGGAGACAACCTATCCTCATCCCGCCCTTCCTAACAAAATGAATTGTTGTTACGTGATTTGACTCCAACATATAGCAACACTATCATAGGATTTCCTTGGCAAGATTCATTCAGGGGTCTGTCACTGCCTTCCTCTACTGGCTTGCTCAAGGTCACCAAGTGGGCTCCCATGCCTTGATTTCTGGTTTCTCGGAGTCCCCAGTCCAACACTCAAACCACTGCACCATTCCACTCTCTAACAAATAATGTTATAATTAAATTTAAAAAAACAAACTGCCATATATACAGTGGCATTTCTGGAACACTAAAGCAAAAACTAACCACAGTTAAATAATTATCACCAACTGACTGGCATGGCAACCCAAGAATGATGTATTTGCTGTGCTTCCTAAAAGAAGTGCTACAGGCCAGGCTAAATATGAACTCTTCTAGTTTCATCCACTCACTATATGCTATTCAATACTGACTATAAGGCTAGAGCCTTTAAGTATCTTTTTCTGCCATTCTGTGTTACTCCTTGAGAGGAAGAGATTTGATTAAGTTGCATTTAATTTTGAAACTTTGGCCAATACATGTATGAAATTTAATATATTTGTGAATCAGCAATATTCTCTTTATTTGGGGGCAAAAAATAGGGAAACGCTCTAACCATGAAGTGTTTACTGCAGCTCCAATCTGTTTACTGCAGCTGCTGCCTTGTGAACTCTAGAAAGGAAGGGTATTTTGGACTGAACAGTATACACATCTTATGGAGTTGGAATATTTAGGTACTTTCCAATACATATATCAGGCAACAAGAACAAAGAGATAATCAATATAAGTGTGAAATACCTTCACCGTATAACCCTCCCTTAAGACACCCACTCCCCATGTGTACCTTCTACACACAATTCACAAACACACAGAGGAAAGGGTTATAAAGAAAGGTTAGCCAATCTCCAGATACAGAAGAAAGAAGAAAAGGAAAGCCAACTACAGAAGGAAAGGAAAGGCAATCATAGGATAAAAGCTCTCAGGTTTTTATCCCTGCTCAACTTCCTTGGCTCCTGGTCCCATAAACTTGCTCCTAGTAACGTGAATCTGGATGACAGAGGATGCTCATCTGAGGTTCTGCATCTTAATCAGTTCTGCATCTTAATCAGTTTATCTCCTCAAACCAGATACCAAGAACTATCACATTTTCAGTTCATGTGACACACAAAAGTGATCTCATCCCATTGGTTATATGTGCTGAAATAATCTATCATAGGTACACAGGAACAATTTTTTAATAATAAAATCTTGCTTGCTAACAAAACAGTTTGGCAATTTAAATATGTACATACACAACTTTGGCTTTTTATGCAATCAAATGCTTCCCAGAAAAACAGGTACTTTTTTATTTTATTTTATTTACAAATTTTGTTGTGGTTTGGGTCTGTTAGCCTACTTTGCAATTGCAGTCTCAGTGTACTAATTAACCCAGTACTACCAAGAACATTTAAATCATGCAAGCACAGTGGCAATTAGTGAGATGGCATTGCAGCTGTAAAAATATATTTAATTTTTTCAACTTTGCAGAAACTTTGCCTCAAAGGTCACAGTAATAGTAGTAATAGCAATAATAATAATACTGAGTTGGGAGATGAAGAGTGCTCCATTTCCCTCTCTGGAGGTACCTTCCCACTCGCTAGTGATGGCAGCTTTTATTATTATTGCATTGTCTCATGGGCCACAATGGTAATCTGGCTTTGTTTCCCTTGTTATGGCAAGTTCCTAATCCTTGTGGCTACGGTGGGGCACTTGCACAGAGAGATATACCAAAGACTGACGGGTGGGATGAGGAGTAGCAGCAGAGACTTATGGAGAAATCTAAAGCTGTCATATGCTGTCCACCAACCTGAGGACTCCAGCTGTTACTGGAAATGCACTCTCCCATCTTCCTCAGTGCAATTATGTCCTGAACTGGGATGACTTCACTGTCTTGGAGAAGATGCAATGGACTGTTTTGAGGTGGAAGTCCTACATAGATTCTGCCAAGCGGAGGTGCTCTATGGCTTTTTTTTTCCCTTCCAGTTCTCTCTTCCCTCAGCAGGACTTTGAAAGTGTCTGGTCCCAGGAACAAAGGGAGGGGGCAAAGACGTAAAAGGAAAAGAGCGGCAACCACAGAGCGCAGCATGTTAGTTGCCAGCATGGCCATGGCTCAAAAGTGGGAAAGCTGGAGAAGCGCGTACCTTCAGCTTGGACTGAATCTCGCGAGATTTCCGTCTGGCTAGAACCTGCAAGTGGCTAGAGACCTGCAGAGAGAAAAGCAGAAGGAGAGGGGAAAAACAGCAGAGCCGTCAACCAGAGGAAAGGAAAGGAAGGAGAGGGGGCTGCCCATGCTCACACACCACGGATGCATGGGCAGGGGCTCCAACGTACCTTAATGCCAACCTGGTACTCTCGCACCTTCTTCCGAGCTAGAACCTGTATATGGCTGGACACCTAGGCCCCGCCAAGCCATTCAAAAAGGAAAACACAAACAGAATGAAGACATGATCCCACACTGCTCTGAGTGACAACAGTGCTTCCCAGGTGACATACACTAGCCACCTAAGCTAGCTGAGGTTCCAGGAATAGTAGTATGAACTCTGAAAGTAAAGGGCAGTTTGTGCTGATAGAAAGGATCAAGTGGAAAAAAATTGCTATGGTCTGAGTGAATGAGGTAGATTTAAGCTTAGTATATACCATTTGGGGACATTACCACTGGGAAACATCATTATTATCTTTCGGAGACTTCAACACACTTCTGATCATCTGAGTTTCAGGAACCACTCATCGTGAACTCTAGACTACTTCCAATATAAAATATTGTGGCTTAAGGGTTGTGCCATTCTCCACAGTTATACAAATCAATATGTATTTATTTGGTTTTCTTAACCAAGCAACTGAACTGATGTCCTTCACATAACCCAGACTACGAATGCTGAAAACATTTAATCCAGGCTTTCAGTAATCTTTCTAGCTGTTCCTCTGGTTCTCAAACATGGATATTGGAATCTAGAAAAAATATTTTAGCTCTTTGCAAAACTACCTTCAGAGGGGAAGACAGAGGTAAATACTGCAGCATGGTTATAACTACCATCAGTATTTCATGTATCTACTCCTATCACAAAGGTTATTAAACTGTTTTAGACAGGAAGCCTGAAACTTTTTTAGACAGAACTCTTGTCATAAACTCCACTAGCTCAAGGCACCATGATATTTACACAGGTGCTTTTTACTATTAATCACTAAGATCATATGCATGGTTTATATTTAAAGCCCTGGTCCAGTTCTGCAGAGCAAAAACTGTCTATTAGCTATGAGATTATGCCTTTGAAAAACTGATGATTATTTTGAACAGAACCACTGTTTATATCTGGGTTAAAACTACTTCCTAAAGAAGCTTTGCAGGAACCTTAAAGTAAGGTATTATTAAAAACAATTTGAATCTTTTATGTGCGCCAAAGAAAGTGGCTCCTTTTCAAATGTGAGGACACAAATGAGAAAGCCAGAGATTTGCACCAACTTTGGTCTATGTTAGAGATAGCCAGTGGAGACTTTTATTCTCACTCAGTAAGTAGTCATCTACTCTAATTCATTCTTTTTATTTCTGTGTGCACTTATACGCTCCCAAGGACTAGAACAGCTAATGAGGCAAACCAGGCAATAGCAATAGACAACTTAAGTCTGCTCTCTTCCAAAGTGAAGGCTATACATTATTATCACTCATAAAGACTTCTACAACTTGCCACAGGTTGAAAGTCAATTAAAAGTATTCAGCACTTTATTATAAGCATGTTCATTACTTATAATTTAAAGTTGTGCTAGAAAATTGTGGTGGTTGGAAAATAAGGAGCATGTGGGTAAAAAGAATAACCATACATCCATGTACAACTCTTTAAACTTTAACTTTTAAACTCTTTAAACTTTAAACTCTTTAAACTCTTTTTTCCCCACAAGTTCCTCTTTCACTCAGTTCAGTGCTAGTGCCTACAGAAACCAATACAGGTATGGTTTTGCTATTCCAAACTTCTTTGTGCCAAGGAAGGGGGGATCCAGACACAGAGAAGGGGGAGCTGGTGAGATCTTTGTAAATGAATGCTTAGAATGTTTTGGTTTTCCCAACACAATACAACTTTCATTAAAATGTCATACAATTCAAGGTAATGGAAGCCTAAACATCCTGAATTCCTCTTGTACATTTGGATGCAGCAGGAATGCTAGGAAGAATTCTCTTGCCTTGCCCTTAATTGAGGGTAATATTACTCATTTCAGACATTTCTCTGTTTTTCCCAAAGCTGTCACAGTATACAGAACAAATAATCATTCTGAAGCTATACAAATACTTGACCATAATGCCCATACATATTTAACAGAAAAAGTGTAGGTCAGGTTTTTTAAACCTCCTGCCAACTGTTCCACATATACCTAGATCACTAAAAAAGTTTACAGACTATGTGCAGACTGCAGAGCAGAAATGAGTTGTGTGTTACATGGAGAATACATACCACTACTACCTTAAAGTCTGCATACCTGAGGTTTTTTTATAGGATTCAGACAAAGTAATTCTGGGGACTCAATCACCATGGCCAAGTAACGGAATAGCACAGTGGATAGATGAATTCAGTACATCACCCACTCACCCTCCACCCATAGTTTTGTTTCTTATATTTTTATTAATGCAGAATCAGAAGCATAGGGAGTTGTTATACAAAGAAATATACTTAAAACAAAAAATCTCTAAGATCTAGTGTTCACCGATTTTTTGTTCATCAGTTACTATCATTCACAGAAGGAAGAGGTACAGCCCACATTAAAACTCATCATTTATTACTGGTTTACACTTCATGTCTTCCTGACATAAAATCTTAAAATGGAAAGCTCATTTTAGTTTTCCATTTGGCTGTAGTTCTACCTCTTTTATTGTAAGATCCTTTCTTTTTTTATTTGTGCCTGTGAACTTAAATCAATGGACCCATAGTAATTTCTTCTGCCAACAGGAACTAAATACCTGTCTGTTTCATGATCTGGCATCTGTCTAATTGGATATCTTTTATTTTATTTTTGGGCATATGGCTTCCAAGTTAATTACTGATGAAGAGTCTATCTGTTTAAATGTAGTAATTATTAAGGATTTAACACACTCACTAAAGAAGAATGTGTAGGATGAACAATGCACAATCAGTTCCACAACTGAGAAAGATAAAAGAGAAATATAAACATGACACTAGTGCTCATGCAAGACACATGTCCTTGTCCTCTACATTCAAACAGCATCTACTGCAGAGAAGAGATGCAGATAAAACAATCAGTGCTGAATGGTTTCCCTTAATGGGCATTCTACCTCTATAATTTATTCTTTGACCAGGCACCCCATTAACATGCTCTATGTATGCTTCTGCTTTATCATCTTTCCCATTCTACTGCTGGAATGAAAATGATACTAGCTGGTCCTAGTTCTTCCAGAGATTCTGGACAAGGGCTTAGATAAGGTAAGTAATAAATAAAACAGCAGGTTAGGCTATGGGAAAATAATGCAAATTGGTAAGACTCCTGCAATTACACCCAACATATGAAAGAAGATTTTTCAAAGGCATGCAAAGTTTATGAGTGTTTGCAAAGCAACAAGAGTCTGAGAAGGACTCTTTCACTAGAGATTCCTTGGATTTACGCAGTGGCTTACAACCAAAGTTTGAAAAAATTTTAATATCAACCAGAAGATGAGATTCTCCTAACAATGGCTGCATCTGCACTATGGAAATAATGCAGTTTGTCAGTGTTTTACCTGCCATGGCTCAGTGCTATGGCATTCTGGCATCTATAGTTTTGTGACATATTTAGCTTTCTCTGTCGAGAGAGTGCTGGTGCCACAACATACTGCAAATCCCAAGATTCCATAACAGTGAATCATGCCAGTTATAGTAGTGTCAAATTGCATTATTTCTGCAATGTAGATGCAACCGATGTGTCATCTTTATTTGGAACAACTACATCAAGGAAAGTGAATCAAGGAACTAACAGAACTCTAATGACTGAGTTAAAAAAAAAAAGAACTTTAAAGCCATAGGATGTAACCCCTGCTGCCTGAAATACCATAATTTACTTCAAGGGTGGACCTAATTGTGATATCAAAACATGCAAAGATACAAAATAAAGCATGCATTCACATGCATGATTTCAATAGTACCTTGAAGGGTACCAGTTCCTAATTCCTCAGTATCACACTTTTAATTAAGAGGAGGAGCACCAAACACATTTTTACCTGTTTTCTTGTCCTTGTTTTTCCTGTCCGCAACTTGATGTACCTTGCTATCAGTTCATTGCGACCTAATGCAAAGAAAGCAAATAAAAAACATGAAGAATGTTAGAATTTGTCTCATACTTGCTAGTGTATTGAAGTCTGAGAAATCAGAACTACCTTTCTACATTTTCAGTGAGGAAAACGGCTAAAGTATCATTCTAAGATCAATGATATTTTACCAGAAGATGGCGCTAATGCAACAGTTGTCCAAATGGACTACTAGGCCATGGCAGTCTGAACAGTCTTTGCCAGGGCTCTTGCTGCTCACGCATTAAGCAAGAAATATCTGGTGTGATGGAGTGGCAATTTTTTTCCTTATGTGCCAGTAACTGGCAGCATACAGTATTTGTGCCTTATCACTACTGCATTAGCATAGTTTCCTGAAAATTCACCCTGGACCAGCAGCCAATGACTTGCAGAGAGACACTGGTGCATCAACCAACACAGTGGTTCCCAAACTTTGGTCCTCCAAATATTTTGAACTTCAGGTCTTAGAATTCCTGAGTGTTGACCAAAACTGGCTAGGGATTCTGGGAGTTGAAGTCTAAAGCACCTGGAGGGCAAAAGTTTGGGAATCACTGGACCAGCTGAAGCTTCCGAAATTGGTACAAGGGGAGCCCCAAGTAGAGCGCATTACAGAAATCTAAACGAGAGATTACCAATGCAAGTACCACTGCTTCAAGGTCCTTTTGGTCCAGATAGGGACGCAGTTGGCATATCAATCGATGCTGATACCATGTATAATGGGGTGCAAGTGGTGAGATCCTTAAGTGGGAGTGACCATGTTCTCCTAGAGTTTGTTATACAGTGGAAAGGAGAAGCCAGGTATAGTCAAGACACACATTCTAGATTTTAGGAGAACTAATTTTAGTAAACTTAGAGAGATACTGGAGGTGATCCCATGGTCAGGAATACTAAAAGAGAAGTGAGTTCAATACAGATGGCACAGTTTCAAACAGTTCCAATGCTGAAGAAAAATGGGAGGTGTCTCAAGACACCTTGATGGATGACCCAGGAACTTTCAAATGAGGTAAGTTTTAAATGGAACATGTATAAGAAATGGAAAAATTGAGAAATCACGAAAAAGGAATTCAAAGAAATAGCGAGCCTGTGTAGGGGTAAAGTCAGAAAAGCTAAAGCGCAGAATGAACTCAGGCTTGCTAGAGAGCTTAAGAACAACAAAAAGGGCTTTTGGGGTATGTCTACAGCAAAAGGAAGAAGAAGGAAACGGTAGGGCCACTACGTGGAGAAGATGGCAAAATGCTAACAGAGGACAGAGAAAAGGCAGAATTACTCAACACTTTCTTTGCTTCACTCTTCTCAGAAAAGGCAAAGGATGCTCAACCTTGAGGAAAATGGAGCAGAGGATAGAATAGGGGAATTTCAGCACAGAATAAGTAAAGAGTTAATACAGGAATACCTGGTTAATCTAAATGAATATAAGTCTCCAGGACCTGATGAACTACATCCAACAGTATTTAAAAAGCTGGCTAATGTAATATCGGAGCCATTGGCAATAATCTTTGAAAACTCCTGGAGAACAGGAGAAATCCCAGCAGACTGGAGGAGGGCAAACGTTGTCCCCATCTTCATAAAGGGGAAAAAAGAGGATCCCAACAATTATCATCCAGTTAGTCTGACATCTATACCAGGAAAGATTCTAGAGCAGATCATTAAACAGAGTATTTGAACATCTAGAAGGCAATTCCATAATCACAAAAAGTCAACATGGGTTTCAGAGAAAAAAGTCATGTCAGACAAACCTTATCTCTTACTTGAATAAAATTTCCAGCTTGGTAGATGAAGCGAAAGCTGTGGATATAGTATATCTTGATTTCAGTAAGGCCTTTGACAAGGTTCCCCATGACATTCTTGCAAACAAGCTTGTAAAAGGTGGGCTAGACAAGGTAACTATTGGTTGACTGTCTGAAACCCAAAGGGTGCTCAACAATTAGGATTCCACCTCAACATTAGGAGGAACTTCCTGACAGTAAGGGCTGTTTGACAGTGGAACACACTCCCTCGGAGTGTAGTGGAGTCTCCCTCCTTGGAGATCTTTAAGCAAAGGCTGGATGGCCATCTGTCAGGGATGCTTTGACTGAGAGTTCCTGCATGGCAGGGGGTTGGACTCGATGGCCCTTGTGGTCTCTTCCAACTCTATGATTCTATGATTCTAACCCAGAGCAATGAGCAAAGGAACATGAAACTGAACCATGTACATTATGCTCTCAAGATACAGAGCACAAACTTGAGACACACTAAAATTTAGCATGGAATGACATTTTGTCAGTCTCACTATGCTGGGACACTTGTTAGCCATTGATGAAGGCCAAGCTGCAAACCTAAAATACTTCTTGACCAGTCTCATGACACTCCATCAAAGTTCTTCCACATGATCATTGTGTGCATTATTCCTGATTCTCCAAGGAATGTTTGCCTTCCCAATAAAACTTGCAGAAAATATACCACATCAGGACCATGCTTTGAGGTTTGTGTGTGCATATGTGAAAAAACTTCTCAAAACAAAGACATGGAGCTTCCCTCAAGAGTTTGGGGTTTGATTTTGTGACATTGCCCATGCAATCTCATGAGATATTTTAAGCAGCCTTGGCTTTTTAAAACAGCACTTCCCAAAGTCCTCAACCTAATATGAAGCAGAAGAGCTTTTGCTCCACATTTTACAGGCCAGCTGTGGCTAATCTAAATTCAAACGTCAGAGCAGCTGGGAGCTTTCTTCTTCCTCATCCCCTCCCCTCTGAACACAATGGGGGTGGGGTGGGGGAGAATGGGGTGGAGAAGCACGCCAGACTTATTTTAACAGACCAGATGGTGGTTGCTGAAGCTAGCTAAAATGCTCTTGCAGCCAACTCAGATCGCTTTTTTAAAAAGTAAAAAAAGAAAAGAGGAGTGGAGTGGAGTGGGGAAAGAAAGCTAAAGCAATTGTGTTGTTCTGCCAATGCCAATGGCCCGTATTCTTTTCAAGGCACAGTGGATGTTAGATAGGAGAACAGGCCTTTCTCTGTAAATGAAGATGTACCACAATCCTTCCAGACCCCCCTCCCCATTTGTAGTCTTCAACAGACAAGGCCAGGTGCTTTACAGGGTCAAACAACACCATGTAAGAGGGAAAGAGAAGGATGTTACTATATACTGGAGTAACAATGCCCTCAGCGTAAAAGCCAGCTGGCTCACTGCATGTCTTTTCATATGCACAGTTCCTGACACAGGTGGAAAAAAATAGGCTCCAGGGGACTTGCGATCTCGTACTGGTGTGTGTGTGTGGATTACCTCCATAAACCATTTAAGAGTTGGTGTTCCCTAGTTAAGCCTTCCATTTTGTGAAAACAAGTTAAGTTGTTTTCTGTGGGTTTTTCAGGCTCTGTGGCCACATTGTGGAAGAATTTATTCCTGATGTTTCACCTGCATCTGTGGCCGGCATCTTCTGTGGCCAGAATATGGCCACAGAGCCTGAAAAACCCACAGAAAACTATGGATGCTGGCCATGCAAGCCTTCGACTTCACAAGTAATTTGCATCTGTGACAGCCTGTTCATTTGTTCTAAGCCATTTTCCAGCAATCTATCAGCCGTCAGTTGTTTTGGAATATAACTCCCATTATCCACAGCCAATATGGTCTGTACCATTAAATGAAACTCTCAAATATTTTATTTAGGTCTTCAGTATTAACACTCTCATCCCTCACCCCACCATATAAAACCACAAATGAGGGAAAGGTAACAAAAAGTTAAAGGAACTCCCTTTGAAAGCATGAAGAAACACTGGGGTATCTTGATTGACAGTATAATTCTGCTTAGTCCTCATTCCCTGCCTCTTAGACATTTTGAACCTATTTGGGGGAACTGGGCTCTTGTCTTATATGTGAAGGCAGTGGTGTTTTCTTTGGTTATGCAGCATAGGAATTCTGTTGCTGTTTTGATTGTTAAAAGTGCCGCTGATTAGCCTGTCAGCTATTCATTAATTTAAAAAGTTGCTGCAGTTTTGTGCCTTCGAGTTCTCTCCAATTTATGGAAACAGCATAGTGTTTTATTGGGAAGATTTATTAAAAGGTTTGCCACTACCACTTCTAAATCAGAGAAAATGTGACTTGCCCAAGGTCACACTTTGGGTTTCCATGGCTAAGGGGGGATTTGAAGTCTGGCATCCTAGAATTTTAGGTTTCATCCAGATTACAGAAATAATCTAGGTTGACACCACTTTAATTGCCATGGCTCAAGGTTATAGAATTTTGGGAATTGTATTTTGTGAGACATTAAGCACCCTGCATTAGATAACTCTGGTGCCTCACAAAACTACAATTCCCAGAATTCCATAGCATTGAGCCATGGCAGTGGCGTCAACCTGGATTATTTCTGAAGTGTGGATGCAACATATATTAAACACTCAAAATCACTATGCCACACTAATTAGAAAGACAATTTTAAGAGTATGAGGTATAGCCTTCCGCTATTTTACAAGTGTTACTATAACATCGTGATACTTACAGTAGAGCATGACCACCCATGCCCTCTGAGGCCATCCTGAAACAGCTATGCAAATAAGTTTGAGATGCAACTAATTTTGCTAAACAGCATCCAGCTAGTCTTTGTCTCCCTGTATTTCATATGCATGTTCCCTAGCTGATATTTAACTAGTAAACTAGGAACAATTGTTTGTGACTGGCTCTCTCCATCGTGGAATCTGACATCACACTAGATCAAAGAGACACTTCTTTTCAGAGGCAGAAGTGCTTTAATTGACTCAGGATGTCCAGTTCCTGTGCTGCCTGAATCACTGTTTCCATGGATGCAAAACTGCAGTCCCATTGCCTCAGAGAAAAGAACTTAACTTTTGAAAACATTCTTCCTTTGACTTTTGTAGAGAGCCACTGTGATGTAATGGTTTGAGCTTTGGACTCTGAAGACCAGGATTTGAATTCCCGTTCGGCCATGGAAACCCACTGAGTGGCCCTAGGAAAGACACAATCTCAGCCTCAGAGGGAGGCCAAGGCAAACTCCCTCTGAAAAAATCTTGCTAAGAAGGTTCACCTTAGGATTGTCATAAGTGAGAAACGACTTGAAGACACACAAATACAACACTGGACTTTTGTAACTCCTTTATCTCCTGATGGAAACACTACCACCTGTCCTATTGCATTCAACATCTTAAAATTCAGCATCAGGCCACTATACCTGAATTTGTAAGCTTGTGGTTGTTGTTAGCTGCCCTGAGGTTGAACTCGGCTCATGGTGACTCTGTGGATGAGACATCTCCAAGCCTTCCTATACTCCATTGTTCTTTTTAGGTCCTGTAGATTCAGGCCTGTGATCTCCCTGACTGAATCTATCCATCTGGCATGCGGCCTTCCTCGCTTTCTACCTTTCCTAGCATTATTGTCTTTTCCAATGAGTCATGCCATCTCATGATGTGACCAATGTACGACAGCCTGAAATTAATCATCATGGCTTCCAGAGAGAGTTCAGGCTTGATCTGTTTAAGGATGCATTTGTTTGTCTTTCTGGCTGTCCATGCTATTCTCAGTATTCTTCTCCAGCACCACATCTCAAATGAGTTGATTTTCTTCCTATCTGCTTTTTTCATTGTCTAGCTCTCACATCCATACATGGCAATACGTAATACAATGGACTGGACGATTCCAACTTTAGTGTTCAGCCATACTGTATATCTTTACTCTTTAGGAACTTGTCTAGTTCTTTTGTAGCCGCCTTTCCCATTCCTAATCTTCTTCTGATTTCTTAGCTGCAGCCTTCGTTCTGATCCATGTTTGATGCAAGGTATGGCAAATCTATTTCGATTTCCTCATTGTCCAGGCTGAATTTATGTGGATATGGATACTCCACAGTAATTTTTTTTGTTTGTTTTCTTTAGTTCAACAACAAGTCTGCCTTTATACTTTTCCTCTTTTTACCTTCCTTAGTAACTGTTCCAAGTCCAAGATGTTTTCCACTAGTAGAATGGTATCATTTGCATATCTAAGATTGTTGATGTTCCTTCTTCCTATCTTTACTCCTCCTGTTGCTAGGTCTAAACCTGCTCTTTATATGCTATTTTCTGCATACTAGTTGAACAAGTAAAGTGATAAAATGCAGAATTGCCTGATCCATTTGCCAATTAGGAACCATTCTGATTTTCCATATTCTGTTCTAACAGTAGCCTCTTGTCCTAATTACAGATTTCTCAACAAGACTATTTATCCAGTTTAAGATCACTTTAACTCTCCTGGATCAGTGCTAGGGAATCCTGGGGATTGTAGTTTATTGTGGAACAAAGCTTTCTGAAGAGAAGGCTAAATGACTCACAAAACTACAGATCCCAGAATTCTCTAGCATTAAGCCAAGGCAGTTAAAGTGGTCCCAAACTGGATTATTTCTGCAGTGTGTTTTGGATTTATGTTGTAGAATTTTAAGCATAAATATGCATATGAAAGTAATTATATGGCTCTACAGTTGCTGCAGTTTTTTATGTATCTTTTTTATGGATGGGGTTGAATATTTAACATTTCCAGTGTGTTGGTCATCGTTTTGTTTTCCATATTTGTTAGCATACTTTATTTAACACTGGAGTTGATACTGTCTGTGTGGATTGTATCAGTTCAACTGGAATATCATCTGTTCCTGGTGATATCTCTTTCCAATTTCTCTTATTGTAGCTTCCACCTCATGCCTAGTATTTGGGTTTCATCTTTGTATGCTTCTTCATTCCATGTGTCATTCATTTTCTTGTCTCTTTTATTTAGCTTGAGCACTAGTTTTAGGAGGGAAGGCAGTGCAGTACAAAAATAAAGATGATGATCATTATGATGATGATAACAAAGATCCTGCATTTTTGCTTATTTGTGTGCTATTTTTCAATCTTCTTACATATGGCTGAATTCCTATTTAGTCTTTCTATATAAATTTTACTTTTACTACCACTTCAATTTATAAAAATAAATAAAATGAAAGTGTCTAAGAAGCAGATTTGCCTTAATTCTTTGCTAGAGGAACAAGTCTCTTGATTTCCTTCACAGATCTTATTTCATCATAAGATTATTCATTTCCCTTTCATTTCTGTTAGAGGCTTAGAAGGAGGCAACATCCCTTCCTACAGAACTTGTCTGGATCTGCTAGGAGCTGGACATTCTGGCACAGAACTTATTTAACGGTTGCAAGGCTTACAGTAATACCGCCAGTACATGCTGCCACATGCATATCTGACAGGCAAGAGTTGTCCATGTGAGCTGTGACTAATTCCCAAATGGAAGATGACGAAGGAGACCAGGTCATCACTGGCAACAAGACTGGGTATGTGTTAGTTATGTAAATATGTAAATAAATGCCTTTTTTGACTATGCAACTGATTTCCTAGATTGATATAGCAATAGAGTCAGAAGCAAGTAAAGTCTGCATTGACAATTTTTAAATTTTATTTTGCTAACAATAAATTGATTTTAATGACTTGATTTATGAGTATGAAGACAAATGGCCTTAGGTTGGTAACCAGATTACTTATCACCGTGTAGGTACACAATTGCAGCCTTAGTATATTACATGATTATTTCTTAATTCTGTGTTGCATTCTTGTGTGTGACATCTGTTCAGATAATGTGCTGCAGAATGATACGACAGAAAGGAGAAGAATCTCACTATAATATAGATGGCACTCTAATTTGTTATATTTTTTATCCTGTTAATTTGGGATTGTAAATTTATTTTTATAACTCACAGTTAAATTGAGAGGTACAGCAGTGATAGAAGATTCCATCTTCCAAGTCATATTTATATACACATGCTTCCTGGATATAGACAGCATGAGTCCTTTGAACTCAGGGGCAAAATTACCCCTGTATTTCTGTGTTGTGCTGGCACAGTCAAGTCACTGAAAATAGATGTGAGCATATTCCCCATTTCTAACTATAAAGATAGATTTATTAACATAGTAGAGCAAAGGTCAATAACAGAAAAGAAAATGTTGGATGTGCTAAAATGCTTGCCCTAATTATACAGAGGTGGACTGACAAGACTAGCAAGATCAGTTTCTTGTAGCAACCCTCCATTATAGACAGACCAAAACTGATAATACAGATCTTATCAGTTCTCTGACTGAGCATGGGGAAGTTTAGCTTCTGGGTAATCTTCATTAAACCGGAGAAAAACCTTGCAGACTAAAGCTATGACAACTTTTTATTTAAGTCAGATAGTTTATGTTTATCATCTAAAAAGCTGCATAGCCTTAACTAGAATAATGGATGATTACACTCTGCTTGCTCGTATGTAATATGCAATAAGGGACTAGTACCAGAGGCAGTAACTGTGAAAAGGGAGAAACAAAGTTATTGTGGGATTGTATGCTTGATAAGCATAAGGAAATCCTAGAAGTGGGATCCTGAAAAGCAAAGCTACAGGTAGCCTAGGGACAGCACGAGGCAGCCGCATGAGCCAGGCCAGCCAGCCGTGTGATTTAGACTGCTTGTATCCTGCCTTCCAAGCCACTCCACTTTCAGGCTGCTTAGCCCTCTGTTCTTGTTTCAAAGGAAAGGAACAAATGTCACCCTTCTCATGAAGGTTTGGAAAGTGACACCATTTGTGTTATTCAAAACTTTGTGCAATGCAAATATTAAGATCCTTGGGACAAAATAGTTTTGACAAAGGAAGTAAATTAATGAAATCAGTACAACAGTTTTGTTACTTTCAGTAACAGTTTTTTTGGGAAACAGTGAGGTCACTTTGAAAATGACTCCAAAGAAACCACTGGTTCTGGAAGGATTGCCTGATTCGGGGATACTAGCCACAGGTCAGGCAGAAATCTTTAGGAACTTGGATGCAGAACTCAACTGTGGGTGGCACTGAAATAAAATTAGGGGGTGGGGGAGGACAGATCAAAAAAAGTTCATTTGTTTATTTTTTTTAAAAAAATATTACTTTTCATCTCCCCAAAAAAGGAATTGCACATTTGGCCCTTCTCATCCATGGATTATGCATCCACAGCTTGATATATATGCGAAAAACTTGATTTTGCTGATTTATATAAGGGGCACCATTTTACTACCTCTATATATAATTGGACTTGAGTATCCATGGATATTGGTACCCACAGGGCCCACTGTAAAAAAAAAAAAAGGTTACAGAATAGGACCCACGTACAACAAGCTAAAAGTAGCAGCAGACAGAAATCCTACACAGAATCAGAACTAATCACCAATAAATAAAATTAAGCAATACAGTCAAATGCTTGATTAATGAATAAATATATTAAAATTAAACCCTTGGGATAGGAAGTTCTTTTTAATGGCTTGGGAGTTCAAAATCATCTTCCGATAGATACCAACACAGAGAGTAGGGTCTACTAAAGGAACTCTCCATCGTGCTCCACCAGTGAGAACAATACAATAGGTGTGTCACACTGGTTGTGGAACAGCGCACTACTCCTTAAACAGGCAAAGAGTTTGACCTCACAATTTTTCGTCATGGAAAAGGGAAAAGAACAACAAAAAAGTTTATAACAGCAAAAACCCATTTAATTGACACCTGCAATCTTAGGCCCATTCATGAGCATTAGCCCGGTTAAACCATCTGTGCCTTGCATGTTATCCTGAAAAATGGCATGCATGACTTGGTGGAATGTAGAAATACACCAGTGTGCAACAATTTGTTGTAGGGCTCATCTGTCCCAGATTGGAGGGTTAGACTTAACAGAAATCCAGTTCATAGGGGCAAATTAATGCAAGTATTATCTCTCCTATCTAACTAATGCACAGGTTTTGGGGCATATTTAGAATACCACACCAAAAAAAAGACCATAATTATTAAGTTCCAGGTAGTCAATTGGCACCCCATTTCCTTTGTTCCTTATATTTGGAATTTTATCCTGCCTTACAACCCTAAGCCAAAGGCAGCTAAAAGATATTTTAAAGGTCTCGGGCATTTTAATGTTTTTTTAAAAACACATTTAATTGTTTCTCTTGTTTTTGGAAAGCACCTTAGAAACCCTCATCAAAGGTGGTGATACAGAAATCTTTAAGATCAATTAATTAATTTATAAAAAGGACACAGATCTCCTAGACAACTGTCAAGATCAAGCATAATCTACTCTAAGACTAAAAAATGTTTGGTGTAAACATTTTTCATACTTCTAAGAGGACCTTCACCATCTTGGCCCCTAACCTCTGGAACTCTCTGCCCATTGAGCTCCGCTCGGCCACCTCCCTGGCCCAGTTCAAAAAGGGGCTGAAGACCTTTTTATTCAAACAGGCATTCCCTGATGTGAGCCCCGAGTAATCTCTCCCTCTTCTCTACGTCAGCAGTGGCAAGCTGGCTGAAGTGTTTTACTGGATTTTAATTTTGATTGTATAACTTGTATAATTTCAAGTGTTGTATTTTATGGAATGTTGTGCACCGCCCTGGTTTTTGTAGAAGTGGTGGTATATAAAATAATTTTTTATTTATTTATTTAAAGTCAGATATATTTAGCAGATAAATTATTATTATGCTATTTCAGAGATGCAAGCATACATCATCACACTAATTTTCTATTCTCCTGCCAGCGAATCAAACTTGTACCCAGTTTGTGTATAAAAGCTGTTCATGTGTGTGCATACAACTCATATGTAGTTCGTGGTAAATACCAGTTGCTAGTAATCATTGTGACCAAATCGACAGCAGAATTTAATCATAGGAGATCCCAGCTGACTGCATTGAAGCTTGTAGATATGTGGGGCAGGTCAAGACACACACTCTGTGCCTTAGTTTTCTTCTTTGTTAAGACACAAACTAGAAGTTACATGGGATATGAATATAGCAATTTCACTTTTAAAACTACCTGAAGAGCAGAGATTACAGTGGCATGAGGTGCTTCAAGAAGCATGTACAGTGGTACCCCGGGTACGAATGCGCCGTCTTACGAAATTTCCGGGTTACGGAAAAAATCAATTGAAAAAAAACTGTTCCGAGTTACGAAGGTTATTTCGGGTTACGAAAGAAATTTTGGTGCTTTTCGGCGCTTTTTCGCACCAAATCGCGGCTTTTCCCCATTAGCGCCTATGGGTTTTCGGCTTGCGAAAGCTTTTCGGGTTACGAACGCGGCGGCGGAACGAATTAAATTCGTACCGGGGTACCACTGTACTTTACTATTCTAAAAACAGGGGGGAATGGTTTAGTGGCATAATCTAATAGGAAAAATAGCTAGGAGAAAGGTTAAGCAAAAGTTCTCCCTGGCCCCTCCAATCAAGCTTTCAGCCATCCAGATTGCTTTTCATTAAAACAACACGAACAGCTGCTGCCACTGCTACTCTCAAAAGACAATGATCCATGTCTCCTTAATAACATCAAATTTGGTTCTACATGTAATAGTCACCCACTTCACAAGACGATTGTATCACAGTAAATATATGAGACACTTTGCATGTTAAGAGGACAATATAAAAGTAGGCTTTAAAAAAACAACAACAACAAAACAAAAAGGTAGCAGCAGTAGTGTGTGTGTACACTCAGCAGGAAAACTTTTTGTACATCCTGCCCCCCACCTTCTTCTTTCTGCCCTTTGTCCCTGATTGTGCCCCAAATGTCGAGCCAATTGAGAAGCTCTGCACAGGGACCCTTCCCCCTCTGGGCACCTGCCATGGCTAATGTCTCTCTGGTACCGGCAGGCACTGCAGAACTGCCTCTGCTCAGCTGTCCCAGTCCCATGATTCACCAGAGGCTGTGCCTTCCCTCTCGGAGGGCACGTCCTCCTCCAAATTACTACATTCCCCACAATTCCTCTTCCCTGACACCACCACGTGAACCAGTTGGACAGCTCTGTTAAAAATAACCTAGTGGGGCAACCTTCCAGCAATGAGCATTCAGCAGCATACAGCCCTGACGGAATACAACTCAAGTTACACCTGCTGTCTGGGCAAGTGCTCAGCCTCCCGTGTGCCTGGCTGAATTCCCTAACCCACCGGAGGAGAAAGAAATGCCCCTTGCTATACAGGGACCACCCCTCTCTGCTCTCTCTCCACTCTTGTGCACTGGCCATCATTCAAAATGCTATAGGTTACCACAGGTCACAACTCTTTCTCCTTCCCCTCATCCGTCTTTGCAGCAGCTGGGAGATCTGTCCCCCATGTCAGTAACTGGCTCCATCCTTTAGCCAGTATGACCCATTTATCGTAGGCGTTCGCTCGTCTAGTCAATGTTCTGGGATTCCTGGGCATTCTACTTCTAGCACCTGCCTCAAAATGAAGCTATCTTTGACCTCTCAGAAGCCTTGTCGTGGGTCACCCACTGACCATCCCACAAGGTGGAAAGTAACGGAAGGAATGTTTCCCAAGTTCAATCTAGACAAGAAACACCCACAGCTAAAGAGCAGTCTTCCTATTAGAATGTCAAAAATAATGCCTTTGTGAATCAATTGCTAGGCTTTAGTATAGCCCATGGTGTACGTATATTATAAGCGACATAGGTAAGGCAAGACTGTATTGACAAAACATTAATAGTATTGGACCGCTCTTTTATTATTATTCTGAATGATGCATCCAACTTGTGTATTGTTTTCTGCACCAGTATGTACAAATGCACATTTCTCACACAAAAGGAATTCCTCACACAAAGATGAGTTCAATTATTTGTAAAGAAAGCGCACCTCTCTACCTATGTGCGTGCACAACACACACAAAACAAAACACATCCTAAAAGGGGGGGGACAATTGGTTTGCTTATGCGAGAGAACAGTTTGCCAGAGTAGATTATGTACTCTTAAGGGAGGAGGATGCCCTATTTGCCCTTTTTCACTTTAGTTTTGTCCTCAGTCCAGTTTTCCACCCACATTTTAGTTCATTTAAGTGATAATCTTCACTTGGGCTTTATGTTGCCACCAAATACATTGCTGTGAGCTGCCTTTTGTCCTTTGGAGGGAAAATGTAATAAATATTATAACCATAAAATGAATTTAACCTGTGAATCTGCTCCATGATCCAATTGAGGGACTGAGTAATAGTGTAGATCCAGAATGGAGAATGCAATTCTCAACTCACATTAACATCACCACTTTCTCTCTGTACAGCAATCAATAGACTGCTAAAGTGTGCTCATGAAACACCGTTAAAAAGTGCTACTGCTCATGCAGTGGTCTCGCCAGTCTGCTTGCACAATGCCATAATGATACAACCATTATGCAACATCCTAAAATGTCCAGCCATCAGTGCAAGGGTAGGTACAGTGATATTATGTCACCAAGGATTCTAGCCCTAAAGTTCTTTAGTAAAACCTAGCAGAATTACTGATGACTAAGATAGCACAGTTCAATTGTACTGGTACTCAACAGTATATGCCACTATGTTTCTCCGTGTGTAGGGCCAAGAAAAGCTTGTGATGACTGACTTTGAGTGGGGATGAGGATAATGTGTTAGCGGGCCCTCATATGTGAAAGAATATGTAAATATATTAAAGATCTGTGAAACTCAACTTGCTACTTGCAAGAAATATGATCACATAGTATTACAGCAAATAAATAACAGATATTGGCTGCTGCTCCCTATTTTTTTATAGGAATAAATAACATGGATGTGAAACAAGCAAGCATCAAAAATGTATACCTTTATAGCATAAGGGCTTAAGGTTATGATTATGATATGCCACTGGCAAAATGCCCTGAAAATAAATGAACTTTTACTTGTCAAAGCTGCCTATCTTTGGCCATTTTAATTTGTTTTATTAAAAAGCAGGGTAACCAAAGAGAAGCAGCTATTGGTCTTGCAGTAACTACACTAAGGCACCTTTCCCTCTGATTTTGGAAGCTAAGCAGGGTTTGGCCCTGGTTACTACTTGATGGGAGACTTCCAATGAATACCAGGAACTGTAAGCTATATTTCAGAGGAGGAACTGGCAAAAACTGCCTCTGAGTATTCCTTGCCTAAGAAGACCCTGTGAAACTCACAGGGTTGCCATAGGTTGACAGGGTTACTTGAAGGCACCTGCACCTGCTATCACAGTGTTTCTGTCACATAAGGATTAAGAGTGCTTCTGGTTGGCTGCTAAACACTACTCGTTTAGAAGGCGGTATTTTCTTCCTTGAGGATTTTTTTCTGCTAAGAAAAACAATAGATGTGATAGGGAAATATGGAAGGGTTGCATATAGTACAACAGTGTATGAGCCACCTGTCAAATACTGTGTTGGGTAGGGCATTATCAGGATATCAGGCTTGTCTGGAATCACCTTAAGACTCTTCAAGAGAAGTGGGGAAAATGGGACCCTACAGAGTTGTTGGAATATGCAGCTCCCACCAACCATTTTCAAAAAAGTAAGGAGGAATGATGGGTCTAACAGTATCTAGAGGGCTGCACATTCCCCAACTACGCTTAAAGGCAAGGCATTTCTTTTAAAGATCTAGAACATATTTGACTCCAATTATCTGAAATAGCATGAAACTGTGAAGGAACATAAGCATTAAGACCACAACTATACAACTTAATTACTCAGAGAAAGATTGTAAGGTAAGCTGTTGACTTGTGGTTGAGTTTTTTTCTTTTGTTTTTTTCAAGATATCAAAGGCCAGCTCTGCCTCAGCAAACCATTTAGACACATAAATTAAAGTTAAGAAACAGTACATGTTGCACACATGAATTAAGGTTGAGAACAAAACTGTGAGGGATGGGACTCAAGGGACCCTCTTTGGCCAGTGTCTCAAGCAAAGCATACCATTGCTGTTGCGGTTCATGTAAATTTCTACATATAGGCTTGCAGAAGTCTACTGAGCACAAGAAAAAAAGGGTGTAACTGGCACCAATGGCAGGGGGATTGGTTTTGCTTCAAGCCTTCTTCTAACAAAAGGATTAGGGATGAGAACAGGTAAACTCAGAAGATCCAATGGACACCTCCCAGCCAGCCCCCATCCCACCAGACTGGTCTTGAACCTCGATCAGCTTGTGCTTCAGCTCTGGGAGGGTGGCCACTAGAACACTCCACTTAATCAGACACGTCTCGGATAGGGTGCTGAAACGAGTGAAGAAAAGCTGAGGTGGATGGAGCATATATTAAGTAGGCAAAAATGAGCCTCTAAACTGATGAAAAGTAGCTTAGCTAAAAAGGTTAGAAGCACAACCACGGCTGCTGTGTTTCTTAAGGAATTGCCAGATGTCTCCAAGTAGTGGAAAAAACCAGTTTGTACACTTGGGTTGATGAACAAAGGGCCAAGCTCCCCAGCGGCACTCCAGCTATTCCTGGAGAAATCTAAAAAAATTGTGCCTCTCCAGAAACCTTCCTTCTTGCCTCCATTGCAGAGCTCCTGTGGCTTGGGGACTTCTGCTAAGTTGCTACGTCGGAAGAAGGATAAAGGGTTCAATGTATCACAGTTCCCTTGGGGCAACATCTTTTCCTGGGATGGAATAATAGGTACATGTTTTCCTTTGCTGCCCTTCAGAACAATGGGATGCACAAGGGCACGTTAAAAGAATACCACAGGCCAGGATTCAACCTCAAGGCTTAGCATAGAGTCCAGCCCTGGAACAAGTGAAGCAATGCAATGCATTTCTATTGATATTCACACATACAAACAGTTCATTCATAGCTAACTGCCAACTCCATGAGCAAGACGTGGACAACTGGACCCAGCTACAAACTGGAATCATTTAATTGTTTTATCAAGCTCTCAAGACAGCTCACAGATAAAACAACCTTCACATGGTTCTCAAAACCTCAAGCTGGAATGGGAATTGTTGCAGCCCTTCAGATCTTGTTGAACCTCAGAGGAACCCACATTCTCATCAATGGCTACGCCAGCTAGGCCTGCTGATCTAACGTCTAATTTGGAAAGATACATGATTCCTATTTCTAGTCTAAACGGGTACCAAATTAAACCAGAGCAGGGCAGTGCCACCAGATTGACTGAGGAGACCACTGTTTAGGCTTAAACCTTGAGCCATACTTTAGCCACTTTGAAACCAAAAAAAGAAAAAGGTTTTGTACTTAAAGTAGGCATAAGCACTTGCTAATGGTTGGCGTCGCACTAGCTTCCCCACAGTTACCTTCAGAGGTTCCACACGACCTTGCACCCCAACTGCGAATTTAAAAAACTTTTCTTCTTGAAATTTTGTTTGTGTGTGTTGTACAAACTGTCCCTAATTCCCAAAATGGGTTGGAGGCAATTTCACCACATTTGGAGTTGGGAACAGACTTTCCAGGCCCAGCGAGCGGACTGTTTTCTAATCCGGAAGTAACCAGTCAGAGGTTTTAAAATAAATAAATAAATAAAACAATACTGGGGGACTTTGTTGATGTTGTTATGTACCCTTAAGTCATTCTTATGGGGACCCTAAG
>NC_056525.1:68228948-68275214 GCF_019175285.1 Sceloporus undulatus | reverse complement strand
TGGAACTCTCTGCCCATTGAGCTCCGCTCGGCCACCTCCCTGGCCCAGTTCAAAAAGGGGCTGAAGACCTTTTTATTCAAACAGGCATTCCCTGATGTGAGCCCCGAGTAATCTCTCCCTCTTCTCTACGTCAGCAGTGGCAAGCTGGCTGAAGTGTTTTACTGGATTTTAATTTTGATTGTATAATGTTCAAGTGTTGTATTTTATGGAATGTTGTGCACCGCCCTGGTTTTGTAGAAGGGTGGTATATAAATAATTTTTTATTATTTATTTATTTAAAGTCAGAATATAATTTAGCAGATAAATTATATTATGCTATTTCAGAGATGCAAGCCACTAATCATCACACTAATTTTCTCATTCTCCTGCCAGCGAATCAAACTTGTACCCAGTTTGTGTATAAAAAGCTGTTCATGTGTGTGTATACAAACTCATATGTAGTTCTGTGTAACATACCAGTTGCTAGTAATCATTGTGACCAAATCGACAGCAGAATTTAATCATAGGAGATCCCAGCTGACTGCACTTGAAGCTTGTAGATATGTGGGCAGGTCAAGACACACACTCTGTGCCTTAGTTTCTTCCTTTGTTAAGACACAAACTAGAAGTTACATGGGATATGAATATAGCAATTTCACTTTTAAAACTACCTGAAGAGCAGAGATACAGTGGCATGAGGTGCTTCAAGAAGCATGTACTTTTACTGTTCTAATAAACAGGGGGGAAATGGTTTAGTGGCATAATCTAAATAGGAAAAAATAGCTAGAGAGAAAAGGTTAAGCAAAAGTTCTCCCTGGCCCCTCCAATCAAGCTTTCAGCCATCCAGATTGCTTTTCATTAAAACAACACGAACAGCTGCTGCCACTGCTACTCTCAAAAGACAATGATCCGTCTCCTTAATAACATCAAATTTGGTTCTAAAATGTAATAGTCACCCACTTCACAAGACGATTGTATATCACAGTACAGTAAATACTATGAGACACTTTGCATGTTAAGAGACAATATAAAAGTAGGCTTTAAAAAAACAACAACAACAAAACAAAAGGTAGCAGCAGTAGTGTGTGTGTACACTCAGCAGGAAAACTTTTTGTACATCCTGCCCCCACCTTCTTCTTTCATGCCATTTGTCCCTGATTGTGCCCCAAATGTAGAGCCAATTGAGAAGCTCTGCACAGGGACCCTTCCCCCTCTGGGCACCTGCCATGGCTAACTGTCTCTCTGGTACCGGCAGGCACTGCAGACCTGCCTCTGCTCAGCTGTCCCAGTCCCATGATTCACCAGAGGCTGTGCCATTCCCTCTCGGAGGGCACGTCCTCCTCCAAATTACTACATTCCCCAAATTCCTCTTCCCTGACACCACCACGTGAACCAGTTGGACAGCTCTGTTAAAAATAACCTAGTGGGGCAACCTTCCAGCCAATGAGCATTCAGCAGCATACCAGCCCTGACGGAATACAACTCAAGTTACACCTGCTGTCTGGGGCAAGTGCTCAGCCTCCCGTGTGCCTGGCTGAATTCCCTAACCCACCGGAGGAGAAAGAAATGCCCCTTGCTATACAGGGACCAAACCCTCTCTGCTCTCTCTCCACTCTTGTGCACTGGCCATCATTCAAATGCTATAGGTTACCACAGGTCACAACTCTTTCTCCTTCCCCTCATCCGCTCTTTGCAGCAGCTGGGAGATCAGTCCCCATGTCAGTAACTGGCTCATCCTTTAGCCAAGTATGACCCATTTATCGTAGGCGTTCGGCTCGTCTAGTCAATGTTCTGGGATTCCTGAGGCATTCTACTTCTAGCACCTGCCTCAAAATGAAGCTATCTTTGACCTCTCAGAAGCCTTGCGTGGGTCACCCACTGACCCATCCAAGGTTGGAAAGTAACGGAAGGAATGTTTCACCAAGTTCAATCTAGACAAGAAACACCCACAGCTAAAGAGCAGTCTTCCTATTAGAATGTCAAAAATAATGCCTTTGTGAATCAATTGCTAGGCTTTTAGTATAGAACATGGTGTACGTATATATAAGCGACATAGGTAAGGCAAGACTGTATTGACAAAACATTAAATAGTATTAGACAGCTCTTTTATTATTATTCTGAATGATGCATCCAACTTGTGTATTGTTTCTGCACCAGTTATGTACAAATGCACATTTCTCACACAAAAGGAATTCCTCACACAAAGATGAATGTTCAATTATTTGTAAAGAAAGCGCACCTCTCTACTATGTGCGTGCACACACACACACACAAACACATCCTAAAAGGGGGTGGACAATTGGTTTGCTTATGCGAGAACAGTTTGCCAGAGTAGATTATGTACTCTTAAGGGAGGATGCCCTATTTCTGCCTCTTTTTCACTTTAGTTTTGTCCTCAAGTCCAGTTCACCCAACATTTTAGTTCATTTAAGTGATTAATCTTCACTTGGGCTTATGTCTGCACCAAATACATTGCTGTGAGCTGCCTTTTGTCCTTTGGAGGGAAAATGTAATAAATATTATAACAATAAAAATGAATTTAACCTGTGAATCTGCTCCATGATCCAATTGAGGGACTGAGTAATAAGTGTAGATCCAGAATGGAGAATGCAATTCTCAACTCACATTACATCAATCCACTTTCTCTCTGTACAGCAATCAATAGACTGCTAAAGTGTGCTCATGAAACACCGTAAAAAGTGCTACTGCTCATGCAGTGGTCTCGCCAGTCTGCTTGCACAATGCCAATAATGATACAACCATTATGCAACATCCTAAAATGTCCAGCCATCAGTGCAAGGGTAGGTACAGTGATATTATGTCACCAACAGGATTCTAGCCCTAAAGTTCTTTAGTAAACCTAGCAGAAATACTGATGACTAAGATAGCACAGTTCAATGTACTGGTACTCAACAGTATATGCACTATGTTTCTCCGTGTGTAGGGCCAAGAAAAGCTTGTGATGACTGACTTTGAGTGGGGATGAGGAATAATGTGTTAGCGGGCCCTCATATGTGAAGAGAATATGTAAATATATTAAAGATCTGTGAAACTCAACTTGCTACTTGCAAGAATATGATCACATAGTATTACAGCAAATAAATAACAGATATTGGCTGCTGCTCCCTATTTATTTATAGGAATAAATAACATGGATGTGAAACAAGCAAGCATCGAAAATGTATACCTTTATAGCATAAGGGCCATTAAGGTTATGATTATGATATGCACATGGCAAACTGCCCTGAAAATAAATGAACTTTTACTTGTCAAAGCTGCCTATCTTTGGCCATTTTAATTTGTCTTATTAAAAAGCAAGTAACAAAAGAAGCAGCTATTGGTTGCAGTAAATACACTAATGGCACCTATTCCCTCTGATTTTGGAAGCTAAGCAGGGTTGGCCCTGGTTACTACTTAGATGGGAGACTTCCAATGAATACCAGGAACTGTAAGCTATATTTCAGAGGAAGGAACTGGCAAAACTGCCTCTGAGTATTCCTTGCCTAAGAAGACCCTGTGAAACTCACAGGGTTGCCATAGGTTGACAGGGTTACTTGAAGGCACCTGCACCTGCTATACACAGTGTTTCTGTCATATTAAGGATTAAGAGTGCTTCTGGTTGGCTGCTAAACACTATTGTTTAGAAGGCGTATTTTCTTCCTTGAGGATTTTTTTTCTTGCTAAGAAAAAATAATAGATGTGATAGGGAAATATGGAAGGGTTGCATATAGTACACAGTGTATGAGCCACCTGTAAAATACTGTGTTGAGGTAGGGCATTATCAGGATATCAGGCTTGTCTGGAATCACCTTAAGACTCTTCAAGAGAAGTGGGGAAAATGGGACCCTACAGAGTTGTTGGAATGCAGCTCCCACCAACCATTTTCAAAAAAGTAAGGAGGAATGATGGGTCTAACAGTATCTAGAGGGCTGCACATTCCCCAACTACGCTTAAAGGCAAGGCATTTCTTTTAAAGATCTAGAACATATTTGACTCAATTATCTGAAATAGCATGAAACTGTGAAGGAACATAAGATTAAGACCACAACTATACAACTTAATTACTCAGAAAGATTGTAAGGTAAGCTGTTGACTTGTGGTTGAGTTTTTTCTTTTGTTTTTTTTCAAGATATCAAAGGGCCAGCTCTGCCTCAGCAACCATTTAGACACATAAATTAAAGTTAAGAAAACAGTACATGTTGCACACATGAATTAAGGTTGAGAACAAAACTGTGATGGGATGGGACTCAAGGGACCCTCTTTGGCCAGTGTCTCAAGCAAAACATACCATTGCTGTTGCGGTTCATGTAAATTTCCTACATATAGGCTTGCAGAAGTCTACTGAGCACAAGAAAAAAAGGGTGTAACTGGCACCAATGGCAGGGGATTGGTTTGCTTCAAGCCTTCTTCTAACAAAAGGAATTAGGGATGAGAACAGGTAAACTCAGAAGATCCAATGGACACCTCCAAGCCAGCCCCCATCCCACCAAGACTGGTCTTGAACCTGAGTCAGCTTGTGCTTCAGCTCTGGGAGGGTGGCCAACTAGAAAACTCCACTTAATCAAGACACAGTCTAGGATAGGGTGCTGAAGAGTGAAGAAAAGCTGAGGTGGATGGAGCATAATATTAAGTAAGGCAAAAATGAGCCTCTAAACTGACTGAAAAGTAGCTTAGCTAAAAAGGTAGAAGCACAACACGGCTGCTGTTTCTTTAAGGAATTGCCAGATGTCTCCAAGTAGCTGGAAAAACCAGTTTGTACACTTGGGTTGATGAACAAAGGCCAAGCTCCCCAGCGGCACTCCAGCTATTCCTGGAGAAATCTTAAAAATGTGCCTCTCCAGAAACCTTCCATTCTTGCCTCCATTGCAGAGCTCCTGTGGCTTGGGGACTTCTGCTAAGTTGCCTACGTCGGAAGAAGGATAAAGGGTTCAATGTATCACAGTTCCCTTGGGCAACATCTTTTCCTGGGATGGAATAATAGGTACATGTTTTCCTTTGCTGCCCTTCAGAACAATGGGATGCACAAAGGGCAGTTAAAAGAATACCACAGGCCAGGATTCAACCTCAAGGCTTAGCATAGAGTCCAGCCCTGGAACAAGTGAAGCAATAGCAATGCATTTCTATTGATATTCACACATACAAACAGTTCATTCATAGCTAACTGCCAACTCCATGAGCAAGACGTGGACAACTGGAACCCAGCTACAACACTGGAATCATTTACAGTAATTGTTTTATCAAGCTCTCAAGACAGACTCACAGATAAAACAACCTTCACATGGTTCTCAAAACCTCAAGCTGGAATGGGAATTGTGCAGCCCTTCAGATCTTGTTGAACCTCAGAGGAACCCACATTCTCATCAATGGCTACGCCAGCTAGGCCTGCTGGATCTAACAGTCTAATTTGGAAGAATACATGATTCCTATTTCTAGTCTAAAGGGTACCAAATTAAACCAAGAGCAGGGCAGTGCCACCAGATGATAAGGAGACCACTGTTTAGGCTTAAACCTTGAGCCATACTTTAGCCAACTTTGAAACCAAAAAAGAAAAAGGTTTTGTACTTAAAGTAGGCATAAGCACTTGCTAATGGTTGGAGTCAGCACTAGCTTCCCCACAGTACCTTCAGAGGTTCCACACGACATTGCACCCCAACCTGCGAATTTTAAAAAAACTTTTCTTCTTGAAATATTTTGTTTGTGTGTGTGTACAAAATGTCCCTAATTCCCAAAATGGGTTGGAGCAATTTCACCACATTTGGAGTTGGGAACAGACTATTCCAGGCCCAGGAGAGGACTGTTTTCTAATCAGGAAGTAAACCAGTCAGAGGTTTTAAAATAAATAAATAAATACAGTAAATAAAACAATACTGGGGGACTTTGTTGATGTTGTTATGTACCTTCAAGTCATTCTTATGGGGACCCTAAGGCAAACTTATCATGGGGTTTTCTTGGCAAAATTTGTTCTGAGGAGGTTTGCCTTCCCCTAAGACTCTGTGACTTGCCCAAGGGGGTACAAGGGCCTCACAAACGGCCTAGGGAAGAAGGCTGTACTTCCTCACCCCTGACTTAAAGCAAGAGGGAATATTAGCTCCCCAATCCTCACTTGTTCAACGTAGTCATTAAAGCAGTGTTTGTTAACAAGGCTATACATTCCCATGGAGATAGTTCTTTGAGGTCACAGAGGATGACATCACAAAAGGAACTCTAGCTGGAGCTCATGAGTAGGAAGCACAACATAATGCTTGTTTGCACAATTCACTGTGCAACAACAGGATACAGTTCTGATGAACATGGGCGGGCCAAAATCTTATTATGACAGAGAAAAACCTGGGGCAACAGCATACAAGAAAATTAGCTTGTTGAGAATCTGTTCAGATAAACCATTTATGATGGATGTTTATATTTAAGTCAATACACCCCACAACTTAAAGCCTTCTGGGGGCACATTAGATGTGAAAGGTTGACAATTCTAGAGAATTAAAAAAAAAACCAAGAACATATGTATTTCAAGGTAAGGAGTAGGGCAGTTTTATATATATATATATATATATATATATATATATATATATATATATCTTCCTGTGGCATGGTGTTATGTGATTTCCCTCTTATCTGGCAATGAAAAGTAAGCTCAAGGCCAGCATATCACAGCAACTAATAAAACATCTCCTTCTCTTCTCTCACTGCAGGAGTTGCATCAATATACAGTAAATGATAGTGGCAAGAATATGCCAGGGGTCCATTTGAGCAAATTCTGTGTGACTGACTCATCTGAGGAATGTGATTTTGGAACTGTGATCTTGTGCAAGTTTGTAGCTCCTACGTAATGTACTACACAGGTGGAGTAAACAGTATTAAGATTAGTATTGTGGGGTGTGGATTTCAAGATAGTCACTGTCAAATTACTGGCCTGCTGTTGTTCTTTGCAGTGTTTTGGAGGTGCAGTGACCCTAAGGTGACTCTCTCATGTGGTTTTCTCAACGAGATTTGTTCAGAGAGGGTTTGCCTTTTCCTTCCCTGAGGCTGAGTGAATGTGATGTGCTTGGTATCACCCAGAGGGTTTTCATGCCCAAACAGGGATTTAAACCCTGGTCTCCAGAAATATACATAGTCCAGTGCTCAAACCACTACATCATATTGGCTCCTCGAGATTACTGGAACCAACCAACATGTGTAATTCATGTGTAATTTGTTATCTCAAGGCTTATACAACTATTACAGTTCAAATCTACAACAAGATATTCATAAAAATGAAAAACAACATGACTTCAATAAATTAATATCATATAGTAAGTATTTTGAGTCAATGAATAAGCAAAATATTCCACTAGTGCAAAGTATCAATATCCTGATTTAGATGGTAAGCAAAGGCTATAATTGGTGATGTCACTGACTTAATTAGGTCACATTTAATCTACAGAGATGGGAGATGCTATCCCAATGGAAACTATTCCACAGCACAATCCCACACATGTTTTCTCAGAAGGAAGTCCCATTTAGGGGCTTAATCCCAGGAAGAATGAATACAAAGTTTAGCCATTCTCAAAGTACAGCTCCACAACAGCAAATACTTAAACCACACAGGTCATGTTGTGGCATTGAATAAAATTGAACACAAGAAAAATGGTAATGAGCAAACCTTGAAAGGAGAATGGAGTGTTTTGTTTATGACCTGTATGAGAGGCTAGATACACCACCTTTCAAGCCTGAAGGCAGGCATGTGGGATCCTCAAGCAGACAAAATCAATCTCTCTTTGACAGGAATGAACTTACCAAACCAGTTAGTCAAGCCAGGCAGAGAAAAGAGTGGGAGGCAAGGGAGAGGTGAGGCATAAGGGAGTGGGAGGGATATATAGAGTGAGGGAAGTATGAAGGAAATCTGAGTCATCAGTCTAAAGAAGAAGAGTTCAAAACTCCCCTAGAGTTCTTTATTCATTCCAAGATGGCCAGCTCCATACACATATAATCCCCCCTTAGTGTCACAGGCTTCAGATAGTCCACCTCCTTCACTATCACCCCCAGCGATCAGGGAGATAACATACAGCAAGAGCCAAGCCACTCACACAGACTTGAAAGCAACAGACTGAGATGCCAGGAGCAAAATCTGTTTTTAGCTTCTCAAGTCTGGTGTTTAAGAGGTAAACTTAAAATATTTGAGAAAAGTAAATTCCTCCTCCCCCACCTGAGTTTCACTAGCCAACAGCTGGAAGGATTTAGTGTATTAAACTGTACAAACATGGCAACTAGATGGCTATTTTAAGCAACTTCTTTAGCACTGATGACAGAGGATAGGTAAAAACACTCTAGATCCAATCTTCAGATGCAGGAAGGGCATCATCATATATTATCATCTTCGGAACATACTTTAGAAAATAGTGAGATTGAAGGCTTTCATAGCTGGCATCCATAGTTTTTTTGGGCTATGTAGCCATGATCTAGAAGAGTTTATTCCTGATGTTTCTCCAGCATCTGTGGCTGGCATCTTCAGAGAATCTATTTTACAAAATAGATTGGCAGAATTTGCCCATAGCCATAAGATTCAGTGTGAAATAACTATTTTGTACCTCATTCTCCCATTTTTACAAATAAATACCAAGTCTCATCATTCTAAGTACCATATTCATGCTGCCAATCTCTTTCTTTTAGTGGTCTCAGGGTGCTACAAGATTCCTTTGATTACTGTTGGGCATGCTTTGATTGTGATTTCCTGCATGGCAGGGGGTTGGACTTGATGGCCCTTGTGGTCTCATCCAACTCCATGATTCTATGATTTTTTTTTTTATTGGACAATGTCTTCTTGTTTAGCTATGCCAATGCATATTGCTCAGTTTTACAGACCAGGCTAGGTCACACCACCTCTCTTTTCACTAAAGGTTAAAGGAAAATGTGAAACCGTGTGCCATAGTAGGTAAAGCATTGGTTTAGGAAAAGGACAACCATGCTTCAAGTCCTCACTTTACCATGAATTTCACTGCATTACCTTGAGAGGGTTATGCAGTGTCAGCCGAAATCATCTTTCATAAATACTGAAAGGATAAATGAGGACAGTCAGAAGGTACTATGCACATCACCATAAACTACTTAAGATGAAAGGTATGATATCAGTGTGTAGTAAGTAAATAATAAATATATTCTCCAATCTATCATGATTGGAATATCAGTCTTACTCACCATACATTTTGCCCTCGTCCGAGAGGATAATCTTGCGCCGGCCACAGGGTGGATATATCGCCAGCGCCTCCTGGAAGCTCTGTTCAATGTCTGGACTCCACACACCTTCGGCATCATTGTCCAGACTCTTGTCCATCCCGTCTTGTCCATCTTCTCGCCCCTCCCCGGGGCTGCCGCTAGCGTTCCAGCTGTTGGACGCTATTGTGATGGCTGCCCTGGGCTCTGACCCTGAGCCCTAAATGGCAACTCGTTAACCTAAAAGGAAGCAAAAGATGATGGATTAATCAAAGTGCCATTGGCTGTATCCTGACTCTAGAATACACAACCTCATTCTTTTGAATGCAAAAGTAAATACAGAATCATGAAGAGGGGGCTCATTCATAGAGAATCACAGAAAAGGCAGAACTGAAAAGGGACTGCCTGCAGTATGTATTTTGTATGAAACAGAGAGGAAGGCAAGACTTCAAAAGCAGAAAAGGTCTCCTGGAATCTAGCATCCACTCTACCACATGCTTCTTCATACCAGGATGGGACTTGGTTCAGATGCATTTTTTTTCTTGCAGAATGTATACAAATGTAAACCCACAAGGTAATCCTTATGGGAAAGCAGTGGAGAAAGCTTCACCTGTGGGTTGCATGTGCCCCAATGTCCATCAGGACAATCTTGAAGTTCCTAGACCAGGTCTGCACAACATATGGCCTGGGTGCCACATGTGGCCCGCCAGAGGATTTTGGGTGGCCCATGAGGATGTGGAATGATTTCAAAGTACCTCTGCTGCTTGTCTTTCTCTTGAGGAGAAGGCCAGGCAGCAGAGGAGGAGGCGGATGGGCAAATGTTTGCCAAGCAAGGCTCCTCCACCATCCAGCTTTCTCCTGAGGAGGAGGCCGGATAGCAGAGGAGGAGGATAGGCCAATACTTGTCCTTCAAGGCTGCTCTACTGCTTGGCTTTCTCTTGAGGAGAATGAAAGATGGAGGATGAGGATGGGTGAACACTTGCAGTGCTTCTCCGCTGCTTGGCTTTATCTTGAAGAAAGGGCCAGGCAGACAAGGGTGGAATTAATATGAATAATGTTAATTATTATTAATAAATAAATACTAAATTAAATTAATAATAATTAATTCAAACCTATCTAAGGCCCAAAGAAGTTAGCCTATTGTAATTTTGGCCTCTTCCTACTGCCAGGTTGTGCAAGTCTGTCCTAGACTCTCCCACATGAAAAAAAGGCTGATTTTTGTTCTACTTCCATGCAAAATCACACCCAAATGTGGTACTTTTGCTGGGGGGGGGGGGCTATTTGGGTGAAACTGAAATTGAAGGTGAAGTCATAGCACTTCTGGTTTGGGATAACATATTACTGTGGCCTGTCAGGATTGTGTGAGACTGTAAATTACCAGCCCCTGGCCTCAGTGCAAACACTCTAAAAAATTCAAATTTCAGCTACTTGCAATTTACAGTTTTCTTTCTATACACAAAACACACCTTGAATAAAAATACAGAAATACATGCGTATCACAAAAAATTATTTCATGTTTGCCATTTGGTCTCAGTACTGTATACTGACACATAAAAAGTGTTCCATGGGTTTTGTTTGGGGGGGGGAGGAGAAACCATGATGCAAACAAGCTAAAGTGAAGTACTCTGATTGTCAGTAGGCTGGATTAATTGGGGCGGGGGGGGGGGGGAGAAAGTCTGCAATTCCTTTCATGGGTTGGAATTTATTGCGATATGAAAATATCTTATGATACATAAAATATACACTTGTAATTTTATTTTGTTTTTAGTATTTAGTGTCAGTTACTTGGGTTTTTTGGCTCTCAATATGCCCTGCAATACATTGGAATTTTTATTGGGGTTGGAAAATACCTCCCGCTACAAACAATGTAAAGGGTGTTTAAAAATATCCTACTGCATATTAGTCCAAATGCATCAGATGTACAGAAGCCTCTCACATAGCAGCAATTTTATAAACATAAACTGTAGTTAAGAGACTATTGTGTTCTATATGCCCTGTTTACAATATTAAATTTACCATGAACACTTTCTGATACAGACCAAGTTCAGAAAAAAAATGCACAGAAAGGTGGCTGAATTGTATACACATATACTGGGGTTGGGGGTAGCGGGAAACTAATACAGACAAATGATTCTTTTTTAGCATTTGCCACTGTGCAGGTATTTTTGCTACACATATTTTATACCTGTGTGTTTTTAAAGGTGGTGTTCTCTTAGCCATAGAACATAAGTTTCAGTTCAACATAAACGATTCCATTTAAGCCTAAGGCTAGTATGATTACACCCTACATGACTGAAAGTACAACACATGGCACTGAATACATCTAGAATCTGGTGGTTAGTAAGGGACCTGGATAAGGTAAGCTTTGGTGGTTGCTGTTTTTAAAACAACATTCTAGCTTCCACAGTTCTGCAGAGAAGACTAAAACATTAAAGCAGTTTGATTAATGCTTAGATGCTGGTGTGTATTTGGGAGGAGCAAACGTTCCAATAGCCAAATATTGCTGCTTATCTCAGAACAGCTTTTAATCTTCCTCAGTAAAACTCTAAACATTCATGCTCATTTAAACACTACTTACTGCCTGCCTCCCAATATATTTGGAAAATATTCCAAAAACCGACACTTTTTTCATGAGTGACTGAGACAGTAACATCTTTGCTTTCTGATGGTTCAATGTATACAAACTTTATTTCATTATTTAAAAATATTGTGTAAAAATACTTTCAGGCTATGAAACAAAAATTAATTTTGTGTTTAGACTTGGCTCCCATCTCCATGATATCTCATTATGTGCATATATACAAATACAGGTATTCCAAAATCTGAAATAATCCGATATCCAAAACACTTCTGGTCCCAAGCATTTTGGATAAGGGAGACTCAACCTGTATTATACATTTTATGTGCAGTTCACATATTCAGCTGTGAGTTATTGAGTAAGCAAGCAATGAGGAATCAAGTGATGTACATGTGAATACACTTGTGGAGTTACTATGGTGCTGTCATTTTTCAGCACTATTCCTAAGTGACTGCAATGGCATGAACTATTCTGTGCCTCAAAACAGGTTAGGCAGAAACATTTGTTTTGATCTCTAACTATCACTCCTGAGATAAAAAGGCTTAACTCCTTGTTTAGCCCCACACTCACTGAAGAGTGAAGACTGCCACAAAATTCACAGGAAGACCTGGGTAGGTAGGTAGGTACCCTGCATTTGTTGACAACTGAAGTTGCACTAAAAATGTGAGTGCCTAGTTCCTAATTCGTTTTACAAAAGAATTTAGCTATCAATTATCAGACACAAAAAGCAAAATAGATGACAATTAATTATATCCTCCTGCTACAAGTATAATACTGTACTGTAATAAGCCTACTGATTTAATTTTAATCAGATATTCTGTTTTCAAGTGCCCTAAAATGTTTAAAAATTAAATTCTAATTTAATATCAACTCATTATAGTACTTTGTTAACTTTTTAAAAATAATTACTGTATAAGCATCACCCAAACCCATTGATTTGGATAACATGCAGAAAAAAGGAGTTGGATGGGTGAGAGAGACTTTTCTGACCTTTAACTCCCCTGCAATTGGACAAATACCCTGAAAATCCTCTCCTGACAGTCAAGACTCTTCAACAGGGCAGACTTAGGTAGCAAGGGGGACTGCTCCAAATCCAGAACTCTGTTCACATCCATAGTGTGCCTGCACTCAATTTTCAACCCCCAGTGGCAACTGCAGATTTAAATGATCCTTAGGGGAGGTTTTCCAGACAGCTCAAAGGACTACAGAGGCTGAGGAATTACTCTTTCTTGGCTGTGGTCTTAGGATCCAAACCTAAGGCCCTTATCACACGAGCAAAATTTGAAGTTATCCCAGAGTCAATGTGAAGGCAATGCAGGGGCAATCATCAGGAGCCATCTTAAACACATTCAGTGGGTCATTCCAAGGTCATTCCAGTGTTAAGTAAATCCTCCCCCCCCCCCCAATTTACCTAATCCTGGAATGCCCCCCTCAATTGTGTTTAAGATGGCTCCTGATTGTGTTTGGCTTCCTGTGATAAACAAACTTGACACCCCATGATTGTCCCTGCATTGCCTTCACATTGACCCTGGGATAACTTCAAATTTTGCTTGTGTGATAAGGGCCTAAGAGAATTTGTAAGGCCACCACATTTGTGATACTTAGGTGGTTATAAAAGATATTACCCAACTTGAATGAATCAGAACTTCCCAACAATAAGAACACCTTAGCAGTGATATAGGCTACCTTAGAAGGCAATGGATAATGGAGGGTTTTTGTTTGTTTGTTTTTTTATTAATTTTTTTTTCATTTCTTTACAAACACCAAACCATCATAACATGACAACATTACACCATAAAAGAACATTTGACATTTAACCCAAAAGCGACAATTCCCTCTACCCCTGACATAAGTAAAATTACATATAACATACATATCACTTCCGACTGATCAGCTCTCTACTTTGAATGTTATCATAATGTTGTTTAATCTTATTCTGTTTTCGAATTTATGCCTTTACACAATTAATGTAGTTTCTATTTTTGTCCATGTAACAGATAGAGAAAAAAATATTGTAGTTATTTTTCAAAATCTAGAAACTGTATGTCCTGTCTTTTCGATCTTATGAGCAAATCTTAGTTCTTTCCTATTCATAGCATTAAGTCAATCCTAAAGTTACTAAATATTCCCTGCATTCCCCCCTTTCCCCTTACAAATAGACAATGGAGGTTTTCAAACAGAGGTTAGATAGCTATCTCTAATGGTTGCTTTAGCAGTGGATACTAGCATGATGAGGGAGGGGGGATGTGGATTAGATAGGGTATTTCCAACTCTATGATTCTGGATGACCCAAGTACATTTCAGAAACATTCCTGGCTGATGTGTGCAGGAGTTGAATCCCTCTCTGCAACTAAGTTGTATAAGCAGGCCTGGAAATAGTGCCTGCCAGTATTTCCTTCTCCCTTTCTCCTTCACTCTGCCAGAGCAGCTGAGTGTTTTGCAACAACATGTTCAGCAGCAGCAGCAGCTGCTGCCCATGCAGAGCTCAGAACAGAGAGGTGTCTCCTTCAGCTACCCGGACAGAGTACAACAAAGGTCTGGGACAGACATCTCCTTTTAAAGAAACTGCCAACAACAAATTGGCTCAAGAGTTTTGTGATTTTTTTTAAAAGTAACTTCTTGTCTACTGGTCCCTGAGTGGTGTGATGTCACACCGTCTCTTTTGCTCCCCCTCCCCTTTCACCCACCCCACCCCTTCTTTGGGAATGATGTCGCCAAATAAGGAGATCAGAACTACAGCAGCTAGCCAAAGGAAAGAGGAGGGATGAAGGGAGGGGGGTGCTGCTGTTCGCACATGGCTCCCAACACTCTCTTATTCATCAACTCTCTCCAGCTTGCTTTCTTCCACATGCACGCACACAAACACACATGCACAAGCACACACAGAGCTGTAAAGTGGTGCCCAGGGATCAAGCTGCCAGGGAGTATTCAGGAGGTAGAAAGTTCAAGAGGAGGCAAACATGTGTGAAGATGTGTTTGCAAAGTGAAACTGCAGGAGACATTAGGAACACAGTGAGGTTGTGAGTAGGTGGCTCTGGCTCAAAGATTCTTGTTAATAGCTCTGGTGGCAAAGATGCTTTTGCTGAACATCAGCCAAAGCAAGAAATGGGGGGGGGGGGGGGGGGGGGGAGAGAGAAGGAAACAAGCATGTTTGTTCTCACACTGACAATGCCCTACAAAAGTCCTAGGAGAAAGCAAAACTAAGTGTCAACATCCCATTGTGACCATAAGATGAAACTAATAAGCTGCAGAGATTCCAAGTTTTTGGAATCCCTCCATACAAGAAATTATCTGCATGCCCAGATCACCTCTGTCCGCTTGCTCTCTTTCTCTGAGTACAGACTTCACCACTGAACAGGCAGAAGGAGAGCAGATGACCTAGTGTAGTGGTCCTCAAACTGTGTCCTGTAAGAAATTTTGAACTTTAGCTCTCGGAAGCCTCAGCCATGGTGGTCAACAGTGTGGGATTCTGGGAGCTGAAGTCCAAAATCCATTACAGAGCATAGTTTGGGGATCATTGAGCTAGTGGGTTGTGGTAGCAGCAGAAGCAAATGAAGGTTCACTCGCACTCAAAGGAGGAAGAAAGTCACGAAGGAAAGACTTTTTCAGGAGCTCTGTCATGACTGATGGAACCTGGGAATTCAAACCAGGAACAATCAAGTGCTATGGCCAGTTATAGCTTCAAGAGGTGGGTTGTTGAGACTGTTTTATGGAATGCCATCCAAATAACTGTAATGAATCTTAAATCACTGATTTGAAGGCACATACATACACACGTCTCTTTGTTCTCAGATTTCTCACTCTACCCATACAATAACATGTAACATGTCTACAACTGCAGAAGGACTCCAGTCAGGTAAGTTATTCACCATGTCAAATGCTGAACATACAAATACACAGACTTAGGGCCTGGTTAAATGAAGCAATTCTAACTAGGAGTGGTTCCCCCCCCCCCCCACAACTGCTTTGAAGTTTTCAAGTTCAAAAGATCACAGGCTAATCAGCATCAAATTCTCATTATGCCACAATATGCATCATCATTTGTTCTACCTTCCCATCAGATGGGGGGGGGGGGAGCTCAGTGCTCAGAGGAAGAATACAATGAGGGTAAAACAAGTATCAGAAAAACGTTTCCAATGAAGCTGTCTAGCTTATCGGGTGCTACTTGCTCTGATTTCTTCTTAGGGCTGCAACCCAATATTCCTTTTAATAAGGGATGCCAGGATTTAAATCCAGGATCTTCTGCATGGAAAGCATGTTCCTCACTATTGAAGTATAAAGCTTTTAACCCTTACCCCACCCCCTTTAAATTACAGATGCAAAGAGTACTGCAGATCAGTTTGGGGCTGAGAGGAAAGGGCCAATATATATTGTTTAGAGCATTTCCAACAGATACCCAAATGGAAGCTGCAAGTCCTATAATGCCAGTTGTTGTATGCCTTCAAGTCACTTCTGACCTAGGGTGATCCTATCATGGCGTTTTCTTGGCAAGTTTTGCTTAGAGGAGGACTGCCATTGCCTTCCCCTGAGGCTGAGAGCATATGACTTGCCCAAGGACACCCAGTGGATTTCATAGTCTCCAGAGTGGTAGTGCAACATTCAAATCATCATACCATGCTGATGCTCTCTGGAATGTTTAGCCCCTTTCTAGTCAAAAATTTTCCTGGAAGAATGATGCTAACAAGCATACATGTCAAGAATCTGACAAAAAGTCTATTAGAAATCAATCCAAAAATCTACCCAATCATTACAATACAGCATCAAAACCCAAGACAAAAGGTGTGGGATGGAACTTTTCTTTAAGGAGATGTGCTGCCATTTTTAAATATATACAAAGTAGGTAGATGATGGCATTCTCTGAAGACATCTAGATCAGCAGTTTTTCTGTACTTTGCTTCACCTCACAAGGCCCTTTCACACTATGCAACCATAGTAGCATTATGGTTTGACTTTAACTGCCAGTGCAAGATCCTATTGAATTCTGGGGTTTGCAATTTAGGAAGGAGTCTTTATCATTCTCAGCCAGAGAGCTCTAATGCCGCCTCAAATTACAAGACCCAGGAATTCTCAGGATGCAGCCATGACAGTTAAAGTGGGATTACAGCTCTACAGCTGTATATAATATGGGAGGTCCCACAGATATGTTTTATTATTCAGAAAAATCTTTTGTACTTCCTCCACTGGACACTGAAGATTTATGGAAGTCTTCCTTTAAGACATAGCCATGTTCCATTACTTGATAAATATTTGTAATGTATATTATTATTAATATTATTATAACCATCAACAACAACACAATTTTACTTCATTATTACAAAGGGAAGAGGAGGAGGAAGGAATCTCAAAGCCGGAGCAGAGAAGCAGAAAAAAGTGGCTCGACCCTGCTTTTTCCAAAAGTGAGTTGGAACCCTCCCAAGGTGGGTGGAATACCCACAGCCAGAATGTACAGTGTGATGTCAAGCCACGCTGCTGTGTAATTTTTTTTGTTGCCTCCCCACCATGCATGTGCACCGTCACACAAACACATCGCCTGTGACCTCCAAGTACTTCCCACATCCACTCAGATGCCATTCCACTGGATGGCCGCCTATTTGATCAGCCACACAGTTGCACATGTGATGCTCTGCGAGTACAGGGCATCGGTGAATCGGTATGTGAGTGATACATTGGCAGAGCACAATCTTGGAGGCCCCCCATACATGCCACCTTCACTTCATGTCCCCTGTTGGACTGTCCAATTTGGGTATGTTGTAATTACATCCACTGGAGTTGTTGCACTTTCATTTTCAAAGCTAAGCCCGAGTATCCCGGCTTCTTTTTGCTCTGCCTTGCACCCTGAAACATACCTTCATTTGGGTTTCTACCCACTTTGGAGGTGTGTGTCATATACGCATACTGGAAGCCATTTATTTTGCCTATCTGTTTTACCCTTCAGATCGATTGTGAAGTAATCAAGTTTATTTTCTGTTAAATAAAAGTTAACAGAAAAAAGATATATACAGACATCTAGATGAAGGAAGACCAAAGTACTGCACTATTCATATTCACAACTGAAAGAAAACAAACCTCTGGTAATGGCAAAAACTAAGGGGACGCAATATCTCTGATGAGTCTAAATCCATCACACAGAGCTTTATACTTCTCTGATGTGTGTGTAGAACAGAAACAACAAGACACAGATTGAAACTTTGGTCTAAATCAGTGTGAATCAAAGTGGTGGTCCTTGGTACACTGCCAGTCCCTGAGCCATCTGCTGCAGTCTGTGGAGAACTTCCAGGAAAGAAAGAAACAACTGTAGCAAATTGGCACGCATATGGTACCAGCTCCTGGCATCCTGGAGGAAAAAATCCCCCCATATCAGTCCCCCACACATCAGGTAGCCTGAGAAGCACTAGTCTATACTGTCTTCCTTCTACAAACTACTATATCTGTCTCAGAACATATTTACTTATGTATTTATATCTCACTTTTCTCTCAATACAGGACCCAAGGCAACTCACAATATAGATTAAAACATAATACAATTCAAAAAGAGCCATAATTCCAACAAAAAATAACAGTTAAATAAGCTATCCTAATAAAAACAGCAGTAACTTAAAATAATTTAGAAGCATGTAAAAATTAGCACCCAGGATAAAAGTACAGCATCCCCCATGGAAGATCCTTCCTCATCAACCAGTTCAAACCAGCAAAAAGCCTGTTTACATTTTTTAAAAGTCCTTACCTGCCATTGGAGAAACAGAAAATATCAAGTACCAACAGCATTCTTTCTTTCCCAATTTCATATCTGTTCTTCTCTGAGCGTTATGTAGAATCCTATTATGCCAGTCTGTTCTTGCTAGGTGCTACCACTTAAAAACAGTCACCAATTATTACAAAACCCTCTGTAAGCATACCATCCTTTTAAGCCTTAATGAAGATATCAGATAATAGGTGAACTCTACCTGCTGCTGAACTATTGTCCAGCAAATAGCATTTTCATGAATTCTATCATCAACACCCTAGTTATGTCAGTAATTCAATTCCACTTCCTGGTCTTTTGGTACATTTGGTAAAGAACACCAAATGTCCTCTTCTCTGCATAGATGTATGAAGTTGCCTTATACTGAATCGCTCTGTGTCCATCCAACTCAGTATAATCTACAATGACTAGAAGCAGCTCTTTGGCATTTCACACATTCTTCTTTCCTAGAGTTACCAAGAAACACTAGGGATTCACTCTAGAATCCTTTGTATGCAGTATATGTGGCTCTTTCACTGTGCCTATGATCCCTTTATTAGTGACAGAAAAGAACAAGTGTTTGATTGTTGTGTTGGTTCTACTTCATGTTGAAATTCATGAGCCAGTCACAACAGTCAAAGATCAAGTGTTGTAGCTACCATACAGCTGAAAGAACTCACTACCTTTTCACATGAAATCCCTTTGTATAAAAATGCTTAGAAATGACAAACTGGAATCAAAATATCATATTGTAGTGTGAACTGAAATCCATTTCAGATAAACCAAATTCAAATTGAAGCCATAATCATGTGTCTTTTCAGTCATTTCTTGAAAAAGTAATTTCAAATTGGCTGGGTACTGGCTATGTGTGGGTATATGCCTTCAAATCCCCAGTTGACTTATGGTGACCCCATGAATTTCATGGGGTGATCTTAGATTGGAAATACTCATAGGTGGTTTTGCTAGTTTCTTTCTCTGAAATACTGCCTCCAGTACTTGGTATTGATTGACAGTCTCATACCCAAGTACTAAACAAGGTTGACCCTGCTTAGTTTCCATGATCAGACAGGATCTGCCATCTTTAAGATATTTAGATATTTAGGCTATATACTGACCATACCAATACTGACCATATCAGTAGGGAAACATTCCATTGACAACAGTTAAATGTGAGGCAAATCGTCAAGGATACAGAGAATAATAATAATAATAATAATAATATTTATTTATAGACCGCTATTCCGCAATGAAGAGAGAAAGACTAAGAGCAATGCTTATATGCTCATAACTTATTTTTTAAAAGGTTTTATACTCACTGCTTGGAAATTCTCAATCATCTTGCCCACAAAAATGCACACAAACGTCTTCTCTTATTAAAAAAAACACTAACAACACATCTCTAGAGTCACATTCTTTTGATTTTAATCATCCCATGCTTACAAAATTATTTATCTGCAACAGCTAACAAAAACCAGGTGTAGCATAGCTGTCATGAGTTCATGAGAATGTGGGTAATTTTTGCTAAACAGTGGAGAAGGACAGGGCCACTGTTATTGGATCCCTTCTGCTTGGAGGGCAAGGAGCAGCAAACAGCCAGCTGAAGGAAAGATTACCAAGAATGTAGAAGCCTGAGTTTCCACCAAGGACTAAACAACTCAATGTAAGATCAGAAGAGAAAGATAGAAGACCCATTTGCAATTTGGGTGAGTAAACTGATAAAAGTATAGCAAGGTAATAATCCTTCCCCCCCCCCACAACAGTTTCATTTATTCTGCCTGATACAAAGGCACTAATTTAAATAGCAAGAAGGTCTGCTCATCACGTTTGATAGGGTTCAAAGGAGTATTCCCTCCTTGGGGTCTGAGACCTCAGCTATTAAATCTGTTTTTATCAACAGTAACACTTAATATCAGTTTTCAAACTAGCCAGTTTATCAGTAAGCCTCCCTAACCCTCAGAAAAGATTACTGCAAGAAAATATGAGTCAGAAGACCAACTGACTGGAAAGAGTCCATTTTACTATTTTCTAGCTGTCCCTCAAATCTGCATGGCAATACTGCAGCCCAAGGGAGGGGAAGGGATGATTCCTTTAAATATTCCATTTGTATGCCAAAGCAAAATCCATTAAAACATATGCTGATGTTGACTTAGCTAATTTTCTTAAGAGATACTTGGACTGTTTAAACAATGAAAATGCAACACTAAAATGGATAAATTTCAGAAGTTCTGAATTCTCTTGTGCTAGTTATGAACTATTAAAAGAGAAACATTGCAGACTAAAAGATATGCCAAACCCCACAGGCCTTTGCAAGTTGAGCTTCTTGATTACTGCTTCCCATTCATCCCACTCTCCTTAGTGTGTGGCCAGTGGCTACAGGAGGAGTAAAACAGGTAAGAAATCAACTTCTTTAAGCCAGGACTCCAGTGCAAACCCCACTGGAAATGTGGTCCCCCCCTCTATGTTTCTGTGTATAAAACTGGCAAATTGTGCATACACATAAAATTAGGCCCAAGATAACCTTTAAGAAAAACTAGTGAAACTTTTATGGAAGTGAACTTTCAGTCATATCCACTTTTGGAAAAATTGGTAAGTGTGGTTCACTGAGGCCCAAAGGAGAGTGGAAAAGGCCCCCAGACCACCCAAAGTTTCCCACTGTTGTTTTAAAGATTGTGTGTATATGTGTTTGAAAAAGTTTGATTAAATATTCAGTTCAGCAGTAACCTCCTTGGGTTATAACTTCCAGAATTCTTGAGCCATCATGGCCAGTTGTATAATGGTCCACAAAACCATCAGCTCTGCTTTCTCTTTTGAAAACTGTTTCTTGTTTAATTAATTTAGATATATTCGTCAGCTCAAAGAAAAGCAGAAAGGTGAGAGAGGTATCTCTTTAAAAGTCAGTAAGAGGCTCAACAGACAGCCCCGAAGGGGTGGTGGGATGCTGCCCCTTTCCTAGCTGGATCAGGGACATGGCAACCTCATGCTACAAGCCCGATTCGGCCTTTTTGTGTCCTCGAAAGGGTGACATAGCCACAGCAGCATGGCTATGGCACTCCTTTGGCACTGTGTCATCTGGATGCAGCATTGGAGATGTGCCATGATGCCGCACAGCATCATGGCACCCTAGGGGTGGAGTCAGGACATGTGTCATCTAGATGTGATGCCCTGACTCTGCCCCCAGGTCAGCCTTTCAGGCCAGTCTGTATAGAGCCTAGGTTAATTTCCAAATAATCCTTCCTCTCACTTGCTAGAGCTAAAGAAAATCCAGGAAGGGTCAGACAGATATTTTGCCAGCAATTTGGGAATAAATTTCTATTCTTCAAGAGATTATAATTCCTCTTTTTCAAGCTTTTGCCAAAGCCAAGGTATTAAAAAAAAAAGACCACAGTAGATATCCATTGCAACCTAGATGTAATCCTTAACTTTCTAGAAAACCTTGTCAAAGTTCAGTCTCCTTCCTTACAGTTCTTTGGAAAAACAGTAAGCAGGTAAATAGCTGGAGCAACAGAGAGGGGTGATGTCTGCGTATATATTATTTGAGGGGGCTGCAGCAACATGTACCTCTTGTACAGATGGTATCGGATGCTATGATGGGAATTCTACTTTTATTCCTGGAATTCCCAAAAAACACAAATAGCATCATAATAGACAGAGTATTCTTTACCATTTTTCTGGCCTGTCAGAAGATTTGGGGGGAAAGCTTCACCAGATCACAGGACAAACCCATCCCCATTTACAGACCAGAAGACCATGTGTATCATGCAAGACTTTCTTGGTCATATGAGCAGAGGATTAAAACAATTCTGAAGCTGTCATTAACATATGTGCATGAAGTAGATGCAGACTTTTCTCCATCCACAAGCATAGAATGAAAGGCACAGTGACAGGAATATATGGATTGAAAGGCTGTGTATATCACCTGTCTGCATATTTTCAAATGCCTACTGATGAGACTTATGCTTCACAATCATCACCATCTCTTTCTACTGTTTCAGGGATACATTTAAAAGAAACACCCTCCAGTTACTTTTTGAGGTCTTAAGTATACTACTATTTTAATCTCTTCACCTAATAGTTGCAACTTGATGAGGACCATGAATATAAGAAGTTCTGCATTTGCAAAACATGCTTGAAAGCCATCTTCTGAACCAAGACAATATGGCAGTGATCTACATATAGATATTATCTACCCAAAAAAGAGCCAGCAGTAGTTGTCTGCTTCCTGAGAATAGTCCTTAGGACAGACAACAGATGCTATGGTTAAAATCTTCTTCCAGCTCACACTGACTCCATAAAAAACTTTCCAATCAAACACTTACTATTGGCTGCAGAAAGATGACAAAGAAATTTGGGAAGATGACAGAGACAAAATGCAATAAACAGAATTCTGACAGCTGTTTAATGTGGATGGATATCACCAATAAAAGACAGCTCTTCAGTGCCTCAGGGGTAGGCCTGTGAGAGTAGCAGAAGCTGGGTCAATTTTTGCAGGCCTCACATAGAAACTGGTCTTTCCCCCTCCCTCCCCCAAGTCTTTATTTGAAAAAGGATAAAAGTTCATTCACAACAACAAGCCCAGACAAGAGGCTGCTGCCTTGGAGCAAAAACAGTAAGTTGTGCCTCTCACCTGCAAAGCAGAAAAGTTTCATCTTACAGGTTGGGTGTGATCTCCCCCAACACAGAATTTCCTCCTCTTGACAAGGGGGAGGAGGGAGAAGGAAAAATCAAGACTATGAGTCCTTATCTGCAGAAAAGCTTCAATGCAGTAGCACTTGAAGATTCTTTTGTGTTCCCATGAAATACAGCTATCGTCTTCAGCTCTCCATTCTTGGGGTGGTTCGAGCAAAGTACCCTAGACCAGAATCTTAAATTGAATGCTGCAGAACAGCAATGGGGAAGTAACAGAGAGAAGCTGGCTTGTATACACTATATACTTTACAGGTGTTTGACACATTAGTTCAAGCCTGGAGTAAACCTTATGAATACCGTTGCACAACTCTTTTTATTTTACTTTTATCTTATAAAAGACTGTGACAGTGCTCACAGTCACACAGGAAATACTGTATAGTGAAAGGCTGTCTACATGCAGAACAAGTTCCTTCCTGGACTAAGGAGGAGAAAAGAGGATGAGACACAACCTTGGCTGGAATTTCTTTCCCTCCAAGGGAGATTAAAGTATGGCCCCACAGTGAAAACAACCATGCTTATGTTCAGAATGAGTTACTGGCAACCAAAAGAGTTGATGCAGAGATTTGTAAAACTAAGGCCCCATACAGACAGGCCAAAATTAAAGCTGCTTCGGGTCACTTTGGGTATGCTGTTTAAATGATGCATGCGTTCCTTCTTAGGACGCATGCATCATTTAAACAGCATACCTCCAAAGTGACCCGAAGCAGCTTTATTTTGGCCTGTCTGTATGGGGCCTTAGTTTCAAAGACAAAAAGTCAGTTAGGCATAGAAGGGTTAACAAGCACCACACTGTACAATAAATGCAAAGAGAATGCCTTAACATTTAGAAAAGTCAGCTGTCCATCAACAGCAGAAACTACAGACTTGTTTCACATTCACATCAGTCCTATGCATGCACCATTAAACAAATGGCTGGGCAGTAGTGTGGCACAGTGTTTTGAGTGTTGGACTATAACTCTGAAGACCAAGGTTCAATTCCTGGTTCTGCCATGAAATCCACTAGGTGACCTTAGGCAAGTGACACTCTCAACCTCAGAGGAAGGCAGTGGCAAAGCTCCTCTGAATAAGTCGTGCTAAAAAAAACCTCATCATAAGTTCGCCTTAGGGTCGCCATAAGTCGGAAACAACTTGAAGGCACACAACAAAGCGTTCCTGTGCAAGTGAAGATTGCCAATGGGAGAGTTTCAAAAATAGCACAAGGAAAGATGAGCTGAGTGAGGAGCCAGCCAGCTCATTTATTAACCCTGAGTTGGAATAAAACACATACTTCTACTGAAGCTTTGGGGAATGTTATTGAAAATCACTTCTTCCCTCCTACCCACACATAAAAGTAGCAGCCAAATAGCACTAAGCAGAACACACAGAAAGCAATACAGTCAGTGTAAGGTCCTAACAAGCAAGGTTTACTTACTCTGGGTCTAACTTGGGATCTGTTCCACAGTCCTAAAAGCAACCAAAATCTTTCAGAGCATAGGACCCTCAATAACTCACAACTGAATTTCAATTTTTCCTCTACTGAGACTGGCATACTAGCCACAAGCATTTCAGTAAATCACACATGTGCCAAAATATGTATTTTTTGCATAACATGTCTTACAGTTATTTTTTCTTCCTCACTGTAACATTAACAATAATCTCTATTTGCACACAGCCAGTTGAGGCAAATAGCAATGCATTTCAAGTTCACCCAAAGGGAACAAAGCTGAAGATCTGAAAATGAGTCCCTTAAAACCAGCTCTTAGTTTAGTGCCTTATTCATTCAAATATATTACATTCTAGTTTTCAACCACCATGCTAACCAACTGATATTAATAAGCCCACCTGAAGTCATTAGACAGTTGTCGTGTGCCTCTTTTTCTCCTTTGCACTGCAGTTTGACAGGTGTATTTCACATGGCCATCTTTTGGGGGTGCTTTGATTGTGAGTTCTTGTATGGCAGGGGATGGACTGAATGGCCCTTGTGGCCTCTTCCAACTCTATGATTCTACACAGAGACTTCAGAGTATTGAAATCTCAGAGGTTTTCACAGTGTGGCTTGTGTGTATTTGTGTGAAAAACCATGATCTATCTCTCCTTCTGAGACAACTGTGGCATAACAGCTCTAAGGATTTTCAAAAAGTAAATCTCTTCTATACCCAGTTAAGCAAGAAAATGTATAGTTTTGAAAGAAAGCTGTGGACTTTAACAGGAGGAAACAATTTGCAGGCACGCAGAGGCCTTTGTAAATGTGCTTCTAATTTTGAGAAAGAGAATGTTTGCCAGGGGCATTCTCCATGATGCTACATCTGACAGAGTATGCCTCCTCTATGTTCACCCGCCTTTGCTCCCTGCTCCTGCATAGTTGTTTTGTCTGTGAACTAATGTGTTTTAGCCACAGAAAGGAAGAGGGCAGAGGAGAGAACTAAAGGTGAAAAGGAAATAGGTTCAAGATAGCACCTGCAAAAGGTAGCACAGCTCAGACATAATCCTAGATTTGTGGACTTACTGGCATTCCTTCTTCCCAAATGCATGCTTTCTGGTAGACCTAAAGCAAGACAGACAAGATGAAGACACCAGCTGGACACAGTGTTTCCAGAAACAAAGATAAAGCAACAGTTTTATTTTCTCCCAGAAAACTGTGAGATTTGGTGGCTAAACTGGGCTTGAAGTTCCATGGATTCAGCACAGCAGAAATTAATATTTTATAATTACATACCCTTCCCAAGATGAGAACAGCTGTTCATTTAACCTTACTTTATATTCTCTGAATCTTCTCTTTAGTACCTAACCTCCTTAAAATCTACTGTCAAAGCAGTACTAGGGCATCAGCAGACTGTACTATCTTGCAACTTTCTGTGTCATCTGGTATCTTAAAGGAGATGATTCTCATAAATAAAACTAATGTTAGCTACAGTACTTTGAAGAACTTAGCTGTCATGACACACAAAGTATAGTAGCTTAGAAAAGTAACAGATTTGTAAGTTTAAAATGAAACTAAGGTCATATTGCCCAATTTGGTGTTGAATCTGCAATACATAATGCATCTACAGTAAGGATGGGTAAGTCCAGAGGGTTCATTTTCCACCTCCCAGTGGACTGTACCAGCTTCCAATATGAAAAAAGTGGGGGAATCAAAATTAAAATGCACTTCCAGTTTCAGGAAACCTCCTTTTAGGGCAAAATACACAGAAAGGCCCTGTGCCTTGTTTTAATAATCATAATCATAATCATAATAAATTTTATTTGTGTTTCCTGCCTTTCCCTACGGATTGAGGCGGGATTACGACAGAGAATAAAATCAACAATAAAATACAAGATACAGTATTATCTAAAAAATACAATCAATAGAACAACAAAACTACTACCAATTGTTGTCTGTTTTCCATGCTATCAAAGTCAGAAGTGGGAGTGTTCTCTGAGATCAGCTATAGAAGGTCAGATGGATAGGCCCGCCGGAAGAGATCCATCTTAAGTACCTTCTTAAAGGCTTCTAAGGTGGTAATAAGACGGATCTCTTCTGGTAAGTTGTTCCATAGTTTAGGGGCCGCGGCTGTAAACGCTTTATAGGAAGTTGTAATTAGTCTAGTTTTCGTATATTCCAAAAATTTCTTCCCTGATGTTCTGAGAGTACGGGGCAGATTGTGTAGGGAGAGGTGTTCCCTTAAGTAACTCAGGCCCAAGCCATGTAGGGCTTTAAAATTAATGACCAACACTTTGTATTGCGCCCAGAAGCTGATCGGCAGCCAATGAAGAGATTTTAATATTGGAGTAATATGATCTGATCTTGATGTTCCCGTGACCAGTCTGGCTGCAGCAAACAAAACAAAAAACAAACAAAAACAAAAAAATACAATTCTTGGAGAATACCAGGAGTGGGTTTTCAATTTCCCCAAAGGGATGGGAGGGTTCGCAAAATGGCTAGTATGGCCTGCATGCTAACCACTGGCTGTACTTCACCCATCTAAAAGTATAGACTCGCTGACAGGTAGCTTTGCATATAAGTCTCCATGGAATGAGAGCCCATTTCCCATTGCAGATTGATTGTTTGACAGTGAAACAATCTCTAACATTTTTTTCTTAGTCTTCAGTCAAAATCATGATACCTGTAATTTCCACTGATCAGTTCTAAGCCCTGCCCTCTGAAGGAACATAGAACAGGTCAGTTCAATCTGTTAGTACTTCAGCTATTTAAAGATTGCTGTCTTGCATCCCCTTAATTTTATATCCACCTGGCTAACCATACATTTATTATAGCCATTTTCTTGTATCCGCTTGCTAAGGATTGCTCTTATACATAGCTCACATTTTTCTTGCCTAAGAGAATTTTTCATTTCAAATTCATTATAAGGACCTTTCCCACATGATCAGCCAAAGCACTCTCTTAGCACTTTCCCTCTTTACCTTATAATCTCACAAACCTAGGTGTCACCGTAATGCCATATTGCCTGTATCCCACAGACTGAGAATGGAGGTAAGTGGAGGCTTAGCTAAATGACAGCCTTAATTCAAGACAAAGGTATGCCGTGAGGGGGGCTGTGCAGCTGTTCTCCCCTTTTTAATTGTAGGGCTGACACACCTTTCAACTGACCGGTCAAATATTGTCAACTGACCATCTATTATGCGACCACAGTCAAACATATCACAAAGGCAGGCTGCTGATAATGCTTGAAAACTGGCATGTTGCCCACTTAGCACAAGTGCCTAAAGAAATAAACATTTACTTTTTAATATTTGCATTACAGTACTTCTGTTTTTGCAGATAGACCCTGGTGTTCCAGGGCAAAAAGCTTTTCAGTGAATTGTTCACATGACAGAAATCTAATTTCCCAGGAATTCTGGACTTGACTGAATGTTTTCTCAACAGCCTGAAAATTACCAGGGCTTCAAGCAATCAGGAGTTGTTTGGGTTGTTACTATAATTTTTTTTTTTTTTTTTACTTAGCGTAGTGGTCTCATCACTGCTGGAGGGACTACAGTTTTTATTTTAGGTTTACTGACTTGTTGGGAAGCCATTTGGGAACCAGCAGTGATGCAGAAAGATTCAACTCTAGCCCCCTCTTTGCTTCTTTTCACAGATTTTGGGAACAAATATTGTCAGAATCCCCCAACCATTTTCCTTATGCCCCACTGGGAAGCAGCCAACATCTAGGTCTATCCCTAGAAAGGTATGAACCATTATGGTAAGTATGGCAAAGTTACCCTGATTTTTAAAGTGAAAGGAGATAAATATACTGAACTTCAGTAGACTACTACTTCACACATATCCAAATGGATGTTCAATCCAAGTTGAGCACAGCAACAAATAGGTTGTTCAAATTTACCTGAAGACTAAGAAATCAGCTCCATTAAATGGACCTTTTATTACCACAAAAGTTAAAAAAAAGTGTTCCATGTTGATTCTAATGAATGGAGAAGCAAATTATGTTCATAGAGCATCTACTAGCAAGTCACTATGTGTTTTTTTAATATATATATACATTTTTACTTTTCATCATGCTATCCAAACCTCAGACAGAAGAGAGGCTGATGGAAAGGAAAGGTGAAGTCTGTAACATCCTTCAGTTTGTCCAGCTCCTTGTTCCCCTGTGAGAAGCCCTGATTTAATTTCACTTTCCACTATCACTTCCTGTTCTTTCCGGCCTGGCACAAAGCTCAGGAAACAATACAAATAAGAAACCACAAGAAGCCACGTGGCTGGGAGCCCACAAGGGACACAACACCAGATGGTAGGTAGCCATAAAAGGGCTACGAAGTTGCAGCAAACTATAGAAAGAGGCCTAGACAGAACAGGGTTCTCAAAGCTTCCAATTTCTGTTTTGGCTACTAGTAAATTAAATAAATTATTTCCACACACTGGCTAAACACCAAGGTATAAAGGCTCATTTGGGATGATGGCCCACAACACGTTTATAAAACATATAGGATGATACCTTACAGTAGGACTAAAACGCTTTGTTTCAGAACTGAGCAAATTACAATACAATACTTAATTGCTGGTAGTAGGTGCACTCATCCTCTCTCCTATCTCACTTCTTTCTTTACAACAGGGTCTGCATGACATGAGAAAGGTTAACAGTCAATGTCTCCCTGTATGTTGAGGGCAACAACACACTATCAGTTCCAGCCAGCAAGGTCAGTGGTAACAGATGGTGGGAATTGCAATGCAGAACACCAGGAGGACACCAGATTAGGTAACACCATATTTGTCTCTTCTTCTAGCCAGGTCAGCTGATCAGGTGGGTGGAAACACATGCACACTCAAATGTTTAGTAATCAGTCATTCATTTTGCCCCAGCTCTTAATTAAGTCTATTTCTTCCTACTATAACCATTTACAAGCACGCGAGTAGTGAAGGGTACATACTTGCTCCTGAAGCAGGTTACAGATCCATAGTAGCTTACTCTCTGCTTCTCTCTAGGAGACACAGAAATTATCTAAATGACTAATGGAAGGAGGTGTAGCTGAATTCATAAAATACTCATAAGCCATGTAATCTCAGAGTTGTAAAAGCAGGGAACCAGTATGGAAAATTAGAAATTGGTCTGGGCAGTTAAAAGCTCCACATACCCAGTTAAGAAATATTCTTTTGTTTTAAAACAATCAGTAAAATTACACTAGAATGCATCTAATTGTATGACCTCTCCAAGATGATTTCCTCTATTTCTGTAAGAAAATGTTGTTCTACAGACAATTGCTAAGAAGCCAAATATCATTTTTGACTTCTGCACCCTACTCCTTAAAAAAACATTCTTAAGTACCTACTTATGTAGTACCAGCCACCAGATCTTAAAAATAAGTATATTTGTAATCACTGTTGCAACAAAAGCTGAAAAACATATAATGGTTTGTTTGATAATAGTATATTTATGTTCTATCTGCAAAGCTAAACATAATGTATCTCATGTTCTTAAAGGTAAAAAAGGTTTAGTTTAGACAACTATTGTATACCTTCCAGCATTTCCCAAACTTCCATCTTTCTTTCTGCTTTAAATGAAAAAGGAGTAGTTAAAGCAGTGACTACAAAATGCTTTTTTAAAAAGGTTGCACCTGGACAACCATTTACCTATGCTTGGGAATTCAACTTACATCAACCTTTTCTGGCAACTGGGACAACCAGAGCATCTAATGAACTATACGGGATGGGGGTACCAGATGACAAAGTCCTTCTTTTTATCAATGAATAGAGATGATGGGAGCAATACACAGAAGATGTATGGTATATAAAGAGATGAAAAAATGAATGACACATGGAATGCAAATTTCGGAAAGTGAGGTGGAAGTGGCACTCAGAGAAACTGGAAAGAATAAATCATCAGGAACAGATAATATCCCAGTTGAACTGCATCAGACCACACAAACAAAATCTATTCCAATGTTAACCAAAAATGCCAACCAATATGGAAAACAAAACAGTGCCCTACAGACTGAAAATGATCACTATATATCTTCATCCACAAAAAAGGAGTCATAAAAGACCTCAGCAATTATAGGACCATGGCATTAATTTCCCATGCAAGCAAAATTCTGCTCAAAATTCTGCAGCATGGACTCCAAACATATATGAAGAGAGAATTGCCAGATGTCCAAGTGGTGTTCATAAAAGGAAGAGGCACTAGGGACCACATCACAAACATACAATGGATAATAGAGTGAGCCAAAAAATTCCAGAAAAAAAAATCAGCATGTGCTTTATAAATTATTTAAGGCCTTTGACTGCATAGATCATGAAAAGCTATGGAATGGTCTTAAAGAATTGGGAGGGCCACTTCATTTCATTGTCCTGATGAGGAATCTGTAGTTAGGGCATGAGGGTACTGTATGAACAGGATACAAAGAAACAGAATGGTTCCCACTTGGCAAAGACGTCAACAAGGCTGCATTTTATCACCTTCTCTGTTCAACTTTTACACAAAGAATATCATATGTAGAGCAGGTTTAGACAGAGAAGGAGGAGGAGTGAAGATAGGAAGAAAGAACATCACCAGTCTAAGATATGCAGATGACACCATACAGCTAGCGGAAAGCATCAGACTTTGAACAATCACTAAAGAAAATCAAAGAAGAAAGCACAGGGGTAGGCCTAATATTAAATGTAAAGAAAACCAGAGTAATGACCATGGAGAATTTACATAAATTCTAAACAGATAAAGAGGAAATCAAAATAGTTAAAGATTTCCCATACCTTGAATTAAACATTGATCAGAATGGAGAGTACAATAGGAATGGGAAGGGCAGCTATGAAAGAACTAGGCAAAATCTTAAAGTGTAAACATATATAACTGAACAGTAAGGTTAGAATTGTCCAAGTCATTGAATTCCCTATTACCATGTATGGATGTGAGAGCTATACAGTAAAGAAAGCAGATAGGAAGAAAATTAATTCATTTGAGATGTGGTGCTGGAGAAGAGTGCTGAGGATACTGTGGGTGGCCAAAAGGAGAAACAATTGGGTTCTAGAACAAATCAAGTATGAATTCTCCCTGAAAGCCAAGATGACTAAATTGAGGCTGTTGTACTTTGGCGACATCATAAGATGACATGATTCATTAGAAAAGACAATGATGTGGGAGATGGTAGAGGGCAATAGAAAGAAAGACAGCATGCCAGATGGATAGATTCAATCAGGAAGACCACAGGCCTGAGTCTACAGGACCTGAGAAGAGAGGTGGAAGATAAGGGGGCTTGGAGACATCTGATTCAGAAAGGTGCCATGAGTCAGTTGACACAAAGACAACTAACAATAACAGTTTCTAACCTTCTAGTTGTGCACTGAAAGTATCACCCTAAAAACATCAGCAATCAACTTGATCATATCCATATCAAACCAAGGGTAAAGGGAAGGTGACATAGGAAAATTTATTATCTTCATTCCCAATGAACATCACATAATGCTTACAAAGAGAGTGTTTCTCCTAGTTCTGTTCAAGGAAGAACTAAAACAATGGAAAAGTTAGTCCATGCTGTCCTTTTCTGATAAAGAAAATGGATGTCTTAGGACTGTAGCAGGGAAGGGAAAAGAATTGAAAAGAAGAACAAGCTTTACATCTGGGCTGGGCTGGGGGCTAAAAGCCAGCTTATCATCTGGGCAACTTCTTAAGGGCTGTGGGTATGGCACAAATGGACAAGGCAGGGCAAAGCTACTCTTTCACACCCAATCAATAAAGACAGGCACATCATTCTCTTTTTCTCTATGTACATACATGCATGTCATGCATACCAGCCACACACATGTCCGTAATACTCACATGGTTTCAGCTTCCTTAGCTTGCTCTGCAGCTGATCCACCAACTATGGGGTGTTTTTTTCTTTCTTTCTTGTTTGCCTCTACAGAAAGTCTCCAGTAATGAGCAGGGGTATCTAGGTCTTATCTCATCCCACTGATTGGTGATAAGAGCTGTTCCCTTGCCCTGCCCTGCCCAGCTCTAGAGAACTTCTCTCTAGCTATAAGTTGGAAACAAGAGGAAAGGGAGAAGAAGCTGCCTAACTGGCTACACTGTTTTACATAGTAGCATTTTTGCTTCACCCTGTATTCACCACACATATATACTTACAAAAACCAACGTTTGCAAAAAGCATTTGGAAAGTGTGTAGGAAAAGGCTGGTAACCTTTTGTGAAGCGAGAGAGGTATCTGAATAGGATTTCCAATGATCAGGGGATACAGCTTTAATGTCAATTATAGCTTCCCATTATTCACAGAAAAGGACTGACACAAAATAAGCAATCGAATCCAATTTATACGATTTACACAACTTATTTAACCAACAGAGAATCCTCCTTTCCTTGGTTGGAATTTAGACATATTTTAAGAACAGGATGCACATAACCCTGCCCTACTGATGCTTTCATACTCACTACTTTTATGTTTGATGGCCAATCCCCCACAAAGACCAGCTTTTCACCAAGATACAGTCAGAAACATGTTGAACCACAGCCTCTCAAACTGGATAACTGTATTGAACATTTTTGGATTTTTATACTCTTATCTCAATAAACTCTTCCTGGGTCAATACATAATTTATTTTATTTTGCATAAGCTTCCATGGAATATAGATCGCATCATCAGACATATGGAGTGTTGCCTCAGTTAGGAGATTATTAAAGATATTCTTGCTTCAAATTGAGGAGAGGTGTATAATCAGTGGAATGAGGATATGCAATACAAAGAGTACTGTGATCACTACTTGGACCATGCCCTTTAGCAACTAAGAAAGTGGCAGACACATACACATAAGCCACAAGAGATTTTTTGTTCAGCTATTTCTCCAAATCTGCCTTTGAATGTTGTTAACAGAGAAAGTTCACTCAGACGTTTGAACTGACCACCTGTAGAGCACTTCTGAAATTAGGAGAAGGGAAGAAGGTGGCCCATCCCAGCCATAAACAGTTTGGGATAGGGTATCTAAAAAGGACACAACACTACCCACACACTGAAGTCAGCTGCAATAGTCCTCTTCTAGTTTCTCTTCCAATCCAAGGCATGATTGGCAGAAACATAGGAAATGGTCTTCCAGATTTTGGTGCCCAATTTTTGAATGCCTTTCCATGGGTTGTCTGTTTGATCCCCTCCTTGTTTATCTCCTTTGTTTTGTCAGTTTTTGTCTGGTTTGTCTGACTTAGCTGACACTCTCTTTACTACCATTGTGTTGAGGTTCTATTGATTGCTGTAGTTGCTGCTTTAAAATTAAGTTTTATTGCTGTATTCTACATACTGTATACTAAATACACTTGATTAGTCCATTTGAACTGCAAATTTAAAGAAAAGTCATTTTAATAAACAAAATAAAATGACAGTGAATTGAATGTATGAATAAATAAACACAGCACATATGTCCAGTGGCATACCAACAGATCTGCTTTAATCTACAAAGACAAAATCTACTCTAGTTCTAATTAAAATCTGTCAACAAATATGAAAAACAAAACAATGGTCCACAGATTGCGAATGCTCAATGTACATTCCAATCTCCAAGAAAGGGGACACAAGCATTGCAGTAACCACAGGACCATAGCATTAATTTCCCATGCAAGCAATGTGATGCTTAAAATTCTACAACAAAGACTTTTATCATATATGGAGTGAGAAATGCCAGATGTCCAAGCTGGGAAGCTGGGTTCAGGAAAAGAATTGGCAGGGAGGATCATACTGCAAACCCACATTGGATAATGGAGCACACCAAAGAAGTTAAAAAGGAAACCAGTCTGTGCTTTATAGATTATAGCATAGCCTTTGATTATATGAGTCATAGAAAAACAAAAAACAAATATGGATCACTTTTAAAGAAATGGATACGTCACAACATTAGATTGTCCTGATGCACAACCTATACAAGAGGCCACCATCAGGACATAATATGGAGAAATGAAATGGTTCCCAATTGGCAAAGGGGTCAGATAAGCCTACATTTTATCACCTTATCTGTTTAACTTGTATGTTGAACATATTATACATTTCCAGATTGACACCATATTACCAGTAGAAAATAGCAAAGACTTAGAATGTGTACTGAAGAAAGTCAAAGAAGAAAGCATAATGGCAGATTTAGAGCTGAACATTAAGAAAGCAAAAATAATAACTAGAGATGATTTACATAACTTTAAAGTAGATGTTAAAGTCATTGAAATAATTCAAGATTTTCCATATTTTGGCTCAGACATTAATCAGAATAGAGACTGCAGTCCAGAAGGCTAGGACATGGAAAGCCAGCTTTGAAGGAACTAGAAAAAGACCCATAAGTGTAAAGATAAAATTAGGATTGTCCACACCATCATATTTCCAATTTATATGCATGGTTCTGAAAGCTGGACAGTGAAGAAAGCTGATAGATAGAAAATGAACTCATTTGAAATGTAGCACTGAAGAAGAGTTCTGAACCTCCTGACAGTAAGAACTGTTTGACAGTGAAATATGCTCCCTTGGAGAGTGGAGGAGCATAATGTCTCCTTCATTAAACAGAGGCTGGACAGCCATCTGTCAGGGATACTTTGATTGACAGTTCCTGCATGGCAGGGGGGTTGGACTGGATGGCCCTTGTGGTCTCTTCCAACTCTATGAATCTTGGGAACAGCTACCAAGCAGCTGGTCAAACAGCGACTGAGAAGCATCTCATCCACATCAGCCTCTGCTGCAAGGCCAGCATGGATGAGAGGCTTCTTGCTTGCTGCTCAGCCATCTGCTTAGTTGCTTCTCCCAAGGTGACCAGCTGCCTAGTCATGGCTCACCTGGCTACTGGGTCACTGCTCCCTTTGCACTCAGTCACCCTGGGAGCAGCAACTGTGCATCCAGTCAACCACATTTCATTTTGCTGTATGACTGACGTGGGTGAGATGAAGGAGCAAAGTTTGGGAATCACTGCCCTAGATACTAATACCCCTTTGCTACAATATCCCTTTGCATACAGTAAGATATGGCAGTTCAGATAGCCTGAACCCAATGTATCAAAAACTTTATACTGTACATCCTAACCAGCATTTTGATTTATGTCCAGAATTGTCCTAGGTTTATTTTATTATATAGTATTTACTCTCACCAAACACACACTTAAAATCCTAAATAGGAGGTGTAACCTGGAAGGGCCTGCCCAATTCTAGCTAAGCTTGTGTATTTGTATGTGTTTTAAAAACATTGTCACTAATTGGAAGGAATGGGATTTACATGGGAGAAGACCCCATTCAGCTTAGTGAAACTTACTTTTGAGTAAACAGACAATGGCTCAGGCTATAAAGCCTGTTTACTAGACATTTATTTGAAAAATAATGCTAACGATATGCCAAGGTTTGCCTGGTTTTGCTAGGCAAATTTACAGTTCCAGGGACCTAGAAATTACTAAGCCAGTTTGCCCCAAGACTAGCTTCATTTTATTTGTATCTCACCATTTAGAACAAAACCCTCAGAAGGAAGCTTATAACAACACAAAAGCAAACAGTAACTTAATTTAAACAAAACCAAGTAGCCTGCTAATTATAATAGCAGCCAAACATTTATTAATAGAAAGCTAAGCAGAAAAAGTACATATTTAAAATTCACTTGCAAGTCATCTATGAGGAGGATGTATGGTCCTCTCAATGGACTACCACCAAAATATATTGTTTGTATCCACTCCATATCAAGTGTTATAGATTTCTTTTTTAAAAAAAGCTATGATATCTATCAGATGTTCAGAAACTCCCCTTTTTGAAAAAGATGGCAATGCTAGACATTTGAAAATCTTTTACGCAAAGCTCATGCAGGCTATCATATTAACAAAGGGTCTCAACAGACGGGGGGAAAGCGGTGGCAAGACGCAGCCCCTTTCTATCCCTGATGGCGGCCACAGCAACCAAATGGCACAGCCTCCAGGAGCCCTAAAAAGAACCTGCTCCTGCCATCGATTCTTTTTAGGTTGCATGCAGGGCGCCACTGGCACTCATATGTGTTGATGACGTCCATGTGGCATAGCGCTATTTGGTGCTGTGCCACACATACATCATCATGGCAGTCCCCGTGTGGATGGGGGGGCATGATGACACCCAGACAGCACGGTAAGGCTTGGGAGCATGCGGACGCGCCGCTCTCCCAAGCCCTAAAATTGCAAGGCACCAGTCTGTACTGGGCCAAAGTTCCTATCAGAAAGAATGAGATATACTGAATAAATTAAATCAGAATAAATACTAAGTCTCTGATTCAGGCCCAGCAATCAAAAACATGGAATAAAAACTGCTGCTCCCCCCCCCCCAAACATTTCTTTCATACCAGCTCTTATGCGTGCCTAAAAGCTACAGAAGCTGCAATCTGTCATTATTCATGGAGAATCGATCAACCTAAACTGTCTTCACAATAAATAAAATAAATTCACAGTCATCAGCGTAGTTCAAATCAGAGTTACTACAAGTGCTGTAGATTATATTTCAGAGGAAGGAACTGGCAAAACCACCTCTTGTGTACTCCTTGCCTAGAAGCCCTATGAAATTCATGGGGCTGCCATTAGTCCACAGGTGACTTGAAGGCACACACACACCATCCCTTGGAAGAAGGGGAAAGTCCACTTTTTAACCATTCATTAACTACTAAATCATTTAGACAGGGTGGTTAATGTGTCAAATATACTCTGTGATAGTGACCCTTAGACTGTTGCCTCACACTTGCATCTAACTTGTATACTCAGTATTTATTTATTAATATTTATACACTACTTACTTCATTTTAAGAACCAACCAGGGCAATGCTCAATAGATTTAAATAAAATTTTAATGCATAAAAACAATTTAAAAATTATTATAAAGGTTAATTTATTTAAAAGGCCAAGTTAATGGGTACAGCTTTTAAGCACAAGGTTAATTAAGACAAGACTTAGTGCTCCTTGCTCAGATATATGCAAAATAAATAAGGACTAATAAAGGAGTGGAACTTCTCTGCCTTTTGAATCCTATTGCTTTTGCTTCCTGTATGTGTCACCCTCTGGATTCTTGGTTACACATATGAAGCCAGTATTGGTTATTTGGGATAAATTTAAAAAGGGATTATTTAAAAGAGTGTGATAGAGAGCCAGAAGTAGTTTGTGTTTGGACTACAACTATGGAGATGAATTCACTGCTCAGTCATGGAAACCCACTGGGTGACCTTGGGTGAGTCACATATTCTCAGCTCCAGCTCACCTTAGAGTCACCATAAATCAAAAATGACTTGAAAGCACACAACAACAAAATCATGTGTATGGAGTAGGCTTGAAACAAGCTCTTTTCCCCCAGCTAGAACAGCCCACTGCTAGAAGGAAAGGCAGTTTAAGTATTAACTCACTCCATTTCCCACAGTCTGTTTTTTCAGTTCCCAAAGGATGACAGAAACAGGAGCTTAATCTCTGAAACTGCTGCACTATTCATGCCTGATATGGCTTCCTAGTGTCAGAATAATGGAGGTTCATTTTAGAACTTCAAACTTAACCTCAGGAAAGATAAATGTGGAATATCTTGTAAAATGCCTCATATAGAGAACTCTGATAACATAGTGGAGATGAACACTCACCATTTAAAAAGCAATTCTCAAGGTATCTCGTTCACACAAAAGTAAAAGCCCTTTGCCTTGGGCTGCCTGCCCTTCCACCCCCTTAATACAAAGCAGCTAGAAGATAAGTGTGTTTTAGAGGCAGGTTTTTGCAAGCCCCATCCATGCTTTATGACCAGGCCCTGGGGGAATCCAAACCAACCAGAAAATTAAAGCAAATGAGATTTCAAAAGCCCATCCCAGATGAAGTATAAACAAACTGGTCAAAACCTAGTAAAAACCCAACAAAAAACTCCCCACCTCAAAAATATATTTTCCCCAAAGACACATCTTTTCACCAAAACCAGGACATTTATCTACCCAGATTACATCAAATACACACACACACACACCACACATTTTCTAACACCAGGGCCCCCTTTCGCAGGGCCTCAACTACATTACAATTCCTTCAGCTTGTATCAGTGCGTTTCATGTACTAAACACAAGAAATAACCCTTTGGTGGACACACCATGTACTGAGTAATTGTGCAAATGATATCTAACTCTATTCATTTATAGCTCATATCAAATATTTCACAGTATGGCCATATGTACAAAGTTTAATATGTCTACCTAAAGAAACCTAATGTGGGAACGAAATTCCAAAAAGGGGTCATGTCTTTCTTCTTAGTCTCTGAAGTGAATCTAGACACTAAACAGAGGGACTGACGTAGTTATCTGTATATTTCCACAGTATTAAATTTCCATTTCCAAATGGGGGAGTGTTTTTAACGACACTCTTCAGAACAATAACCCTAAACCCAGTGGGACTAGCACTGCCTTTTCAGACAGTCCACAGATTGGACTGTGGATAGGAATGAAACCCCTGGGTGAGAAAGCATGCAGTTATATGCCATCAGGTGGGTGTCAATGGCTCATTCTCCTTTTCATCTGACCCACTTTTGGTAATCTCATGACTTACCCAGAACCTGGCAATGGTGAGGAGTTTAATACAAACACATCAACTGAGGCTGCATCTACACCCTAGAAAAAATGCAGTTTGACACCACTTAATAAAGTAATAATTTTGAGAGGGCCAATAGCACAAAGAAGATGGTGACATGGATTTCTTTGAGGAGTACAGATTCTCTCCTCATTCACAGTTGTCATAAGTGGAACCTAACTTGACAGCAATTAACAGCACCAGATTCCCTCAGTCAGATACTGCTATATAGTATAGTTGAAGAGTTCACCAGGAGGCCTTTTTGCCACTGTCATCCGTGAAACGGCTGCAAAAGATTCAGCCACAGCAGCTTGTGAAAATTCAAGGTCAGATTGATGTAAAGACTCACCCAAGACATTTCTAAAAACTTCAGCTAGGGCAGTAAAGCAGCTCATATCCTGATGGAAGAACTTTACCTCATTATTTCAGTATCTTCTGTGGCTCCCTACTGTCCTTTGGACACAATGCGAGTTGCTAGTTTGAACTAGTTCTAGGAATAAATATTCAGAAGTTGTAGCAAAGAGCTTACTCTGGAGAGGCCATATTGATTTAATTTCTTTTAAATGCTTGCTAATTTTATCTTCATAATGCATTCCACCAATTCATCTGGAAGAGATATTATTCTAACAAACTGCGATTTTCTGTATTCTTCTTAGATACCTTTTTTGAAACGTGTTATACTGGCATCTGGTACTGAGTACAATCTGGGAGTGTGAAGATAAACAATTTCACATTTGAATTTGCAAAATTGGGAGGATGCCCCCCAGATCTGGTGATTTGTCTATTTTTATGTGTCAAAAGACCTAGGATTTCATTTCTTCACACAATTATGTGTTTCAGTTCTTGAGATTCTCTTCCTGAAAAGTCACTTTCCTCTTGTTATTCAGTAGTTCAGTGGTATGCCAAGCTGGTCTTCCCCCCCCCCCCTTTCTTTCCTGGTTTTGATATGGTTATGTTTAACAAATGTATTGCTAGTACTAATATTTTAGCAATCTGCTCAATTTTTTTTTAATTCCTCATCATCTGCTTTCATTGTTATACAACTTGTGTTCTCTTTGCACTCTTCATAAGGGCAGGATATCTACTTTTTGAAGGAAGCTTTATTGACCCTAACAGTTTCCTTGATTTTGCTTATTAACTGTGCTGGCATCCTCTTACATTTTGTCATCCTTTTGTTGATCTGTGGTATATATTCTAGGAGGTGAACATCTATTATTGTAGTTCTGAATTGCAACTAAACTTTTGTGACTTCTTTTTTTCAACTTCCTTTTTACCAGCCCCTTACTTTTGACATGTTTCTCTATTTGAAATATTACTTTTATGGACTTTCTCAGCAATTGGTCACTTTCTTTGTATGTTGCTTTTGACAAGGCTGTGGTCCCCATTTCCCAAAGAGTCAGTAATAACTGGTGTCTTGCGCCAAGATTACCAGTTTGTCATGTTCAGAGCACACATTTCCTAATCCATACAAGGTAATTGGAGTTAGGTATTAGGGTTTTGTTTTTGTTTTTTTGTTTTTGTTTTTTTGCCGGAATATCTCTCCACTTTCATTCTTTGTGTGAGTATCATCTTGGCCAGGAGAAGAAACAATGTGTCCTATATCAAGTTACTGAGGGGGGGGCAGTATTGCCACCTACAATGTTCCGCTGGAGGAGTCTGTCTTATTTGAGATTCCCAGTTTGCTTGACTCCTATGCCTTTCCTGCTTCTGGGAGGTGGGGAGAAGTGGTTAGAAGAGTTGGCACACGAATAAGGAACCATCCTCCAGTAACTGGAAATCATTCCAAGCCTGTGAACTCCTAGAATCTTCTCTGGAAGTTAGTATCTATAGTGAACAGCTGGATCTAATTTAAGAGGAGATGGGAGGAGACAGTCATCAAGCAACAATAACATATCTCAAAGCTCTTCTGTAATTCAAATCACTTCCCTTCTCCAAAAACAGTGTTGCTGGGATTTTCAAACATCCCCACCACCACCACACCTAGAGAAACTGAAGTAGAGAGCCTTCAACTTCACATTGAATTAGAGAGTTGGCAAACATTCTCAATCTACAATACAACTTAGGACATTTCAGGTACATTGAAAAAAATTTTAAAATATCTTTTTTTCCCTTATTCTCTTTAAATTAAAATGAGTTACTGAAAATCCAGAGCATCTGCCAGCAAGCATTAATTTGTTACATCAGTGTGAAACCGAGATCAAAACAAAATGCAGCCAAACTTTAGTGTGTTGTCCCAGTTTCCTTGTTTCCATGCCTGTAAAGAGTGCTCAAACTCTCCTAAAAGGAGGCAGAGTGAAAGAAATAGATCTGCCACTACACAGTAAAAGACTGATAGCGTTTAAGAAGCAGCCCTTATTCCTTTTACATAATTACAAAGCTATCTCCAAAGACTGAATTTTTATTGCCTTGACACTGATAGGTTACCTAGTTTCTCGTTGACAAGAGTACTGGCAAGCTTCTGTATTCAGCAATGAAAGCCTGGCATCATGTGTGTAAGCTTTCACATTTTTATATTCATTTTAAAAAACAACAACATATCACTCCATGTAAACTAATAACTGGCTTTAAAAAAAACACATATCATTCCATGTAAACTAATAGCTGGATTTAAAAAATCTGAGATGCAAAAAATACAGTCAATAAACAGAATATTTTAAATAGACAAGATGCTTTGGCGAGTGTGGATCAAGCCTATCAAAAACTTAGAATACATGATCAAACCCAAATGAAGCTAACTGGCCACATGGATACAGCCAACTCTGTGTGTGTGTGTGTGTGTGTGTCAAACATCTTATTTAAGATAACAAAAGTAATGTATTTACAATAATTGACAAAGGAGGGCGTTGTGTTTCTTAACTGTAATGAGTACACAGAACACCTTTGACTCTTGAAACTATTGTCCAACACATACTGTACATAACTCAGTGTCTAGAAATGGGATGCATACTCTTCTGCTTGCTACTATACCATGTATATGGTAGATGAACATTTATCCTCAAAAGGTGCAGAAGCTTGAGTTCCTAACTGTTCCCTGATGAAAGCACCAGAAAAGACAAATAAATCACAATCTCTACATTGTTATTAGAAATAGTGCTAAGCCAATTATGTTACAATGAACTGATAGCCACTTACATTAAAGTAGTTGTGGTCAGACAACACATACAAAACAATCAGTTTATCAAAAAGGTTTTGTTTAACCTCAGAGACCAAAAGTACGCTGATGACACCCAAATATGCTTCTCTGTGTCTCCGACTGATGCAGTGTCTGGCATCTCTCCTCTGAATGCCTGCTTGGAGTCAGTAATGGTCTGGATGAGGGAAAACAAACTCAGTCTGAATCCAGAGAAAACGGAAGTACTGGTGATAGATTCCCCAGGCCCAGGGAAGGAAATTTTTCCACCTGTCCTGAATGGGGTCACACTTCCCCTGACGGACAAAGTTCGCAGTTTAGGAGTACTTCTGGATTCGTCCCTGCAATTGACATCTCAAGTAGATGGTCAGAAGTGCTTGCTATCAACTTCGGTTGATATGTCAACTGTGACCCTACCCGGGCCAAAGGGACCTTGAAACGGTGGTACATGCTCTGGTAACCTCTTGCTTAGATTTCTGTAATGCGCTCTACATGGGGCTACCCTTGTACCAAGCCCGGAAGCTTCAACTGGTACAAAATATGGCAGCCAGATTGGTCACCAGTGCGTCTAGGTTTGTCCATATAACACCTATTTTGAAAGATCTTCTGCCTATTCGCTTCTGAGCACAGTACAAGGTGTTGGTTATTACCTATAAAGCCCTATATGGCTTGGGCCCGAGTTACTTTAGGGACCGCATCTCCCCATATAATCTGCCCCGCACACTTAGAACATCCGGGAAGAACCTGTTGGAAATACCAGCTTCCAAGTATGTTTTTCCATCCCAGATGGCCTTTTCATTTGTTGCCCCGAGGATCTGGAATAGTCTTCCCAATGAGCTCCATCTTATGACCCCCCTGGAATCATTTAAAAAGAGTCTTAAAACCTTCCTCTTTTGTCAAGCCTTCCCCCCTGAAGAATGAAGTTTGTAATTTTTGATACCAGCGATTCTTTGCCTACCCCGGATATGTATGTTGCATGATTGTTTTTAGAGCTTTTGTATTATTGGATTTTATTATGATATTGTTGTTTGTAATGGTTTTTTAATTAGTCTGTAATCTCGCTTCGATCCTATGGGAGAGGCGGGGAAACACAAATAAAAATTTATTATATTATTAGTATTAAAAGTAAAAAAGGTCCAAAATCCAAGATTTGTGCAAAAATTTAAATGTGGTGTTCACAAAACTGTGATGTATAGTCTTCCACTGAATCTCCTGATCATAACACTTGAGACTCTGGCTCTCAGACAGACCTGGAAACTAGTCAATAAAAATGTTATCAATTTAATAATTACTGTTTCACACATTACAATATTCCTACAGAGACCATGATGCAGAAAAAAGAGTTTTATAATGCATTAAGTGTTACACAATAAACTCTCATTTTTAGACCAAAATATCCCTGTGCTAGAAAGTGTAACACGTAAAAATGTCTTGAGATTACAGGATCAGTTCTAGAGCATGCAGACCATTACCAGTTAGATATCCTTAGGGGGAAAAAAGATAAACAAACTGTTCATGGCACAGTAGCCCACAATTTGGATCCTTTGATACAGCATTTCATATTAGGCACATATGCACATTTGTAGCTCTGGGACATGTTCTTAGTTTGGCCTACTGCATTCAGCTACAAACTGCTTGAGACCAACTAAAGCCAAACGTATGCTGATTTATTGACTTGGCTGTATGAAATGTTATTGCCCAAATTCCATGGCTGGGAGTACTGAACGTTCAATCAGTGGACAATGTGTGGCCCCCTACTTGTCTAGATTACAGTACACTGTTGTGAAATACTTGGAATGTTCTCTTTCCAAATATCTACACAGGTCTTCCCCAAGCCAGTGCCCTCCAGATGTGTCCCACCACAACTCCCATAACTCCTCTATTTATATTGCACCATGCGGAGCAACATAATACTAAAAAGAGAATGGTCTGCAATAATCTTACAACGCATTCCAGCTTTACCATCTCCATTTTGCAGGCAGGCTGGGGAGATGGGGTAAACCGATAGACAATGACTTGTAACAACTTTCCAATAAAGGCTTTAAGCACTGTAATATTTACTTTGAAACAGAGAAGTGGGCAATTTGTGGCCCTCCACATGTTGTTAGACTACAACTTTGTTGTTGTTGTTGTGTACCTGTTGTGTCAGTTATTTCTGACTTATGGTGATACTAAGGCAAGCCTATCACAAAGTTTTCTTGGTAAGATCTGTTCAGAGGATTTTTGCCAGTGCCTTCCTCTGAGGCTGAAAGAGTGTAAGGTCACCCATAGTTAAGCAGGATTCAAACCCTGATCTCCAGAGTCATAGTCCAATGCTCAAACCACTACACCATGCTGGCTCGACATTACCCTGATCTAATCTGTGATTTCCAACATGAAATGAAATCCCAAATGAGAACTAAAAAGTTAGGAAAGCTCTGTTATTCTAGTCTCTGTTTCTATAGTTTAAGGGATAGTCATTTCCTGTTTTTCCTCAGTTACAACAGGAACATGAAATACTTTTAATTGATGATGTCTGGAAGTCTTTAAGATATTAGGAAAACCTAATTCAATATCTGAGTTCCTTTAGGCAAGGGGTGAAAGAATTCAGATTAAAAGGGTCTCTTTCTTGATGTACACATGTATATATATTCCTTTATTATTGCCCTCTAGATGAATCAATAACCAGAGTTCTCAAGGTTATTAGAATATAAATTATTCATTCATTCATTTATTTATTTTGTCCCACCTTTCTCCCAAAATGGGACCCAAGGCGGCAAACATATATAAACATAAGTTAAAACTGTACAATTAAAATAATAAAAATATAAAAATTACAAATATAATTTTTAAAACATACAGAGTTAAAATTAAGAAGTCCAAGTCCAACCCTCTTGTCTCCCAGATCTCAAAAAGCCTGTTTAAACAAAAATGTCTTTGCCTGCCTATGAAAAGCCAGCAGTGAGGGGGCCTTAGTCTCCTGTGGAAGGGAGTTCCACAGGGAAGGAGCAGCCACTGAGAAAGCTCTCTCTCGGGTCCTCACCAGGCGAGCCTGGGATGGTGGTGGGATGGAGAGAAAGCCTTCTCCTGAAGATCTTAGAGCTCTAGGTGGTTCATATGGGGAGATACGGTCTTTCAAATAGTCTGGACCTGAGCCGTGTAGGGCTTCATAGGTTGAATTGTGCTCGGAAGCGAACCGGTAGCCAGTGAAGCTGTTTCAATACAGGAGTTATATGCTCCCTGTAACTGGCTCTGGTCAGCATTCTAGCTGCAGCATTTTGGACTCGCTGAAGTTTCTGAATAGTTTCCAAAGGCAGCCCCATGTAGAGAGCGTTACAGTAGTTCAAACGGGATGTAACCAAAGTATGTGTCACTGTAGCCAGATCTGACGCGTCAAGGAACGGGCGCAGCTGGTGCACAAGTTTTAATTGTGCAAATGCACTCCTGGCCACTGCTGAGACCTGGGCATCCAGATTCAGACCGGAGTCCAGGAGCACACCCAAGCTGCAAGGCTGAGATTTCAAGGGGAGTGTAACCCCAGCCAGCTCAGGCATAGCCCCAATTCCCTGATCTGCCTTACGACTGACCAGGAGCACCTCTGTCTTATCTGGATTAAGCTTCAATTTGTTTGCCCTCATCCAGTCCATTACTGACATCAGACACTGGTTCAGCACAGGGACAGCTTCCTTGGAATCAGATGGAAAGGAGAGATAAGAGTTGGGTGTCATCTGCATATTGATGACACCGTGCCCCAAAACTCTGGATGACCTCTCCTAGCGGTTTCATGTAGATGTTAAACAACATGGGGGACAAAACAGAACCCTGAGGGACTCCACAGGCCAGCGGCCAAGGAGTCGAACAGGAGTCCCCCAAACACCACCTTCTGGGTCTGCCCCTCCAAGAAAGACCGGAACCACTGCATAACAGTCCCCCTAAGCCCCATCCCAGAGAGGCGGCTCAGAAGGATACCATGGTCGATGGTATCGAAAGCCACTGAGAGATCTAACAGAACTAACAGGGACACACTCCCCCTGTCCAGTTCCCTGCAAAGGTCATCCACCAAGG
>NC_056525.1:68177999-68228848 GCF_019175285.1 Sceloporus undulatus | reverse complement strand
CTTGTCTGGATTAAGCTTCAATTTGTTTGCCCTCATCCAGTCCATTACTGACATCAGACACTGGTTCAGCACAGGGACAGCTTCCTTGGAATCAGATGGAAAGGAGAGATAAGAGTTGGGTGTCATCTGCATATTGATGACACCGTGCCCCAAAACTCTGGATGACCTCTCCTAGCGGTTTCATGTAGATGTTAAACAACATGGGGGACAAAACAGAACCCTGAGGGACTCCACAGGCCAGCGGCCAAGGAGTCGAACAGGAGTCCCCCCAAACACCACCTTCTGGGTCTGCCCCTCCAAGAAAGACCGGAACCACTGCATAACAGTCCCCCTAAGCCCCATCCCAGAGAGGCGGCTCAGAAGGATACCATGGTCGATGGTATCGAAAGCCACTGAGAGATCTAACAGAACTAACAGGGACACACTCCCTCTGTCCAGTTCCCTGCGAAGGTCATCCACCAAGGTGACCAAAGCCGTCTCTGTGCCATAGCCAGGCCTGAAGCCAGATTGAAATGGATCTAGATAATCTGTTTCATCTAGAAATCCCTGGAGCTGGGAGGCCACCACTCGTCCCAGAACCTTGCCCAGGAATGGAATATTAGAGTAAAAACAATGAAATAATTAATAAGAATGGCACACAATAAAACCAAAATAAAGCTAGCAATCAATAATAAAAACACTGCAAACAAAAAAATCCAAACAAAGACTAGCAACAAACAGAAGACTTCTATTGTAGCAAAATTTAATGCAACTTACTAAAAACACTAAAAAAGAGGGCAAGTCCTAGTTCAGTGTCACTCACGAAAACTGAACAACCAGAAGCACTGTATAAGCAAGAGCCAAGTCTACTTCACACCTATGCACTGCCTTTCCTTAGCAGGAGAAGTAAAGATTTCCACTGTAATGAGACATCAAGCCCCAAAAGCTGTCTGGGATCTCACTGTGGCTAACATCCAGGGGTGTCACTTCATATGTTAAAACAGAAAATGCAAATCACTCCTTTAAAAGGGTACCATGCCAAAGTCTAAGAATTAAAATCTTCCCATTGAAACAAAGGGTAAATTTAAAAAGGCAAACAAAGGCCAATTGCATGGTGTTCAACACACATCCAGATGTACTACTATTTCCTTATAATGTACTGTGTTCAAATTTATGGCATATAGATAGCCTTTAGATACAGGGGAGAAACCCTCTGAAGTATTGATTACTGGTGTATTATTTATCAAAATGGTAAAAATTATACATTTGCTATTTTAGCCAATATATGAGTACAAAGAGCACCTATACTAGAAAAGTGTGCTTCATCAAATCCTTCTTTGCAACAATATCAGCAAAACATATCCTAGAAAAACAATGATTTAAGCAGAGCAAACATCTTGAATTGCTGAAAGGTGGAAAGGAAGAATACATTTCAGAACAAAGAAAAGTTTTGTACAAAAATGTTCTCTCTTCATCAAAACAACATTCATCATATGTTCCATCTATTCAGCAAGCAGTTTAGAAAATGAAAAAGGAAATGAAATGACTTATTTTTAAAAGATCTTAAAGCTTTGTAGCCTTGTAGTGGAAGACTTCTCATTAGTCCTTAGGCAAATCGGGATGATATATAAGAAGCAGCCTGATTCTGAGTCAGTCTACCTATTTAGTATCTACAACAACTGCCAGCAATTCTACAGTATCAGACAAGAGTCTTTCCCAGTCCTACCTGGAGACACCAAAAGTGAAATGGGTTATTTGTTTGCAAGACATGTTACAAGGTTCCTACTACTAAGCTCCAGCCCTTGACCAAATTTAATAAGGAAATTGTTCACATCAAAAAACAAAGGTGTCACTATCTCAGTCACCCATGTAGACAGTTTTGAACTCTGGAATATTTTGGTTCTTGGAATTCTGGAAAAACCTGTATATTATTTACATAGGTGCTGCATAAGCCCAGTTTCCAAAAGAAGCATAATTTTACTGGCTTTATCTAAAATGTACAATAAATTAGATGATACCTATAAATATTACAATCATCTCAATTACTGTAGCAAAGATTTAAATCTGTAGTGTCTTGCAACACATAACGGGCAATATCTGGGGCCTAATTATCACTACAGTGGACATGGATTAGAGAGTTTTGGAACAAAATCAGACACACACCCCCCACCTCCAGTGTAGCCTCCTTCATGTTGCCCAAAGAGGGAAATCTAAATTGCTCAGCACTGACCTCACCTTGCTCTAGCTGAACTACTACACCACTCACTTGTGTGGGAGTGGATTTAGATTACAACCAGGTGTTTGCGGAAATCCTAGCTTTAGTTCAGTTTTTAATGAGAGGAATTTAAAAAAATCTCTGCTAACATTTCAATTTAACCATATCCATTGGTGTACACTATAAATTCTGGCTCAGCTGACTGGGATCCCCAGATTGCGACAACCTTTTCCTCACAATTCACATCAACACAACATGTTTCAGAAACACGGAACAACTGTGAAGCTTCCTCATTTGGTTTCTGTCCACCACAGAACTACTTAATTTTTATTAAGTTTTCTAGTTTTAGACCAGGAGGCTATAATATTATCCACACTTATTTCACTGAAGTCAGTGAGGCTTATTTCTGAATAAACATGTATAAATCAGACTGCTAAGTATATTATTTTTCTGAGTCTCATTGTACTTCCTTCCATATTCATTCAAGTTTGTATTGATATTGCATAGACATACAGTATCACATGTTCAAAGCAGTGGTCAGCCCATCTAACAAGTTTTGCACCACATGAATGCATACAAAATTCTTCAATTTCTGTACTCATTATAGGATAAGTAGGGTATATAATACAATTGTTTATGTCAATGTTCAGAGGATTGCATATTAAGAAAGTACAGTTCAAAATTAGAACTACAGTTGTCCCTCCATATTCGCTAGGGTTAGTGGAACAAGACCCTCGTGAATATAGAAAAACCACAAATAACAAAAACACTGTTTTTACCTGAGAGGACACCTCTCTAGGAATCTCTAGGTCCTCCAGTGCAACTCTGTGGTCAATGTCCAACAGACACTGACCATAGAATGGCACTGGAGTAGCTAGAAATGGTCTTTCAGTGCAACTTTTAGTTAAAGTTGACCACAGAGTTGCACTGGAGGACCTAGAGACAGTCCTAGAGAGAACATATTAATGAAATCCGTGAATAATCAAATCCACAAATATCAAAGCCGCAAATATGGAGGGATGACTGTATATTATTCATCAAAAGCATGGCATTTGAAACAGAGAGACACCAAAAGATCTATACCAACACAAACAACATTTCATCATTTTACAAAATGCTAAGTGCAAATAATGACATTATCTGTGATGTATTATTTTGGGGGATAACAAGGACTAAACAGCATTCTTTTGGCAAAATAGCTGGTACTTTCGGAAGGTAACAAATAATGTTTTTCTGTTATTTCCACCAGTTGTTGGGAAAGGAGGCTCCTTTGAGGGTACTGGAGGATTTTTTTTTATTCTAAGTTTAAAAAAAACTATTGTACTGTAAAATGAGTAATGTGCTACCCTTTTCAAAAGTATCACTAATATGTTAGGTTTTTCAAATCATGAAACAAGATTAAAATTGATGATTAGACCAGTGCTATTCAAAGTGGTGGTTCATGGACTGGAATTGGTCATAAACCATCAGCTGCTGGTCCATTGACAACTTCCAAGAAAGAAACAATGGTTGCCAAAGGTACTAGTTCTGGGCATATTAGGGTGGGGTGGGGAATTACCAGTACCCTACATCAGATAACTATCTCTTAGATTATCTTGGAAATGGAAACATCCATATTGCCATGATCTCATAACAGCTTCAGTTAAGAGACAGGAAAATGAGAGTCTCTTTTAAAAGTTTGCCTGCCTTATCTTTCTTTGATTTTTTTTAGAACTAGCAAATTGACTTTCATTGCTTTCATTAGTGTTTTGATTTATTGTTCTGTAAACTGCACTTGGACTCATGTGGGGTGAAAAGTGGCATACAAATTTAGTTAATAATAACAAATTTTATGAGACAATATCACCAGTGTATTCACTAGAAACACACCTCAAGTATTTAGTCCAAAATATGTGTGGCCATCTTATTTTAAATTAAATGCAAGAACTTTAAAATCCCAGAGAAGTTGCAAAAAGAAACTTGACATAATGCACAAGGATGCTACTGCATCAAGTGTGAGGTGCCATGGAAGACAGTTGCAAAATTACTAACAGGAGCCCCTTTACAGCAATACCTTTCTCACATACAAACCCCTCACACCTGTCCTTCAGACTACATGTGTCTTGCACCAGTCAGGACAGAACATATTTTTGTTTTGGCAAAGAAATGCTGGCTTTAATTAATCTGGGTGATAACTATTCATCCTTTTCAGACCACTGGAAACATGGAGGCCAAGGCCATACTGTATATAGTACAGAGGTTATACATCTGCTGAGGGCCACATTCCTTTGGGGATAATCTCTTGGGGGCTGTGTGCTGGCCATGGGTGGAGATAGCCAACAAAGTAATTCCCCTTTTCCTCTTCTCTCAGTCCTTCTCTCTCTCCCTCTGACTCTCTACCTAGTAGGCTGCCAGGGAAAGGACAGATCATTCTTGCCAGAATTGACAACTTGCAGAGGGCTTTTCAAATTAAGCTGAAGGCTGCAGACTGCACACACTAATGTGTTAGGAAGCTGCCTTATATGATCAGACATTTATTGTTGATACTGGCAACCAACAGTCCTCTATCATTTCCTTCCTACCACCCATCTACACTGGCTAAAACCCTGCTACAATCAGTTTACATGATGCACGTCTAGTTCCATGGTGAATCTGGTTCTTTTGGCTGGTACTCCAAATTAATAAGTTCCCCTTTACTCTGGAGTTTTCCAGAAAATACAGTTTTACTGGCTCTTGCTGTATATTCGGAGCTGGATTGGTCCAGATTCAGGTGGGTGGCAAACACTGCTATCCTTAATGGGCCAGTGCTGCCTGTCACCCACTTCAGTTGAACCCATACATTGGTGGGGAAGGGGAAAATACATAATCCACCCCACACTCTCATAACAACAGGCAAATACCAACTGGAATATCCCAAGGTGAGACTGTCCGCAACTCACCAACGAACATTCACATCTATTGCTCCTACACATTGGAATAAACTTCCTGAAGAGATTCGTCTCAGTCCTTCCCTTGATGTTTTCAAGATAATGTTGAAAACTCATTTGTTTCGTCTAGCATACCCTCTTGATCCATCATAGAGAATGCATCCTCCTATCCCCTATCCTGTAATGTGAAATGTATTAGGATGTTTAAGTGTGATTTTGAGATTTTAACTGCTTTTATATGATGTTTTAACCTAATGTACTTTTGATTGTACAGTATTTTATATTGTAAATCTTATGCTGTATAGTTGTTTTGAATTTGTAAACCGCTTTGATCCCAGGAAAAGTGGTATAGAAATAAAGATTTATTATTATATTATTATTATTATTAAAAAGCCTTCCTCCCCAGTGCTCTGGATCCTTTGCTGCTGCCACTATCCTGTCCAAGCATCAGATTCCTGCACACACATCCAGCTGATCCCACCTGGCAGAGCCCCACTGTCCATGCAATTGCCCTCCCTACCTTGATCACATTGCTGGATGCCTCATAGGGACATTGCTGATGTTGTCACCAGCAGAGGTCTGAGGGTGTGTGGCTAGGAAGTCAGCAGGACCAGAATACCAGCACAGGTAACCCATGGAAGTAGGGGACAACAAAGTGGTGCTGATTTGCATTCAGGCTGGGGAACTGTGTAGACATCCATATGACATCGGATCGCTTTATTAACAATGTGTGACTGGATTCAGGGCAAAATACTCCCACTGGCACCTGGAATATTTGGGCTGATGTAGTCAAGCTGCTAATTGTACCTGGAGATGCCAGAGGTTGAATCTGAAGTCTTTTACATGCAAAGCATATATGTGCTCTGGCAATGAGTTACAGCACCTCCTTATGTCAGGAGTAGAACAAAATGTCTTTAGGCCAGGGTTATAAAATTTAGTATTTCTAGACAAAGAAGCCACAACATGAGCTATAAGCACTTATTTCTCCCAAATATCCAGTCATTTCCATTATAAAATTGAGTGAAAGCCGTTTCACTCTAGACTTACCCACTTTAAATACTTCTAACGAAATGTTTATCTTTACAATTAAATATGTACTACTTGGCTTTTTTGTATAATACAGGTTGAGTATCCCTGCATTTGATTTTGAAAATCCAAAATGTTCCTAAATCCAGTTTTTTTCCATGGGTGCTGATAGTGACACGTTTGCTTTCTGATGGTTCAGTGTACACAAACTTCAGTCTATGTTCAAAATTATTTTCATGTTTAGACTTGGGTCCCATCTCCAAGATATCTCATTATGTATATTCCAAAATGGGGGGGGGGGGGGGTTCTGATGAAACACGGTCCCAAGCATTTTGGTTAAGGGATACTCAAACTGTACATATATATAACATATAGTGGCCAATGACTAAAAAGTTTGCCAACTGAGACAACCTCTGCTCCTCTGGGTTTGAAGAGAAATATGTTTGTAGACCTAATCATAATACCTATCTGCAGTTTTATCTCTATGTTATGGAAAGTTTCACTTACCAATTTCTGCAGGACAGAAATTAAATCTACAGGATTATTTCAGACCACACTTTTCTGGTCGACTGGCAGTCCTACATCTACCTTAACACAGACACAGTGATGTGACATAAAGTGGGAACACGTCTTTCATAAGTCTGGGTTTGTTAGTTTTTTAGGGAGGAAGTGCTACGTCCTTCACACAATGTAGCTCAATGAGGCAACTAGCAATAAAAGAAAAATTCAGACCATAACAGAAAGGGAAAACAATTGTACATATTTCCATTACTCAGCCCTCTTGCTAAGCATGGACGAGAAGACTTGGACACCAACTCAACTTCTGAATGCATTCAGCCTTATCACAGAATCGTAGAGTTGGAAGAGACCACAAGGGCCACCCAGTCCAACCCCCTGCCATGCAAGAACTCACAATCAAAGCATCCCCGACAGATGGCCATCCAGCCTCTGTTTAAAGACCCCCAAGGAAGGAGACTCCACCACTCTCTGAGGGAGTGTGTTCCACTGTCGAACCTTATCTACATGATGGCCACAACCCACAAATTAATTAAAATGCACCATTTACCTATTCATCAATTTGAAGATCTTTGTCTCATTCACACTGAGAGACAGAGAGAGAAGCTACTGAATTATCCACCATAAGACAGAGGTACAACTAGACTGTGAAAAGCATTTTTTACAATAGAATTCAATATGCTTCAGTGAAGAAAGCAGACCAACTACAGCTTCTTGTGACTGCACAGTACATTCAGAAAGATATGATACTTCTCAAAGGTAATTGCCAATAGAGAGATCATGGCACTCTGCATGCTGTGGAAATATTGCTGATACCACACTGTTACCAATTATACCACAATGTTTTCCCAAGCAAACACATGAACATCAGTAATTATGGTTTAGCATGACATACAAAATTTACCTGAGACTGTAATAGCACACAGGTACCCCATAAACCTCATTCAAGCAATCTATTATGCATCCCAGTTAGAATTTGCTCATGAAACATACCAAACTAATTCATGAGACAGATCAATTTATCAAACATGTAAAAATGAGGGGAAACTTCATGTCTGACATTTCCATACTACCAAACCCAGTAATGTTATGGAGGCAATTGCAATTCTGTGGTGCAGCTAGTTTGTGCTATCTACTGAAACTGCAAACAAGGAGGGCCAGTTACTGTCAATAGGGCTGGTGGTTTCTGCAAGACAAGCACAAGTCCCATAAGGAAACTGGACCAAGAGCTGTCAAACTTGTTTCACAAACCATATAAGATTGTGACAGCTGCCATTACTTGCAGTTCAGTCTGAAGTCACTTCAGACTCCTAAATAAAAACTTAAATCGCCCCCTCTCCCCATGTTTAATGTAAATTTAAGACTGTACAGATTATTTCAGAAGATATACACTATGCTCCTTAAACATGGCAATGGCAGAACTGCAACCCTATACTCATTTGCCTGGAAATAAAAGCCCCAGTGACAATTACTTCCAATAAAAATGCTTTGTACAAATGGTTTCACAAGAAGTTTAGAATTTGTTTTTATCTTAAGCCAGTGGTTCCTAACATGTGGGTCGGGACCCCTTTGGGGGTCAAATGGCCCTTTCATGGGGGTCGCCTAAGACCATTGGAAAACACCTATTTAATTACAGTTATGAAGTAGCAATGAAAATAATTTCATGGGTTTGGGTCACCACAACATGAGGAACTGTATTAATGGGTTGCAGCATTAGGAAGGTTGGGAACCTGTGTCTTAAGCACTGACCTTTGTAGCCCCTGAAACTGTCTGACATTCATAACTTCCACAAGCAGCATGTTTTATTTCAAGAGAAACTCTTGCTTGCAAGGAGGAAAGATTTATGAGCAGGGATGGCATCATTATGAATGACACAATGCCACACTGTGGCATTTGTCAAATCCTTAGAAATAGTTTCACAATGTTTAGATTCTGCTAAGCTGGGGCAGCTCTGGTTGGTACTTGAATGGGAAACTGCCAATGAACACCAAGTGCTGTAGGTTAAATTTCAGAGGAAGAAACTGGCAAAACTACCACACACACACACATTCTTACAGCTGAAGAGACACATGGCTTGACATCAAATATAAATTATCACACAGAAATTAAAGCTACAGTACAGGAAGTGGACTTCAATCTTGCTCCTCCAGAGTTAGAAGATAGGTATCCAGCTCAATGTGTCCCCCATCCCCGCATATGTACTATAAATGCACAAAATAAGACATACTATTTCCCTCCCACCCCCCAAAGCCATAATACTTTTACAACAACTTCCATAGCTTTCTATAAAGAAAATACATCACTAGACATTTGCAGCTCTATTCCCTAGAGCTGTATTATTCAAAGTGAGTAATTCCTAGACTGGTGCTGGCCCAAGCTGTTGGCTGCTGGTTTCTGCGAGTTTCCAGGAAAGAAGGAAACAAGCGTAGCCAATGGGCATAAATATGGTACTGGTGCCTGGCACGCTGAAAAATAATAACTGCTAGTCCCCCACATCAGATAGCCGGAGAAACACTCCCCTCGACCTATGATTGCCACCATTAGCACTCATCCACCTCAATATGTAACAGTGCAATCCAAAACCTTCTATAGTCCTATTGAGCACAAAATGGCTCACTGCACAGTCTTTTATATGTCTTCTCCGAAATATGTTTCACTGTAGTAAGTTGAGTTTACTCTTAGATCAGTATACAGGGAACTGCAACCTTAGTAAATTTGCCCTGATTTATGGGAAAGTTAAGGTACTTTATACATAGCTTCTTATTTTCAGCTGGTCTATGTGCCTCACTGGAAAAAAAAGCATTAGCAAGTTGAAACATGGCTCATCACCTCCTACCTCAGTTCCTCCATGTAAAAATAGGGGAAGGTAAGTTTATCACTTACCTGAAGGGATCTACTATTTTTTTTTCTATCTGATCATGACACAAAATTATCTTGCTTATCTTACTCTTGAAGGAATGGCTTAAAAGCAATGGCCCTTTCCAAAGCAGGAGGTCTCCTTTTGGAAGCTGTGATTCTGCTCGGCAACACAAAGTGCTACTTGGGTTCTACTTTCAATTAGTTTTTCCCTTGGTTAGTGCAAGCACTTACTTGTCAAGTCCATGTGATTAACCATATATCCAACCCTGCAGGGCTGTGACCAAATAGCAATCTGCCTGTGGGGCCTCAAAATGGTATCCAGTACAAAACACCCTCCCGCTTAAAATTAATTAAGCTTCTAAATGAGGCCTTGTCCTTATTTGCAAAAGGATGTACCACCTGGGATGTGCTGTTTCTTTCAGTGACCCCTTACTAGCTCTTTCATAGCTTTGTTGTTATGTGACTTCAAGTTGTATCTAAGTTCATACAAAACAGACAAATGCCTACCTCAAAAACATTATATCTTGGACACTATAGATTGAATCTGGACTGCAGAAATAACGCAGTTTGACACCGCTTTAACTGCCATGGCTTAGTGTTATGGAATTCTGTGATCTGTAGTTTTGTGAGCTATATAGCCTTCTCTATCAGAGAGCTCTGGTGCCACAACAAACTGCAAATCCCAGGATTCCACAACACTGAGCCACAGCCATTCAAGCAGTGTCAAAGATTTTATTCATTTACTTGTTTATAATAATAATAATAAATTTTATATATACCGCTTTTCCAAAAAGATCAAAGCAGTTTATATAGAGTTTAAAACCAATTACAAAACACATCATAAAATAGATAAAACCAAGAGCACTAAATATACAATCTAAGAACAATCATTCAATCAATCAATCAATCAATCAATCAATAGGGTGAGGTAGAGAGTCAAAGGGATCAGAGTACACGACTTCATTTTCCAGGAGGGAAGGTTTGACAGAAGAGGAAGGTTTTAAGCCTCTTTTTAAATGTTTCGGGGGGGGGGGGGTATAAGACGGAGCTTGTGGGGAAGACTATTCCTGATTTGTGGGGCCGCTACTGAGAAGGCCATCTGGGAAGTAATAACATATTTAGAAGGTGGAATTTCCAACAAGTTCTTCCCGGTTGTTCTGAGTGTGTGGGACGGATTATATTGGATGTATCTCCCGCCTTGCCCCCAAAATAGGATCCAAAGCAGCTACTGTATATACTTATATACAGTATAGTTATTATACTTATGTATAAGTCTAGAAATTTAGGTTAAAAAACTGACCCAAAAAATCCTGGGTCAACTTATCCATGGGTCAATGCAAGTACTGTATTTTAACTCATATATATATTAATATTATGTATTATGTATTTTTATGTAATTTGTAAACCACTTTGATCTTTTTGGAAAGGTGGTATATAAATTAACTTATTATTACTATTATTATTATATATGGTGAAAGGCAAGAGTTTAACCTGCCCTGGAAGCTCTGACCCATCCCCCCCTTCTAGTCTCTCATCCATCCAGCCTTTAGTATGAGCACAAATAGTTTTGCCTGCTGGAATTTTGTAAGTTCTTTGGTATTGTTTTCCTTTGCTTCATCCAGTTTAGATCCTTTTGTTATATGCTTCTAGGTTTTACCCTTGACTTATCCATGGGTCATATCAAAATCCATAATTTTGGCCCCAAAACCTACCCTCAACTTATATATGAGGTTGAGTTATAGTCGAGTATATATAGTAAATAGGATTCAAGGCCTTAGAAGTTAGAAAGTGCTTCACATAAACACTCCTGTAGTGTGGACACTAATATCCCAACAGAAAGGTCTGCTAGGACATCTCACTTTATTCCTCTCAACCGGAAGACAGAGCTGGTTGCACCTTGAACCATACTCATTCCCAATACCCTACTGTGCCATTTTAAATGGTCACTTTCTTACATACATGCACACACACAACCAATCTACAAAAGATTTTTGTGGGTTTTTCGGGCTGTGTGGCCATGTTCTAGAAGAGTTTCTTCCTGATGTTTCGCCAGCATCTGTGGCTGGCATCTAGACGCCAGCCACAGATGCTGGTGAAATGTCAGGAAGAAACTCTTCTAGAACATGGCCACACAGCCCGAAAAACCCACAAAAAACTATGGATGCCGTCCATGAAAGCCGTCAACTTCACAATTTACAAAAACATTTGTTTTCGTCCACGTGACCATGGCATGAAAAAAATACGGCATTACGCAAATCTCTCACACAAAGGTAATTAATTGAGGAAATGTGTTTGTGCAATCCACCAGTTGTCAACACTATGGCCTAACTGCCAGTACGCGCACACACACACACACACACACACACAAGCTATCCCCTCCAATTTTAATAATAATAATAATAATAATAATAATCATTTTGAAAACCACCCCAAAGTTTGTGGTCTCAAAGCTTCAGAAGAACTGGGGGGGGGGGGGGGATACACTTCTAGCTTTACGCTGAAACACACAACACTGGCAGGAAAAGTCTGGATTACACACCAGCAAAGCTTCCTTGGCAGAAAATTAACTGTGACCACAGTTTACAACGAAGTGGATAGACAAAGTGGAAGGAACTTTTGGGGGGGAGGGGGGAATCAAGAAACTAATCCAAAAATCTGTAACAGGCCCCTGGCTTTGAAACTTTTAAAACTGAGAAAGAGGGAGGCAGAAAGAAAAACCATGACTTCTTCAACCCATCTCTGGACGAGTTCCAAGTGGAAACTATATAATTTTTTAAAAGAAAAGACCTGAGGAAAGAAACTAGTTCCTCCAAAGAGGAGAATTCATGGTTACCCCTAGAAGTTTCATAGAAAGAGGGAGGTCCTTCTTCTCCAAACCTCAACAGAAATGCAAAAGAAAGTACAAACGCTGCCTTGGTCCTCCTCTCTCTTCTCCTCCTCCTCCTCAAATCAGAGTGGCCCCAGAGGTCCTCCTCACTGCCACCCCAAAATGGAGGACCTTCCAAGGGGGGAGGGGGAGGAGAAAACAAAAATGGAGGACAGGCCCCAAGAAATCAAAGCTCCAAGACACTCCCATCAATAGCAATCCCCTCCTGTGCTCAAAATGGAAGGCCTTTCGAAAACTCTTCCTGAGTAGAAGAAAGGCTGGGATAGATGAGGAGAGACATCCATACCGGAGATATACCCCAGTTTGGCTCCGCTTTAACTCCTTTCTGGCTGAAGGCTATGGAATTCTGGGAGTTGGAGTTTGTTGTGGGGTCTTCTGGACCCCACAACTAACTCCCAGAATTCCATAGCCTTCAGCCAGAAAGGAGTTAAAGCGGAGCCAAACCTTTGTTACTTACTTGTTACTTACATGGCTGTGTTACTTACTTGCTCTGTCCTGGGAAGGGGGCGCCGGTGGGGGAGCCTCCTATGGAGGGGAGCCCTCAGTGACAGGAAAAGACTGGACTCCCAGAGGAAAGGAAGGAAGGAAGAAAAGGAGGGAAGGAAGGAAGAAGGAAAGAAGGAGGGAGGCTCTGCTGGCTGGCTCTGGAATCCGTGGAGCGCTGAGAGCCGGGAACCGACCCAGAGCGACGGGAAAGTTTTTCTGCGAAGGAGGGAGGAGCAGAAAGTTGGGAAGAGAGAGAGAGAAGGAGGGAAAGAAGGAGGGAAAGAGCCAGCGCCCTCCCTCCGTCGCCGAGGGAGGAGACCACCTCCACTGCTGGAGGAAAGGGACTGAACCCCTCTCTCCCTCTCTCTCTCTCTCTCTCTCACACAGGACGAATGGATGCCCCCCTTAAAAACACATTCGCACTACCGGAGGAACGGGTCCCCCCCTCACACACAGAGAGAGTACTGGAGGAATGGGTCCCCACTTCAGACATACACACACACTTACAGTACAGGAGGAATGGGTGCCTCCTTACACACACTCCCCCTCTCACACACATACACACAGTACGGGAGGAATGGGTGCCCCCCTTTCTCTTTCACTCACTCACTCACGCACATTCACAGGGAGCAATGGGTCCCCCTCAAACACCCTACAGGAGGAATAGGTGACCCCCTTACTTTCTCACACACACACACACACACACACACACACACTACAGGAGGAGTGGCTTCCCCCCCCTTACTCTCTCTGTCACACACAGTACTAGAAGAATGGGTATCTCCTCTCTCTCTCTCACACACACACACACACACACACACACACACTCTACTGGAGGGACTGCCCTGCCCCCCTTCTCAGACGTAGGGGGAGGCTTATGGCCTCAGGCAGGACAGAGGGGGCTGGGAGAGACTGGGAGGAAATGGGATGCATTTACTGGAAAAGGCTGGGTCATTAAGCCCAGTTTTCCTCTGAGGAAGGGGAGTCAGGGGGAAGCTTAGGAGAAGGAAATTTCAAACGGGGATTGTTTTAACCCAGTCAGCCCTCCCTATCCACGGATTCCAGCATCCACGGCTTGAAAATATTCAACCAAGTCTACATCCCAAACAGCAAACTTTGATTTTGCCCTTTTCTATAAGGGATACCATGTCACAGTGGTATTTAATGGGACTTGAGCATCGGCTGATTTTGGTATGGGGGGACCAAACCCCAGCAGATACCAAGGGCCTACTGTATGCGAACATCTTGTTTCTCTTTTTAAACTGATCTGTGTGTGTTTAACTGTGTGTCTGTTAATTGTTGTTGTTCCCCACTTCTGTCTGTGGAAAGAGGTGGATCAGTAATAATAATAATAATAATAATAATAATAATAATAATAAATACCAATGTTTGGTTTAATGAAGTGGGGTCCTTTCCTGAGGGACCATATCCAGGGTGATGGACATAGAGCAAAGGACAATAGCATCCCAAATCTACAAAACAGCTATATTGGTTAGTCCAATAAAGGTATGTATTGCTGTTTTGTGCATTTTGAATGCTATTGTACTTTCCTGAGGGAGTTACCTGTGAACATATCTGATGTGGTGTGTGGATGCACGGTTACAACAGACAGTTTCTTGCTGTGTGCCTTCAATGTGGTTTTCTTGGCAAGTTTCTTTAAAAGGGGGGGGGGGGTTGCCAGTGTCTCCAAAGTCATAGTCCAACATTCAGACCACAACATCATGGGGAGTACCAGCTTCAAATCCTGCCTTCCACCCCCATATTCACTGTGTAACCTCCTCCAAGCAGTCCATTAATCCCCCTCACAGGGCTATTCAGAGCTTGTGTGTGTGTCTTTTGGACGAAGAGTACTTTAAAACGTACTTTAACAAAAAGTACATTTTAAAAACAGGGTGGGAACCGAAGGCTGACTTGTGTGACTGAAAACCTATGTGCAGTGATTAGACATGGACAGATTTCCTTCCTTGCAAGCCCACACAGGATCTCGCAGTGATGTGGGACATAATGTGAACTTTCTTTCACACTTGGGAGGAGGGGGGTGTTGTTGTGTGCCTTCAAGTCATTTTTGACTTATGGCAACCCTATCATGGGGTTTTCTTGGCAAGATTTATTCAGAGGAGGTTTGCCATTGCCTTCCCCTGAGGCTGAGAGAGTGTGACTTGCCCAAGGTCACCCAGTGAGTTTTTAATGCTCAAGCAGGAATTTGAATCCTGGTCTCCAGAGTCATGACAGCCAGTGTGGCGTAGTGGTTGGACTACGACTTTGGAGACCAGTGTTTGAATCTGGCCATGTCAACCCACTGGATGACTCTGGGCAAGCCACACTCTTTCAGCCTTGAAAGATAGCAATGGCAAACCCCCTGTGAAGAAACTTGCTAAGAAAACCCCAAGATAGGTTCACCTTAGGGTTTCCATAAGTCAGAAACAACTTGAAGGCACACAACTTTAGTTCTTAATTGCTTGTGCGGAAAGGTTTTGAACAGAGTGTGCAGTATCTTTATCTTATGGTTTATATATATTTTCAACTGTTTTAAATACAGGCATAGGAAAGGAAAACCCGCTCTGAAGAAACATGCCAAGAAATTCCTGTGATATGTTTGCTTTAGGGTCGCCATAAGTCGGAAATTACTTGAAGGCACACAACAACAACAACAACAAATATAAATTCATGCTTCTAGGTCATGCTCCAAATTCCACATTTGGGAATTCCTCCAGGACAGAAAGCCGAAATGTAGGATGTATCCTGGAAAAGTCATAACTTCAGAGGAAGATAAGGCACTGCAAAATATAGAGCGTTCAAGAAAAATGGAAGACAGGACCCAATAAGAGCTGAAACCACTAACAGAAATATAAATTCATGCTTCTCAGTCATGCCTAAAATGGAGGATATTTTGGAATTCCTCCTGGACAGAAGGCTGAAATGTGAAACATGTCCTGGAAAAGGAGGACTCTGATCACGTCATAACTGCAGAGGAGGACAAGGCGGCACAAAATGTAAGATGTTCAAGAAAAATGTAGGGCATCCCAAAATATAAAGGTAATAACACTACTATAAATGCAAATTCATGCTTCTCAGGCCGGCTCCAAATGGAGGACATTTTGAAATTCCTCCCAGTCAGAAGGCTGAAATGTGGAAGGGACATGTCCTGGAAAAGGAGGACCTCTGGTCACCCTGCACAACAATAACTCCAGAGTTGTAGTCCCAACGCTCAAACCACTGCACCATGCTGGCTCTTGGGGGGCTGGGGGACAAATCTGTTTTGTGTTTCAACATCTTTCCAAAAGGGATGGGCTTTTGGAAGAGCTGCTGTCTAAAAGTCCCTCCTGGGCAGGCCTAACCTGTCTGGAACAGGTTGGACGGGTGGCGATTGTCTCCATCCCTGAGGCAAGAGGGAGAGAAGGGGGCTGCAGCTGCAGATCTCTCCCTTCTCTTTCCTTTGCCTTTGGAAGAAGGGGCCAGGCAGGGAAACCCAAGAACAACAACTGTTGTTGTTGTTGTGTGCCTTCAAGTCATTTCCGGCTTATGGCAACCCTTATGATCAGAATGTCATAACCGCAAAGGAGGACAAGGCACCACCAAGTGTAGGACATTCCAGGAAAAATGGAGGACACAACCCAATAAAAGCTAAAAACACTTAATATAAATGAAAATTCATGCTTCTTGTTGAGGCTCATAATGGAGGGCCTATTGAAATTCCACCGTCACCTGGCAAAGGTCATCTTGGAATAGGATGACCAGATGTCCTAACTGCAATGCAGGACAAGGTACCAACAAATGTAGGACCAGAGATAAGAGCAATTTTGAAATGCCTCCTGGACAGAAGGACAGAATGTAGGACATGTGCTGGAAAAGGAGGACCTCTGGTCACCCTATAAGATTTTATTGGCATTGGTCTGAGAGCCTTTAGGGCTGAAGGGTGGGGTATAAATACTGTAAATAAATAAATAGGTCTTATTTATATCCCACCTTGAGTCCCTAATAAACAGAATTATTATTATTATTATTCAGATAAGGTTTGCCCTGGCCTTCCTCTGAGGCTGAGAGAGTGTGACTTGCCCAATGGCAGGGAGACCAGATGCCTTCTTTTTCTAAGACATGTCCTCCATTTCAACCTTCTGTCCAGGAAGAATTCCAAGATGTCCTCCATTTTGAGCATGACTAAGAAGCATGGATTTACATTTTCATGAGTGTTTTCTTGTGCTTTTATTTTGGGTCATGTCCTCCATTTTTTTTGTGGAATGCCCCACATTTTATGGTGCCTTTACGGTGAGGAGGACATCTGATCACCCAGTGGGCTGGGACTCGAACCCGGGTCTCCTGGAATCGCAGTCCAGCCCTCAAACCACTGCGCCACGCTGGATCTCTGCCTTGGAGCTCAATCAGCCTTAGGTGGTGATGTCACACTCTAAGGTCCCAGCTTGGTTCCCTCCTCGGCTCCGAGACATTCCAGCCCTTGAGCCGAGCCTCCCGCTGCAGCGCCTCCTAGAGGCCGTGACCATTGCAATGCACAGCTTCTGCAAAACCTCTGCATTGCAATCTGCGAAGCCACAGACAACAATAGAGGAAGTTGGCCAGACCTTTCCAATCTTAATTTTCCTTTTCTCCCCACTCTTCCTTCGCCAAAAGGCAGGCTGCAGGAAACGGATCCGTCCTCCCAAGCTGCTTTTGGTTTGTTTGTTTTTTAGTACCAATATTGCCAAACTGCTTGGAAACAAAGGTAAATAAAGTGCATGTGGAGTACATCTGCACTGGAGAAGTAATCTGGTTTGACACCACTGCCATGGCTTAATGCTATGAAATTCTGGGGATTGTTATGACTTTTCCAGGATACATCCTGTATTTCTGCCCTGAAGGAATCCCCAAATGTGAAATTTGGAACATGAACTAGAAGCATGAATTTATATTTGTTGTTGTTGTTGTTGTGTGCCTTCAAGTAATTTCTGATTTAAGGCGACCCTAAGGCAAACTTAGGATTTTCTTGGCATGTTTCTTCAAAGCGGGTTTGCCATTCTCATGCCTGCATTTAAATCAGTTGAAAATATATATAAAACATAAGATAATGCACACTCTGTTCAAACTACAATCCCCAGATTTCCATAGCGCTGACCATGGCAATTAAAGTAGTGTCAAACCAAATTATTTCTGCAGTGCAGAGTGTGATTCTCTGCTGGTTCTCATCAGCTCGTTCCCAAGCACATTTTATCTTTGAATCAGATTTTAACATTAGAAGTTAAAATCTTCATGTTCTTGAGGTTTTTTTTCAAAGCAAGTACAAAAGAAGGATGTTGGATAAAGGACAATTCTCCGGTTTGGAGATAAGATTCTAAGAATAATGTCACTTTGCTTCATCTGAATGTGGAAAAAAGGTCTCTTACCTTTGTTGTGTAAAAATGGCCTTGGATACTCTGAAGCCTTTTCTATGTCCCATAACCCTAGGAAATGTTTGATTCATGTTTGCTCCCCCTACAAAAGTGATAACACGTTTGAAGACAAAGAAATCTAATTTCTCATTTTTGAACCACAAATTGAACCACGTACAGTTCTGCAGGTGAACAAATTAAATTAAATTTTTAAAAAATAAGTTTTAACTCCGTGCATAAAAATGCAAATCTAAACTGAGCAAATAGATTCTAATTTATTCTGGGGGAAAAATGAATGATGACTGTCACACTTTGTGGCACCCCATGAAGTTCCCTCTCTCACCCCAAGTTGGAAACCCTTGCCCTAAAGGCACTAGTTCCCATCTGATCATGGAAACTAAGCAGAGTAGGCCCTGGCTAGCCCTTGGATGGGAGACCACCAACAAATACCAGATGCTGTATGCTATATTTCAGAGGAAGGAACTGGCAATACCATCCCTGACTATTCCTTTCCTAAAAAATCCTCTGAAATTCATGTAGTCTCCATAAGTCTGCAGAGAAGTTGAAGACGCATGCACACGTATACATACACATTGGTTGTGTGCCTTTAAGCCCTTTCCAACTTAAGGCAACCCTATCATCGGGTTGTCTTGGCAGGATTTCTTGGCAAAACGTCAGGAATAAACTCTTCTAGAACATGGCCACATAGCCCGAAAAACCCACAAAAAACTATGGGTGCTGGCCATGAAAGCCTTCGACTTCACATTGGCGAGATTTGTTCAGAGGTGGTTTGTCTTTCGTTCTTCTGGGGCTGAGAGTGTATGACTTCCCCAGTGTCACCCAGTAGGTTTCTGTGGCTGAGTAGGAATTCACACCCTGGCCTCCAGAGCAATAATCCAACGCTCAAACCAGTACCCCACACTGGCTTCTGCTCTACCTTATTTCCCTTTATATTTCTGTTTTATAGTTCTATTTAATTGTATTTTTAAATGATACTGTTTCATTGTTGCGGCTTTTAAGCTTTTGTGAGCAGCCTTCTGTCCTATTTGGGAGAAAAGCAGCATGTTAAATAAATAAATAAATAAATAAATTTATTGCTCACGGCCTTTAACCTATCCTTTACAAAATGCCAAGAATAGTTCACCATCTAACAACTGGGATCATGTAGCTGCAGCCACATAGATGATCATAGATGCTTTGTTGTTTTGTTCCTTCCAAATCATTTCCAATGTATGGTGACCCTATCGTAAGTTTTGTGATGGCTGAGAGTGTGTCAGTTGCCCAAGGTTTTCACCCAAGCGGGAACTTGAACATTGGTCTCCAGAGTTAGTCCAACACTCAAACCATTATGCTATGCTGCCTACTTTGCATTATTCCTTCCTGTTACATCTGCACCTTCCAAGTTCCCATTTATTTGGTGGAAATATTAGGCCTACAACAACTAGGTTTAGGCCTCCGACATTAAGTCCAGACCCTTATATTTGGTGGATCAGCCCCTTTAAAGGCACATTTCAGGGACAGGACTTTTTGATGTTGCTTTGTGCACCTCTGCCTTTTCAGAGCACCATTTTACTTATGGTTGACATTATTTTTCCTTGCATGATCAGTTGCTGTTTCCAAATTATAATATGAAAGACTTGCATTTAATGGAGCTATAAATAATATTTCCTTATGGCTGTTATATCCAAGCCTAAGCAAAAATAGCTACAGTCTGTAAAACCAAGTACTTTCCCCGAAATAGTTCAAAGGCATTCTTTAAAATATTTACTAGATGTGAAAATAAAAGAGCCCTCCAAATTCATAACTACAAAATTTATATTCAGATGCCAAAGAAGTATCCCTTCTCCTACAGTATTTTCCCCCCAAAATAAATAAATAATAATAATCCAAATGTTGAGGTTAGTTATTTCACAGTCCATTTGTAGCTGTTTTTCAAAGTGCAATATGCTACTGTGCTTTGTTAAATAAGTGGTACAATCAGTACAGTGTGATTTAATCACTTTTGTCCATGAATCTGATTTCTGCTTAGTGTAGAGTGTGAATTGTGGGCATTTGCTCAGTCTGACACTTTACCAAGGCGCAAACTGAACATTTTAGACTGCATCAATAAAAGTATAGTGTCTACATCAAGAGAAGTAATAGCGCCACTGTATTTTGCTTTGGTCAAGCTCCACTTGGAATATTGTGTCCAGTTCTGGGTACCACAATTCAGAAAGGACATTGAGAAACTGGAGCATGTCCAAAGGAGGGCGACTAAAATGGTGATGTGCCTGGAAACCATGTCCGAAAGACTCAGGGAGCTGGGGGTGTTTAGCCTGGAGAAGAAAAGGTTAAGAGGTGAAATGATAGCCCAGTTTAAATGAAAGGATGTCATATTGAGGAGGGAACAAGCTTGTTTTCTGCTGCTCCAGAGACTAGAACCCAGACCAATGGATGCAAGCTCCAGGAAAAGAGATTCCAGCTCAACCTTAGGAGGAACTTCCTGACAGTAAGGGCTGTTCGATAGTGGAACACACTCACTCAGAGTGTAATGGAGTTTCCTCCTTTGGAGGTCTTTAAACAGACGCTGGATGGCCATCTGTCAGGGATGCTTTGATTTGGATTTCCTGCATGGCAGGGGGTTGGACTGGATGGCCCTTGTGGTCTCTTACAACTCTACGATTCTATGATTCTATGAATCTAAAAGAATGTAGTTCATTTTCCTTATGCATTTTCACACACTAAAAGCACCATCTTCCTTTTTGCTAAAATATACATTACACTTAATCATGGTTCTGTTCTCCTTATTATATTGCATTATAACATTACCACCCACATAATAATAATGTAACTAGATTCAGACAGTTCAGTCCTATACACATCTACTCAGAGTTAAACGTCATTGAGTTTAACAAGTCTTACTTCCAGGTAAGAACTTTTCCTAGAATTACCCTGTAAGGCGTCTCGCACAAGGGGCATGGTGGGGCAATTGTCTATAGAAGCATCAGAAACATGCATTTATCTTAACATTTTTTAAAAATCAGCAAATTTTTTCGCATGACCTCCATTTTTTATTTAAAAAGTGCACTCCATTTGAAAATTTTGTCCTACATTTGTCCCAGTTTTATTTATTTATTTATTTATTCTTTTAATTATTTTTTTTGGCTTCGGCCCCCAGTTGTCTGAAGGAAAGCAACCAACTACAGTTCTGTTACACTGCTTTTCCCCTAGTTCAGCCTTATACACCTGTTGACCTTAGCATTTTGTACTACACCCTCCCATCATTCCTGCCAGCATGAAAAGCATGCTGTTTATGAATCATCAGGATGTACTTCTATACAAACACCTTATTTCCATTATGGTAGTAAACCATTTTAATTCAGAATGTTAACTGCGCATGCAAATTTATGGTTTTGTTAATTACTACTCAATTCCAAATGCAGATTTGGGTCTTCCTTTCTGAAAATCCTTTTTTAGAACTTGCAAGTGGCTATGGAGGGAGCAGAAAAGAGAGCTGTAGTTTTTATCTTCCTTCCTCCCTAGTCAGGAACATGGATTATGGGCCTGAGAGACTGAGTGTGAACCAGAAACATCCCATTCAAAATTTGCCTTGGCCATGAATGCTTTCAAACAAACTTCCAAACCTAAGCCCTATATCAGATGAGTGTGGAACTGGGGGTCTTCTGCACTGGGCGATTCGAATTCACGTTATTTCGCACAATATGTCATACCTGGGGTCCTCCGCATTGGCATGATTCAAATTGGCCAATCTGCCTTGCTCGCCAAGTATTCAGTGCAGAATGTTTTTGTCACACCGGTGCTCAACATGAGGATGGCGCTTTGTATCGGCCGCCTCGCACATGCTCAGTGGTGCCTGCATGGGTTGCGACCTTAAACGCTTCCGGGGTGAAAGGGATGGTCCCGTCTGACAGCCGGTAAACAGCTGGAGAGCCAGCTCATCCATTAACAATCGCGCTACAACGTGCCCGTTCCTGTTTCCCTCTACATTCCTGCTTGGTTTTTTTTTTGCTTTTAAAAGCCACATTAGCTTTCCCTTTGCTTCCCTTGCTGTATCTGCTCAGAGACAATCATTCGCATATTTGCTCAAAAAAAATTGGAGAAAATGTAACATTGATTGTTTGCAACATTTGTAGCTTCTCCCTCTGCAGAAAGCAAGTGCAAGCGTCCAGTGCCTCTGGAATAGAAACCATGCCGATTGCGCTCAAAAAAATGTTAAAAATGAAACATCAAATTCTGGAATATAAACCATGCGCAGGTGCGCTCAAAAAAAATTGTTTGAATTGAAAAGGGGGGGGGGGGTTGCCTACATGAGCTGCATCCCAGGCAGCGGAAGAGGCGCGGGCCGCTGGAAACGTGGTTCAGCAGCCTTCCTCCTCTCCTCCGGCTTGGGAGCCAGCCTGGGCTGCATCCCAGGCAGGGGGACAGGGGGGCCGCTAGATCGCGGCGATCGCCGCAGTTCCAACAGCCTCCTCCTCCTCCTCCCGGCTTGAGAGCAGCCTAGGCTGGCTCCAAGCCGGGGGGGGAGGAGGAGGATTCTGGAACCGCATTCCAGCGGCCCCGCGCCTCTTCCCTGCCTGGGATGCAGCCGGGATGCCTCTCAAGCCGGGAGGAGGAGGAGGAGGCTGCTGGAACCACGATTCCAGCGGCCCCGTGCCTCTTCCCTGCCTGGGATGCAGCCAGGTGCCTCTCAAGCCGGGAGGAGAGAGGAGGCTGCTGGAACCGCCCCCCCCCCCCCGCTTCCTGGAACCGGCAAGAGAAACCCACCGGAAGTAAAAATTGGAATCTGGGGGTCTTGCGATGGAATTCAGACTGGGTGTCACACCCGACCCATTCGCACTGAGATCGAACAGAGCCCCAATCCAGGCATATCGCCAATCCCTTATCAGCGCACTGGCCAACACGCTCCAAAAGAGCACCAGTACGCATTCAGTTCGGCAGCTCGCAACATTCCCGTGCGTTTGGGCCATTCGAATGCTGGTATGATGGTATTGTGCGAAATAACGTGAATTCGAACCACCCAGTGCGGAAGACCCCCAGTTCCACACTCATCTGATAAGGGCCCTAGCCTCAGCCTACCTACAACAAAGAAATTTAAGTGACCTACCTTCCAGTATTGTTGTAAAAATGGCTGAGGTGCTGCATGTAAATAGAAATATTAAGTAGAATCATTGTCATCTGTTTCAAGATAAACATTAATTTATGGTCAATGAAAGCTTCAGTCACATGCTGTCATTGTACTACTTTCCTCAAGTCCTGATTTAAAGACAGAATTCACCTTTCTGTTTGTCTTTATTTATTCTGTTTCTCTTTATTATTATTTTTAAGAAGACAAACAGAAATGTGCAGTTTTCTTTGAGTAAATGTGCATTGTAGCTCTAAACAGACAGACTACACAGCCTTAAGGAAATGATATGAAGTGAAGATGTTCATAGAACAGCAGACTACTGTTATGGTTGGAGAAGTAATGCTGTGTTCACCAGTTACATTTTATAGCTAGATTTATGTTCTTGGAATGGTACATCAGGGACTGCTCATTTTTTGAAGCAATAAATAAAATGACCCCAAGTGGCAGAGGCCAGGGTGGGGAAGTTATGTCACTGATCATCATTCACAAAATAGGCAATGGAATATTTAAAAGTCCGTTTTGCCATTTTCTCGTCTGGAGTTACATCCGAAATGATAGTAGTCACCTCCGTCCAAATCTGCTTAACTATTTGGGAAAGGATAATTATTTTTGAGCACTGACTTTTCTTGTTCACATGCTTAGAAAAATGTAGTGTCCCAGCAATAGGAGTGCTAATTTGAGGAATGATACCTCAAGTGGATGCAACAACTTCATTAACAACTTTATTCTGTTGTTTCCAGGGTTCACCAGTCATATGGGCTGATATCTTTTTCCATACGCCTGCCAAAGGCTGATAGAATCCTGCACATTTGTCTTGTATCTTCCTGGTGGCTTGCAATTCTGCCCCTCCACTGGCAGTTTGATTATACAGTACCAGTGAGAAAGAATAATCATTCCATCTAAGCTGCCTTTAGTGTATGAAGCACTGATTCTGATGTGATTTTGATTTTTGGTGTACCTTTATACCAATATATGATACTGAAGCCTTGAAGCCTTGCAGAAATTTTTGCAAGCAAATTTTGCTTGGCAATTAATGGCTTTGAGGCCTTTGTTTTGTCTTATTTTTTTATAGGGTGGCATTCAAAGCAAAGTGAGTGGGTGAAGGAGAGGGAGTGCATAGGAAAGAGATGTGGACAGAATAAGGTAAGGGAAGAAATGAGGTCAGAGCTCTTCTTGGGAAGAATAGACATGAATTGGATGGACTTGTAGATCTTTAGGAAGCATTGCAGTCTCAACATGGAGATGTATTGGATAGAGCAGAACTTTAGCATTGCAAGATAAAAGAATGTTTTTTTTTAAATACAATATTTTAAATTGATAAAATACTGGGAACATTTTCTAATTTTTTAGTATTAAATATTCAGACTATGAGACAGTAAGGGTGACACATGACATACAGTCATGTGAATTGATGGTTATGATCTGGCTTTCAAGCATTCCTTCTTATGCGTGATGGAGGACAAATTTTAGAAAATAAATAATGCTTGTGTGCCTTTATCTCAGGAATCAAACTCATGCTGTTGTTGAACTACAATTCTCAGCAACCATAGGCAGGACAGCCAATGGAGAAGAGTGCTGAGAGCTGCAGTCCAACAAGATCTCATGCTGTTGTTGGACTACAATTGCTATAGTTGGATTACATGCTGTTGCTGTTGCTGGGCAACAGCAACAGCAGACTCATGCTGTTGTTGAACTACAATTCCCAGCAACCATAGCCAAGACAGCCAATGGAGAGGAGTGCTGAGAGTTGCAGTCCAACAACATCTGGAGGGCCCCACAGTTCTCACCTTTGCAGTCTATTGAATACAGCAGGCAGAAAACTAAAACAAAACCAGTTATCCACATTATTTTACAAAATAATCACAAGAGCACAGAAAAGACAGCAGCATTGGCAATGGCACTGTTGCCTGGAAAGCTCTTCTCCTGACCATGTAGGCAGCACTCACTGATCATGGAGACCCAAATAGAAGGTGAGAGTAGGCTGGGTCACTGGACAGATATCTGTTAGTGATTAACTACTGCATATCCCTATTTGTAGTGATTTGATAGCTTCTGCTGAATTTTTACCATTCCACCTTAGGATGTAAATTGAAGTCCATTATAGAATGCCCAATGGAATTCAGTTCCACAGCTAGCAAAACTTGGAAAGTCAAAGCCGGTTCATACCAACTTCTAGTGTTGATGCAACACTATTAACTGCTTAGATGCATTTCAAGAATTTATGATGAGTGTAAATTACCAACTTGGTCAGCCCTACCAATAGATATGATGAACAAGATGATGTTAGCTTTTCTTTGTGCCTGTCCTATAGAAATATATGTCCTAATCAGTGGTGCCTTTGGGTCAGTACCAATGAACAGTTAATCTTTTCAAACTTCATGGTGCTAATGTTTCCTTCCTAAACACTGGATTGACATGTGCCATCACATCTAGAAATTGTATGCAGACAAAATGGTTATATATTTAATTTTGTTGTTGTGTGCCTTGAAGGCATTTTCACCTTATGGGCGGGGTACAGACCGCCAGAAATGCCACAGCAACCGAATTGGCTCCTTTTTACAGCACTGCTGCAACACCGCAAAGTGCCAGAGCTGGCATGGTGACATCGCAGCTGCACCGCCCCATCTGGAAGTGGTGCGATATCACCATTACGTGCGCCCTCGTCACGTGCAAGGGTTGCCAGGCATGTGGGCACTCTGCCCACCAGGCAACCCTCGCACATGATGAGGGCACCACAAAGGCCCGTCTGTTCCGGACCATGGTTACCTTAAGGCAAATCTGTTACGGGGTTTTCTTAGCAAAATTTATTCAGAGGAGGTTTGACTTTGCCTTCCTCTGAGACTGAGGGCATGTGCCACTAACAAGGTCACCCAGTGTGTTTTCATGGCTGAGTAGGGATTCTGACCCTAGTCTCCTGGAGTCCTAGTCCAGCACTCAAGCCACTACACCACACTTGTCAGTTAATTGTGGCAAAAACCTCAGCAGCTTGTCCAAACTTATAACATGAATATAACCACCAATCTGTTTTTAAAAAAAAGAACTAAAGGAGATTATCTTACATTGACAGAATCAAGAATGAGTTTCTATCTAATCTTTCTGAAAATTCCAAGCTTTTCTGCTAATTTATTATCAAAGATGGGCTTATAACACCCAACATGACTCAAAAATCACAGCTCACAAGAGTCACATTTCAAAACCAAAGTCTTGCCAAATGGAAGCCTTATAGTTCTTTCTGTTGGGAAGGAGTCAATAGGAAGCATGGATAGGTGCTGAGTTCCTTGGACAAGAAAAACACTCCACCTTTCAGCCATGGTAATTCATCACATGCTGGACCAAGAAACTGATTTGTGCCTTTGAAACATGTTATCATGAAACCTGTACAGTGTATCACACACCCAAACCATACACTTTTCTACTTGAATTTAATGTAACTTTAGTGAGAGTGTTATCAGTATGTATCTTCAAAGAGGGTGTTGAAAGAAAATGAATTTAAGTCTAAGATTACCTGTGGTATGAGTAACCTCAGTTTTTAATATTTCCTTATAGCCTATAGTTTTGTCTTATCCACATAAACCTAATCTTTTTTAAAAAATCTCTCTCTGTGAAAGAGAGAGAGAGAGAGAGAGAGGTCTTTTTGCAAGGTCTTTTTCAAACTACACAGATATGACACTGCATCTACACTGTAGAATTGGATGCATCTGCACTGCAAAATTAATGCAGTTTGATACTGCTTTAACTGCCATGGCTCAATGCTATGGAATTCTGGTATTTGTAGTTTTGTGAGATATTTAGACTTCTCTGTTAGTAGCTCTGACGCCACAAACTACAAATCCCAGGATTCCATAGGAGGGAGCCATGACAGTTAAAGTAGTGTCAAACTGCATTAATTCTGCAATGTGACAGCAGCCCCAACTGCCATCTCTTCATCCTTTGGAATCCTGGGATTTGTAGTTTTATGAGGTATTTAGTATTCTTTTCCTGAGATATCCAGTGCCTTACTGAATAAAAAAAAAATCCCAAGATTTCAAAGGATGTTGCCATGGCAGTTAAAGTGGCATCAATGTGCTGTAATTGTGTCATGTATAAGAGATCTTAGTCTAAAACAGATCCACTTTTTACAGAGCAAAACACCTTCTCATAGCTGTTAATTTTTAAAAGTTTTTTTTTCTATGTTAGAGCAGGTTTGGCATTGTCCTTATGTCTTGCTTATGTTAACTTTTTGCATGTGTTTACTAGTTTATTGCTTTTATCTACATTTGTTTTAATTTTTGTAAACCACTTTTAAATCCCAGGACTGAGGTAAAGGAGGCAAATAAATAAATGAATGAATCAAATTGTTTGCCCATTTAATTAGGTTTAAAAAAGCCTTTTCATAAACATAGATGCAAGAAGGATAAGCAGGGCTAAAAAGGCTAAGTTGCTTGGGTTCATCCAATTTCCTAGATATTAGCTCAAATTCTCGAATAAAAGTGGGCTGGTTTAATAAAAAGTCTTCAAATCATCAGTTTCTCCCATTTCATAAATACCACCTCAAAATCCTCATCCATCTGCCTTCACAGAAGCAGGTTCAAGTGTTGGGGTTCAGAACAGAACTTTCTGAACCTTTAGCAGATGTCTTTTGATTCTTTTTCAAATAACAAAATGCAGAATTAAAATTCACTTTTCCCATCTAAATTATTTTGAACTTCTTTCACAAGGGCTTTTTCACACAAATTAATTTCCTGCATAGGTATCAATTCCATCTATTAAATGTGTGCCCCAATGAGCATATATTATATCACATGTGCACAACATTATATCCATCACCAACTGGTGCTTTGTGCCCCATGGTCATACCACACAATTGACAAATATAAATGCTTATGTCGTCTGAGAATATAGACATGGAATTCCGCCAACTCTCTCTATTGGAGAGATGTAAATGTATCAAATTCATCTTGCATAAAGCAATCCAAAGATGAAATTTCATGTGTATTTGACTTCATGAAAATGACTCCATTTATTTTTTTCTCCAAATTAATAGACATATTAATGTTATGGAGATGAAAGAAAGCACAGGATTGAGAAAAAGTTGACGGAGCTGAGAATTTCATTTGATCACTGCCTACTCATACCTTTTCGATTAAGATGATGCTGTATGGAAACAACTTTTCAAAGTTTGTGGAGCTTACATGGTACTGTGGAGAGTCTACTGTTGCTTTGTTGGATTGCAACAGAGATCACAACACTTTTGGTCCAAAGACAATAAATGATACTAACTTGTGTTTGATGTCAGACCTTGCAGATCTACAATTCCAAGAGTCCCTTAACCTGCTGGTAAATTACGACTGCATAAGTCAAATGCACACCACTGCAACTCCCTTTTTTTAGTTGTTGTGGAGGCTAGAATTCTGTTCTAACACTTAATGACCAAATCCCTTCCAAACCCACCTTGTAAGAAGTATAGATGCCCAACTCCAGCGCAGCAATTTCCATGTTAACAATAAGAGGATCTGTGAGGACATGCCTAGCTGTTTTCCTGTGGCCATCTACAGGAAGGATATAATCTGTAGGGATCTCCTGAGGATTCCTGGAGGTCTCTGCAGATGCCTTTATAGCCATATATATTCCCTATATATTTCCTATATAGGAAAATAGCTGGTTGCATTGCTGCTCATCCCCTTGATCTCTGGCAATATGGAAATAGTTGTGTTGGGGGGGCTTATAAAGTGTTACATATGAAGTGGATGGGGTGTGTGTGTACCATCTCAAGGCATAGATATGTGATACATATCCATCTCCCAATGTGGAAGGTCAGCCATTGTTTCCAAATCACTATATTGAACAATAGGAATGCATTATTATATACATATAAAACACTTTCCAAGTTTTAGTCTTCATTGCCTTGGTCAGATTCTGAACCTGTTACCATCCGTGTTCCAGCAGTGCATGTGGCCAGAGTACATGGGAAGGGTGAATAAGTAACACTGAATATACAAAAAATAACAGTACACACACACACACACACACACACACACTATACACTAACATACACAGGCTATAGCTGCTAAGACTAGTTTCTACCTTACGTGGTCAACTTTCCAAGCAATAGTTGAGCCACCTTGCTGAATGACTGCACATGTGTCTACTTGCTTCCTGGTCACCATTTCTCTCTCTCTCCCTTTTCTCCCTCCCTTGACAACCATGGAGTGTGATGGTTTGAGGTCTAGTTGCTGCATGCCATAGTCAAACACCATATAGATGTTGACAAGCACAGAAATATAAAATACCATTTCTGTGCTTGTCAACATCTATATGAAACCAATGGTTAAAATCATCCAAGGAATTAGATCTTTGGTCAGCTGCTTCTGTTATAAAGTGGTCCCTTGTTATCCCTTGGTGTTTGATTCTAAGACCGCCTGTGGATATCAAAATCTGTTGTTGCTCAAATCCTATTAAATAAAATGGCATAGTACAATGGTGTCCCTTAGACAAAATGGCAATATCAAGGTTTGCTTTTTGGAATCCATGGATGAGACTGTATCTCTCCTTGTCGTCAGAGACAGGTGAGGCTGCAGAAGCAGTCTGGCTGAAAGGCAGTGAACTGAATCCTGATATGATAGGAGGTGCTATTGGTTCTCATGTATGTGCAACCCTTTCTGAATAGTGTTACACTCCCCTTAAGAAAACGGGATCCCAGCTTGGTAGCATAATAAATAGAGACCCAAGTGGTCTTTCTAACACAGAGTGTTCTTTACCAGCTGTTCTGTTACTTTGAAGACTGTTTTGACTTATGATTAACAAAAATGGGATTAGAAAATGTAGGAGAGAGTAATGACTACCTTCCCCTCCTGTGATGAACCCTCAGTGTTTGAGATAATTGAAAGGGTAAAAACTGAGATGGATTCAGAAGAGTGTTCATGCATTTCTGATCTCTTCATGTATGTACAGAAGGGAAAAAAATACCCAAAGCAAATGAAATTTAGCTCAGAGTTTGGAAAGTTTGTATTGCAACCATGTGGGCTAGGAAAGTTCTGGGAGTTCTAGGTTGTTGGTTTTTTAACAAATAATTTTTTACCAAGTTCTGTTTTAGCCATAATATTTCATCATACACTGTGATAAAACTTTGGGGTATAATGGATGTTTCTTTAAAAGTAAATAAAATATTGTCTGGTTTTCCATCAGAAAAAAGTATCACATTTTATGGCATAGACATTCTAAATTATTACCTCATTGGTTTCTTATTAAAGAACATGGTGTGAGAGAGGGAGAGAAGCCTTCAGGACTTCTGGTTAGGTGTCTTCCTTTAGACAATTAATAAGGAAAACAATAACAATTAATTACAGCTCACATGTACAAAACACCTTCCGGCCTCCATTCCACACCTACATGTATGATTCATCATGACTATGGAGGCATTTAACATCTCACAGCAACAACACACAGAGGCATTAGGATGGGAGGAGTAGACTCAAGCCCTGTCCAATTGAAACCCAGAAGTCGAAAGAGTTTTAGTTACTTAAACAACATCCACATCCTAACCAACTTTAAGTACGCCTACATAAAACCACCACATTAACCCACAGGAGGACAAGTGTCCTCGTAGTGTCTTCTGAAAATGGATCATCCTACCCCTCGTCGATACTCTTGCAAAGTGTTGCACCATGACTCACAAAGAAGAGCACCACACCTTTTGAGTCATTGTCACCAAATACTTCCTGCAACACTTTGGCCATCACAAATGTTTTCTTCCTTTGATGACCTTCTCCTTCAGTTAGGAAATGGCTCACTCTAGTACTGCTTAGTATGTGGCCATGCTAATGGTGGTTCATACTACAGAAGGATAGGTAATGAAGGAGGACCCAGCTGTCTCAGACAGAGCTTGGAACAGTTACTTTCTTGGGTAGCTGCCAGAATTCCCCAGAATCCACTAGGTACCATGGTCACTGGTCAGTGAATAAAAGTTGGGGTATTGCCAACAGGAAAGGGGACATTGTGCTATCTATTTGCTTCTATAACCACACATTCTTTAAAAGCACAAGGGAATCACTTCTGAATGTGTAACTGAAACTAAGCTAAAGTATCCTTAGCATCATTTTCTAGCATTCCTCCTTTGTTATCCTTGAATTCTGCTCTCTTCCCCCACAACCACATTAGGACTTCAAGCTCCTGGAATACAGGGCTTATATTTTGTTCTATCCCATTTGCATCAGTAGTATTATCTTTAGCAGAAAATATCTTCAGCATGGCTGAACTTGGTGAAAATAACAATATAATATTGAAATCAACAGAAGAGATGAGACTGAATATTTTATCAGGGCAGATGAGCAAACTCTGGAGTAATAACACAGGGAAATAATACTGAGAATATAGAATATTTACAAGAAATTCTACTTGGTAACTGTTTTGTCCTATAGATTGGCTAGGCTCTTTATCAGCTGAATCACTCCTCTTCTTAGGTATACTACAAATCCCACAGGTGAGTTTCTGAAATGTTCTGTACGTTGAAATGTTCTCCAGTAAGTGGTGAGTGTCCAGAGTAGAATATTCTTGTAAGATTGGGTGTTGGAGCTGAATGATCTCTTTGGTCCCATTTGGTGGTTCATGACTGCAAGAAAGTAGGTGAGGTTGAAACCTGCTAGATGACTATGGCCTAGGTGCATCATCTGGGCAGACACATTCTTTCATTACATAAACTAAGTTGATAAGTTGCCAAAGAGATTAAACTGTTGGACCATCATCTTTTGAATGATAAGAAAATAAGCAGAAATTGTTCTGGAAAGGAGAGCCATTTTAGAGGAGGCAGCATGTCTGGGATGAAAAGTGACCAAGGGCAGAGATAAAGCTGAATTTCTGTGCAGGGGCATCATGATATACTGCTTTATCACACTAGGGGGCAATCGGGATTTAAACAAGAGTTAAACTAGAGAAAACCAGGAAATGCCTGATGTTTATCACAACATTTCCTGGTTTTCTCTAGTTTAACTCTCGTTTCTATAAGCCTCCATTGACCATTGACCTCATTCCAAACCTGGGGAAACCCTGCTTCCCTGCAACTTTTCAATGATCAAAGAATTACAGTGTGCATAATAATATATTCTAGAGGTGTCTTTATATGTCCCTTTGCTGATAGCTGTCACTGTTTAAAATACACCATCCAGATGCCATATCTCAAACTATCTTTAAAATGATTAGACCCCATAAGATGCAATTAATGCAATTATAACCAACTAGATGAAGTCATTCCCAAAGTGGGTGGTACGCCCCCCCCAAAGGGTGGTGGTAGAAAGGTCAGGGGGGTAAAGGAAAGCGGGGGGCAGAAGGGGGGCATTCACTCAAAGTATGGGTATACAGGAAAGACAAGGAGAACTAGTAGCTTTTAGGACCATAGTAGAGGTGAGGATTGCATGAAATTTCTTTTAAGGATCCCCAAAAAACTACTGCATTGCCTTGCTGATCATTTTGTGTGGTGGTGTCTCTGCTCTTTCCCTGTCCATGTGAGCTCACTCCGTTAGCCATGTTTTTCACTAGTAGTGGCAACTGGGAACCTCTTGAGGGGCTTGGGCACAGGGCATCACTTCTGTGGCTTGGAGCAGCATCATTTTGGGACAAAGTGGAGCAAGTGGGGCACATGGTGGTGGGGGAGAAGTGGCAGCAAAAAGAGCTTTCAAATGTAGGATCTTGCTTAAGCTTTGTGAGCTTTGCTGGGAATTGCTTGCAGGTTGGAGTTGCACTGCTGCTCCTGCTTTCTTTCATCAGACAGACTGTGAGAAGAAACAATTTAGAGGGTAGACACTTGAAGCTGTGTGGGGAAGACATGTCTCTGGGGAAGGACTATCTGTGCCTGATTCATGGAAAGAATCTTTTGTCTTAGAGCAACTCCTATAGTTAAAATCTCTCCCTTTCCCAGTTCACACCAGTTTCCAGTCCACAGCATGTGGTTTCTGTAAACCCCATACACATACACCAGCTGCACCTTTCTATGTCCTGATGAAGGACTGAGAGTCCCTCTTCTCTGGGGAGAAGTTTCCCCCTTACACCTGGTCACCCTGGGAGCAACAGCTGAGCAGCTGCCTGAGAAGCAACCTCTTTTCCATACTGGCCTTTGCTGCAAGGCTGGCATGGGTGAGAGGCTTCTCAGTTGCTTCTCCCAGGATGACAGGGTGCAAAGGGAGCAGCGACTGAGCAGCCAGTTCAACAGCAACCAAGAAGCCTCTTGCCTGCACCAGCCTTTGCTACAAGGCCAGCACAAGCAAGGAGCTTCTCAGTCGCTGCTAAGCCAATTGCTCAGTTGCTGCTACTAAGGTGACCAGGTGCAAAGGGAGCAGTGACTGGGACAGGTTGTTTTGAATTTGCAGTAGAACAGTTGACCTAACATCAAAAAATATGTACTGAGGGAGAGTGCTAGGGTTGTTGCCCAAGAGCAAAGGAGGCACTAGCTTGAAAAGGTTTGGGGACCACTGCTTTAGAAGACTTGTTAAGTGCATGATATGAGGCCAGATTTGGCACAATGGCCGGTTACAGACCGGCACTTGGGACGTCCGCAGGACGTCCCATTTTAAAAAAGGGGCGTCTCTTCTAGACGCCCCTGGGTCTAATACAGACTCTGTCCGTACAATATGGTGCCGGCCGTTCCACACGGCCGGCGCCATCTTTACGTATTGGACACATAGCGTCCGAACGTGTCGCGGCGCCTATGACGTCGCGAATGCGCCAGCAGCGCCTCGCGACGTCATAGAGGCGCCGCAAGAAGGAGCTCCATTTTGGAGCTCCTTTTTTGCTCCACGCGGGAGCCGCGCGGTGTGGCAGCTACAGTTCCCGCACGGAGCAAGTGGCGGCGGCGGCAGACCGCCTCAAAGCCCGCCAAAGTTTCCATTTGGCCTGCTAGTCTCACACTGGCCTAATCTCCTGACTCTCATATCACAGTGCAGCTTTAAGAAAATTTCCATTGATGCTGACAGAGGCTTTTAAAAGCCTAATTGCATGGGGCTACAAAAAGCCCCATCCAACACCATAGTTAGGCTTTTGAAAGCCTCCATCATCACCAATTTAATGATAGGCTGAGTTATGACTCTGTAGACCAGGGTTCAAATCCCTGCTTGGTCATGAAACCCACTGGGTGACTTTGGTTACATTCTCTCAATCAAAGGCAAACTCCCTCTGAACAAATTTTACCATGAAAACTCCATGATAGGTTCCAGCAGGCTTTTAATATGTGCCAGGAAGACTTTTTATTATTATTGTGGGTGTGTATTTTATTTATTTCTTAACTTTTGTACACTGTGTTTTAAAATTATTTTGTATTGTTTTAATTGTAACTATTTTAATTGTTTTTAAAATTACACTGAAGATTTACTTTTGTGAGCTGCCTTGGTTCCCACCCTGGGAGAAAGGCAGCATAAAAATAAGATAAAATAAAACAGAGTAGCCAGGATCACCCTTAGGGTCACCAGCAATTGTAAATAACTTGAAGGCATACAACAAGAAGAAGAGCTGGCCATGATTTTTAAAACAAGAAACTGCAATTTATCCCACAAATTGTTCTTTTATTTATCATTATCAGTACAGAAAAAAAGCTTTCTTTTCTCATGTAAATTATAGATTACAAACAAAAACAAAACAACCTACCCACCCTGCAAATAATAGAAAAGAAAGGAAATGTTCCTGGGTTCAAAACAACAGCTAGTCTTGATGTGAAGTCGAAGGCTTTCATGGCCGGCATCCGTAGTTTTTTGTGGGTTTTTCGGGCTATGTGGCCATGTTCTAGAAGAATTTCTTCCTGACCTTTCGCCAGCATCTGTGGCTGGCATCTTCAGAGAATGTTTGCCCGGAAAGGACTTGGCTATATATATTGTGTGATCTGCAAAGGCAGGAGTGATTTGCATGTGTATTGTTGGTTGCTAAAGGCAGTCCTCAGGGTGTGAGGGTCTGCACAAGAGGATTAATGTCTGCTTGATTAGTGCTCCTTGTCTGCTGGGAAACCCATGACCCTGGGAGATTTTTCATTTGCATTTGTTGAGTCTTTATTTTGTTATCTTTCAGGACTGATAGCCAAACCTTGTTTACTTTAAGGGATTCCTCTTTCCTGTTGAAATTGTCCAGGTGTTTGTGGATTTCAATGACTTCCCTCTGCATCCTGACATGGTAGTGGTTGGCATGGTCCAGAATTTCAGTGTTTTCAAACAATATTTTATGCCCAGGATGGTTTATAACATGTTCTGCTGCTCAGGATTTTTCTGGCTGGCCCAGTCTGCAGTGACTCTCGTGTTCCTTGATTCTGGTGGTCCCTATGTAGACTTTTCCGCAGCTGCATGGTATGCGGTAAACTCCTGCGGCTGTGAGAGAGTCTCTCTGGTCTTTGGCTGAGCGAAGCATTTGCTGGATTTTCTCCGTCGTCGGTTTGTAAACCATTTGCAGGTTGTGCTTCCTCACCACTTTCCCTATTCTGTCTGTGACTCCTTTGATGTATGGTAGAAATACCTTCCCTTTGGGTAGCTGCTTGTCTTCACTTCTCTGGGTTTTCCTGGGCCTGGCAGCACTCCTGATGTCTGAGCTGGAATAACCACTGGCCTATAGAGCCCGGTCCAGGTGCTTCAGTTCATCTTCCAAGAGGTGGGGTTCACAGATGCATTTTGCTCGGTCTACCAGTGTTTTGATTGTGCTTCTTTTTTGTCCTGGGTGATGGTTGGAGTTCTTGTGCAGGTATTGGTCTGTATGTGTGGGTTTTCTGTATACTGTGTGACCCAAATGTTGGTTCGGTTTGCAGATGACTAGGACATCCAAGAATGGCAGTGTTCCTTCCTTTTCTTTTTCCATAGTGAATTGGATATTGGGGTGGATGTTATTCAGATGGTTCAGGAACACAGCTAGTCTTGATCATTAGGTATGTATATACAGGAAGTGACTATTTGATAGCCCAACTTGGTTAGGTGGTTCCAGATCCTCTGAAAGTGAGTATATTAACAGAGAATACCAAAAATATTTCTTAGAGTTATTGTCCAAAACATTTTAAAGCATGTTTTTGCTAGATTTGAGTATTGTTTCTTCCACAACGAAAATGCCAAGGGCACGTTTGTACATATGATGTTGACTTGCTAAGCATACTCTGTAAATAGCACATTTGTTGCGCTAATTCAGCAATGTTTTTTCTTCAGTTGTGCATTGGCAATATATAGCATTACCAACTGAACTGTTATTCCTGTTCAAATAATATCCATTGACTTTTTTGTGAAGAAAAATATTTTCTGCCATGGCCAGTTGGGAAAGAAAGGAGTTTGCCTTGCTGGCCCAAATTCAGTACAACAAAATCTGAGTTGTCCTATTCACAGGCCAGTTTTCCATCAAAGCTAGACAGGGCAATGGCAAAGGCTTGCACAGCACAAAGTGGGTAGTTGTAATCCATGGTAAAAGCATCATCAGCTACACGACCGAATTGCAAGACGATGTAGTCAGCTGCAGGAAAAAAAGGTAAAGTATCATCACTTCAGAAGTTGCTACTGTGCTAAATAATTATCATAATAAAGGTAGGGGCACTTTTTGGTTTTCTATGCCTGGTATGACAGAATTAATCAATGGTTGATAAAAGCTCAGAAGGTGCCAGCAATGCACTAAAGAGGGCTTCTGCACAGCAACTTTGCCATGCTCTTGATTTAGTGTGTTAGTACTAATCACTATGGAATGAGTGAACATGCTATCATTAGCAGCACCACTGAGGAATGATGTGGCATAAGATGTTTGTAAGCTGATTTAGGTATAGACTGCATAGTCCCTCTGTGGATTTTGCAAATATTCCTACTTATAGCACAGATTAGTTGTAGATGAGCATGAGCCCAAATATTGGTGCTGTTTATTTTTCAAGCCATTTTGGTCTGCTCCAGTAGAATAGTAAAGTCCTGTGACATCTTTAAGACTCACAGATTTGTTTCAGCATGAGTTCCTGGGGCTTACAACCTACTTCCTTAGACACATGGACATGCTGATGTTAGTATATCTGAGGAACTGGACTGTAATTCTCAAAGATTCATGCTATCACAAATCTGTTAAGGCTAAATCCAAGGGCATAGTGGTTTGAGAGCTGGACTATGACTGAAGACCAGGGTTCAAATCCTTGCTCAGCCATGGAAACCCACTGGGTGACCTTGAGCACTTTCAGCCTCAGGGGATGGCAATCTGAACAAAACTCGCAGAGAAACCCCTCATGATTGGTTTGCCTTAGAGTCCCATAAGTCAGAAATGACTTGAAGACACCCAACAACAAAGTAAATGTACTGAACTGAAGGAAATGTATTAATTGCCACTTATATAAATATCATTGTGTGTGTGTGGGGGGGGTGTGTTAATGGGCCTTCTGTTGTTGGAACTAAAATTAGATTTAATCTTTTGGATCTTAAAGATGTCAAAACACTTTTTGATATGGTGTTACATACTCCCCACATCCATCACTTATTCACAGAAAAGCTGAAAGGAACTATCCTTAAGCCACATCACCATCCCCTACTGTATTTCAGTCTTGGTCACAAAGCTCAATTCAAATAATATTATTATTGTCACATTGTCGTCCAGGGATAGGCATGTAGTCTCCACAGGTATTTTTTCACCCCATGCCTCCTGCTGGATTCCCCAGGATCACCCTTTTTCTGGCTAAGCAAAAGGTGAATAATCTTGCCATAAGCCTCCAGGAGCAACAATTCACCTTTTAAATAGGATTCTGTGCCCTCCTACACTGGTTTTAAATACAAGTAGACCACTGGTCACATCCAGGTTTTGATTTTCTTTTTTGCTGGAAATTTCAGCACACTGTATGGCTCTACTCACAGAGAATTACCCATTCTTGGATGCACTGATGTTGGCCAACCTTGTTCTACACATATAAATGGAGCCTGGATACTGCTGAGATATGATCATTCTCAGGGATGGCTTTCCTGTCAAAGTCTGCTGGAAATAGATCTTTCTGTACAGACTCTATCCCAGGGGTAGGCAACCTGCGGCCCGCAGGCCAGATGCGGCCCGGCAAGGCCTTGGGACCGGCCCCAGCCCAGTCTTGCCGCCGATTGCCGTCGGAGCCTTTGGCCTATCAGGAGGAGGTGGGCAAGGGGGGGCAAGCGGCAGGCAAGGGGGGCAAGCGGCGGGCAAGGGGGGCAATTGTTTATAGAAGCCTCCGAAACATGCATTTATATTAACATTTTTTAAAAATCAGCAAATTTTTTTGCATGTCCTCCATTTTTAAAAAAATGTCTCCTCCATTTGAAAATTTTGTCCTACATTTGTCCCGGTTTATTTATTTAATTAATTTTTAAAAACATTATTTAATTATTTATTTTTTGGCTTCGGCCCCCCCAGTTGTCTGAGGGACAGCAACCCGGCCCCTGGCTCAAAAAGGTTGCCTACCACTGCTCTATCCCTTTTTCTATCACAAATGCCCTGAACATATTGCTGAGAATGCCTCTGCTCAATGCTAAGGAGAAGAGTGTGTGATGGGACAGAAGGGAGGAAGCACACAGCAGAGTTCAAGAGTTGACTGGCCACCTGCTGGGCAACGCACGGATGTTTCTTCAACAGAGTGACTAAGTGAGTACATTTCTTTTTCCAGCTGGGTGAGGAGCATACAAGAACCAATACATGCTGCTTCTCCAAAGAGAGCTGCCCCCTCACCAGAAATTCCTAAATAAGACATTTGTGGTATTTTGGAGGTCTCTCTGACTCACTGCCTTCAGTCATGACTCCCTTTGTTACCAGTGAGGGTAAGAAGAAATTTGTAAAAATAACTGGGGGCCCCAAGCAGGTTCTTTCTGTCCTGTAATCCTACACCCCAGACAGTAACATCCCCTGATTGGGCTGGACAGGTGACAAGCAGACAAGGCACACTCTCTGTCAATACTGCTTGGCCGCTTCTGTTTGCAGCTAGGAGGTGGATTCCACAGAATGCCCACAGCCCCAACACTGTCCAGGGAAGGAGGTGCCAGGGGTATAATATTTTGTCCTTGTTTTGTATCAGAACAGCTGCCTTGGGCATCAAATAGAATGACCAAAAGCACTGCCAAGAGTCTTTGGCTCAGATTCTCAGGGACACACAGATTTCTAAACAGTAGGGATTACATTTACACAAACAGCTACATGTGCAGATGAATTCAGTAGGCATCCTACTGGAAAGCACTATCTGCAACCTGTGATTGATCACTTTATCTAATCTACTTTATTGAAATTGGAGGTGGGCTTGTAGTAAATAAGTATATCTCATTCACTCTCACAATTATTCTAGTATGACAGTCCTTAAATGAGCTTTGACTCTGATCTGCACATTCAGGGAATGGGTCAGAGATGGAAATAATTCAACAACTTCAGCCAGGGCCAGAGTTCTCCGTCCATCCCCTTGTCACTCTGGAATTAGTGATCACTAATTACCAAACCCTTCCCAACCTGGTGCCTTCAAATATGTTGGACTACAACTCCCATCATCTTCACCAACATGCAGTTCAACACACCCAAAAAGTACCAAGTCAGGAAACAGTGGTAGATTTGTTACTTTGGGAGGAAAGAGAATCCTATGAGCTGAGTGAGTAACCTAGATCAATAAGCCATAGCATATCCTGGTTTTCCTTATATAAGTAATCTGGTGTTATCCCCATAACAAAACTGTATGGATTTTAATTATGCAAACAAGTCTATGCACATGTCTCTGGCAACTTGAATCCCTATTGAGAAATTCAGAGCATTCTCTTGAGCTGAAGGGATCAAAAGGGAGTCTTTTATACTACACAGTTATAGTTGAGTGTAGGGTTGCCTTAGAATCATAGAATTGTAGAGATGGAAGAGACCACAAGGGCCATCCAGTCCAACCCCCTGCCATGCAGGAAATCCAAATCAAAGCATACCTGACAGATGGCCATCCAGCCTCTGTTTGAAGACCTCCAAGGAAGGAGACTCCACTACACTCCAAGGAAGGAGTGTATTCCACTGTCGAACAGCCCTTACTGTGAGGAAGTTCCTCCTAATGTTGAAGTGGAATCTCTTTTCCTGAAGCTTGCATCCATTGCTCTGGGTCCTGTTCTCTGGAGCAGCAGAAAACAAGCTTGCTCCCTCCTCAATATGACATCCCTTCAAATATTTAAACAGTGCTGTCATATCATCTCTTAATCTTCTTTTTTCCAGGCTAAACATCCCCAGCTTCCTAATCCATTCCTCATAGGACATGGTTTCCAGACCCCTCACCATTTTAATTACCCTCCTTTAGACATGCTCCAGGTTCTCAATGTCCTTTTTGAATTGTGGTGCCCAGAACTAGGCCCAATATTATAAATAATAAATAAATAATAATAAAGTGTTTATTTGTACCCCGCTCCTTCCCAAGATCAGGGCGGCTCACAACAAGTAGTTAAAAACAGAATAAATACATACACATCAAACATCCAGTTACAATAAAAAAAACAGGCTAAAATGCCCCATTAGCCCAACCTCTTGGCCACGAAAGAGGAGGGAGGCCCACAGGATTTTTAGTCGGGGAATGCCTGTTGGAACAGGAAGGTTTTCAGGTCCTTCCTGAATTGGGCCAGGGTGGTAGTCGAGCGGAGCTCGGTGGGCAGCGTATTCCAAAGGGCTGGGGCAGCAGTGGAAAATGTCCTCCGTGTGGTGGAGGCTAATCTAGCCCCAGGGACCTTCAGTAATTGCTGCCCAGACATTCTGAGGGTGCGAGGTGGAATGTACGGGGAGAGGCGGTCCTTTAGGTATCCTGGACCCAAGCCATTTAGGGCTTTATAGGTAATCACCAACGCCTTATATTGAGCCCGGAAGCGGATGGGCAGCCAATGGAGATCTTTCAATACCGGTGTTATGTGGCTGGTCCTGGATACGCCAGTGACCAGCCGGGCTGCCATATTCTGCACCATTTGCAGCTTCCGAGTTTGGTATAAGGGTTGCCCCATGTAAAGTACATTGCAGAAATCCAATCTCGAGGTTACCAGAGCATGTACAACAGTTTCTAGGTCCCTCTGGGCCAGGTATGGGCGCAGCTGGTGAATAAGCCGAAGCTGATAACAGGTGCTCTTGACCGTTGCATTCACCTGGGCAGTCAGGTGAAGCGACGAGTCAAGAAGCACCCCCAGACTGCGCACGGAGTCCTTCACAGGGAGCGTGACCCCGTTCAGGACAGGTGGAACCACCGCCATTCCTGGACCAGGGGAACCTATCACTAGTACCTCCGTTTTCTCTGGATTCAACTTGAGTCGGTTTTCCCTCATCCAGCCCATTACTGACTCTAGGCAGGCCTCGAGAGAAGAGACCCCATCCCCAGTCACTGCATTAGTCGGAGACATAGAGAAAATGATTTGGGTGTCATCAGCGTACTGATAACCCCGCGCCCCATGTCTCTGGATGATCTCTCCCAGCGGTTTCATGTAAATGTTAAATAGCATGGGAGACAGGTGGGGCCTGACTAAATCAGAATATATTGGCACTATTACTTCTCTTGATCTAGACACTATACTTTTACTGATGCAGCCTAAAATTGCATTGGCCTTTTTAGCTGCTGCATCACACTGTTGACTCATGTTCAACTTATGGTCTACTTGGACTCCTAGATCCCTTTCACACGTATAGGTCTCTCATTCAGCCAGGTGTACCCCATCCTATATCTGTGCATTTCATTTTTCTGTCCTAAGTGCAGTACTTTACATTTCACCGTGTTGAATTTCATTTTGTTAGTTCTGGCCCAGCTTTCTAGTCTATTCAGGTCATTTTGAATTTTGATCCTGTCCTCAGGAGTATTAGGTATTCCTCCTAATTTGGTGTCATCTGCAAATTTGATAAGTATGCCCCCAATTCTGTCATCCAAATCATTGATAAAGATGTTGAATAGCACTGGGCACATGACAGAACCTTGTGGGACCCCACTGGTCACTTCTCTCCAGGATGAAAAGGAGCCATTGTTGAGTACCCTTTGGGTTTAGTCAGTCAACCAATTACTAATCTATGTAACAGTTACGTTGTCTAGCTCACATTTTACAAGCTTGTTTGCAAGAATCTCATGGGAAACATTGTCAAAGGCCATACTGAAATCAAGATATACTATATCCACAGTATTTCCTTCATCTAACAAGCTGGTAATTTTATCAAAGAAAGAGATAAGGTTTGTCTGGCATGACTTGTTTCTCTGAAACCCATGTTGACTTTTTGTGATTATGGAATTGCCTTCTAGATGTTCAAAGACTCTGTTTAATGATCTGCTCTAGAATCTTTCCTGGTATTGATGTCAGACTAACTGGATGGTAATTATCGGGATCCTCTTTTTTCCCGTTTTTGAAGATGGGGACAACATTTGCCTTCCTCCAGTCTGCTGGCACTTCTCCTATTCTCCAGGAGTTTTCAAAGATTATTGCCAATGGCTCCAAAAAGAAAAATGAAGGACCTTAAATGTCCTACATTTGGGGCTAAATTTTATCCTATAATTGTCCTATATTTTGGTCTAAATTTTGTCCTACATTTTGTCCCAGTTTTTAGTAGAGAATTATGGCAACCCTAGTTGAGTGGGCCCTTGCTATTCACTGGGGTTTGGTTCCAGCCAGGATACCCTGTGGATAACCAAAATCCATGGATGCTCAAATCCCATTATGTACAGTGGTGTAGTAAAATGGTGTCCCTTATATAAAGGCAAAATCAAGCTTTGCTTTTTGGAATTATTATTATTGTTATTATTATGCTGTGAATGGTTGAATCCGTATATGCAGAATCCATGGATATGGAGGGCTGAATGTATTATGATTCCATTTGCAACTGCCATGGCTTTACACTGTGGAATCCTGGAGTTTGTAGTTTGATGAGGCACTAGAGTTCTCTGACTAAGAATTCTAAATGCCTCTCCTTGAATTGGAAATCCCAGGATTCCATAGATTGTTTTCAGGGTAATTCAAGTGAAATAATAGTGCTACAATTCTGTAATGTGAAAGGACCTTCTCCAAGAAGTTTGTTTTACTGGCCATTTTAGATGTAGCCTGACCTAAAACTGGATTACTAGTTTAAGTTATTGGGGAAACTGTTATTTCTTTAGCGTTCACAAGGGTCTCAAACAAAGAAACAAAACAAAACAACACCTAATTTGCATTTTTTGCAAGCCAAGACACTTAGCAAACAACTCAAAATTTTATTCCAGGCTGCCTACTCTCATGCACCCTCTAGTGGATCATTTGTCACATGCCTTGCTGCCTATAAGCAGTGTGATGTTGGTTCAGGTCTGGCTGTAAACAAATCCAGCATGTTTCCTTCTACAGATTAACATATTTCAGGAAGGGTTTTCAAAATGCAAGTAAGTGCAGTATAGTCCAGCTGCCTGTAAACTGGGGGTACAAACCCAACAGAAGCAAGCATCCTTCTCGCTTCCTTAATGGTTTCTTTTTCTGCTTTAAAAATCATCACCTGTGTTGCTTATTCCACAGAAATTGATTCCTTTGGGGAAAGGTGGGATATAAATAAATTATTATTATTATATTAAATTATCAGGCCTAAATTACACTGGGGATATGTCTTTTGAAGACTCTCTGGATTAGGGTTGGGTCACACATGGCCTCTGTGGCACAGTTACCATTTGAAAACACAGCCTCACACTGATGCAACTCTCATGTGGCAAGCCATTCAACTAGCAGCCTGTGTGATCATAGCCATTACTGTTTCACTAAAATATCCTCTTCATCATCCAGCTCTCCTGGAAGCTGGTTTAACACAGCTGCAGATTCAATCTATATCACAAGTAGCATGCGTAGATCAGATCTATAGTAGTTGTTATACACCCATATCCCCATTTACTAAGTTCTGACAATCAATCAATCCCTTTGAAGCTTTTGTATGGATCCAATAACTTTTGAACCAACCCTGTTTGATCTTTACTTTCATGGACCAAAGGTTCTGTGGGACTTACGGTCATTGCTGTGCACAATCTGGAAGTTCTTGACAGAGGCATGAGTGACTCTGCCATGAAAATTCAGCACATACGACTGGGTTTCATCATTCCACACTGGGGCTTTGTTATGAAGTTCAATTAGGTTGTCCATGATTTTACTTTGCCACCTTATAAGCAGGCCATCATTATCCTTGAAAAAAAAAATGAGAAAAGCACTAGAGCTAATTGTCCAAAGGTACTACTTGTTACCTCCTGAAGCCCTTGGTAACATCCCACCGCATATCAAGAAATAACACTAGCACGCACACACACACACACACACACACACACACTGCCAATAGCTCAAGGCATAACATACTGTATGCTAAGATCTCCAGTCCCCCAGACCTGATTTTCCCAGATAATTCAAGTGTGAATAGCATTTTACTCTTGCTTACTTGTGCAGCAGAAGATTAGTATTGTGAGAAATGTAATGATTTTATGGTTGTCACAAAAATGGTGAATATGTGTACACTTGTTCATTTGGGCCATGAGAAAGACATTTGGAAGCTCATGCAAGACAACACCCACATTCATTGTACATAAGAACCTGCAAGCCTTAGCTTACAAAGTCTATCTGCACCCTGCACCCCAGAAGAAGAAGAAGAGGAGGAAGAAGATGACGATGACTACTACTACTTTTGGAAGCATATATGATTCTAATTTTAAACAAAGTGCACCATGTGAAAAAAGGCACGGAAGCCTTTTTAACAACTGGAAATCGTCTTCCATCCCCTTTTGATTTAGCTTTATCCCAGTTTTTGTCATGGAAAGGTGCAGCTTCTGGTGGTTCATGTGGGCAGGAAATTCCAGGCCCCTAGATCTTACTCACCTCTGTCTACAGTAATGTATCACTGCTCCTTGACTTTTTTATATAAGGCTCAGGATAAGATTCTAATTTACCTTCAGAAAGTCTGTGAGGTTTACTGGACAAAGAGAGATGGCCAGATATGATTGGAACTCCTATCCTCATGTCCAAATGCATTACCTTTGCTTTGCACTGACTTTTCTCATTTTCATTTACCAGTAATTATCAAGCAGTCAGTCACTTTATATATATATCACACCTTTTCCCCTCAAGACTGGGACTCAAAACAGCACTTTTGGAAAAAGACCTGTTCTCCTATGTTTATTATATCCCAGCCAGCACAACCATTGATGGATAAGGATATTGGAATTTGTAGTCGGAGCAGGCTGTGATAGGGAAAACTGTTACAGAGTCAGGCCCTTAGAAACAGCCCCATCTCTCTTGGGCTCTGTTTACAAATGTCCTTTCTAGTGGAAGGTCACTAGAAAGAGAAGATGGAGGGCAGGAAATGATTATGTCTCCCCTGTGGCCCTGCCATCTTTTCTCTGTTATCACTAAGACCATAACAATAGTGTTAACATAAAGGCAATTCAGACCTTCATACAAACTGGGAATTGAGTGCATAGCCTGAGAGTACTTCCAAATTTATCGTTTTCACTGGAGGCCCACATGGACTCTGTAGCTTGAAATGCTAAGACTCAGCTTCAACAGGTCTGCCAGCTATGGCCTTTTCTGGATGGGGATAATTTAGCCACAGTAGTCAATGCACTGGTAATGTCCCAATTAGACTACTGCAATGCACTGTATGTGTAGCGGCCCTGGAAGATGACAAAGAAACTGCAGCTTGTACAGCAACTAGAGTGCTGACCAGAACACAGTTTGAAAACTCTGTAAAATCAGTTCTGAAGTAATTGCAGTGGCTGCCAATAAACTTCTTGTCTGAATTCAAGGTGCTGGTGATAACATTCAAATAAAAGATTAAAATACAGTAACAAATAGACACATAATACAGTTAAAAATATGACCACCAGTTAAAAATACACAATTGGTTGAAAGAGCATTAACATCACTTAAAATACGTACATATTAAAAATAATTCATAATTTAAAAACCATCTAGTTAGGCCTGCTGGAAGACATTGGTCTTTAATGCTGTTTTACATGAAGACAGCATATCCAGTTGTCAAATCTCTTCCAGTAGGTCATTCCACAATTTGGGGGTGCTGAAGAAAAAGTCTGATTAACAGTTACCAGCCTAGCCTTGGATGACTGAAGTAAATGTCCCCTTGAAGACCTGAAAGTACAGGGCAGATTAGACAGGAGAAGGTGATCTCATAGGTAACCATGTGCGCTTTAAAGGTAACAACCATTACTTTGTACCTTGCCCGGAAACTAATTGGTTGTGCATGTGCTCTGATTGGTACAATTTTAAGTGCTTTTAAGTATTATTCATTGTTTTAAATTTATTTTATTGTAAGCCTCCTTAACATCTTCAGATATAGTACTGCATGTAAGTATTTATATGAATAAACGACCAAACAAACAAAAAACCACAAACAGAGGGATTACTCTGACTTGATTTTATCTTGTTTGAAGATTCTATTGACAACTTACATTTCGGGGGCGGATTGGCACCCTCTCATTGTCCGAATTCATTCCAGGGATGACCACTGTCATTTTTCGAGGTCCCTTGAACCCTAATACATTTGTCTCCTGAAACAGAAACCCCAGAAGTCTCATAACCGAGTCTTATACTTTCTGTCTTCTGTCTCATAAAACACAACTCGTTCAATTACATTTCCAAAACAAACTGTTTCTCAATAGCTTCAAATAGCTATTCTTTCAGCCACAAACCCGTGCTACACCTGTGGTACAGCAGTTGTGATCTCAGTACAATATAAAAAAATAATGTTGCAACTTGAGAAGGGGTTAGCATGTTAAAGGAGAGATGAGAAATATGTCATTCTCCAGATCTTGTTGGACTGTAGCACCCATTATCCCTGTCCACTGAGGATGTTGCTAGAACTTCCAGGCTCTTTCCTAGAGCACATGAAATGCAAACTAAATAAGCAAAACAATATACTTGATTGGATTAAAATCTGATTGGATTAAAATCCCATTTTGCCATTGAGAAAGAATCATATAGGCTTCACTGGGATCTGGTCAACATAAAACATGTTTTGCTTCAGACTACAGAAACATTTTGTACATTCATCTCTACAACACTCTCTACATGTGTGAGGAAAATTTTAAAAAGCATAAATCCACCTCATTTTTGGACAAGCCCTGGTCACCCACTACATGTGGAGTAGGTGCTGCATATTTCTTTTGCATTGAGTCACATTTTGATTGACTGCTTGGATAAGCCTATGGTTCTGTTCACTCAAGAACAGTTTTTGCAGTCAGTGGAAAGTTCTCAAAATTCCCTTGGTACAAGGCCCACAAGAACAAAATCCTGACATGTGCTGGCTGCTGTAAGCAGCTGCCACCGTACAGCAGGGGAAAGGACACAACACACACACAGAGGAGAGTGGGTACTTACATAAATGACAGCTGCAAGCTCCTGGCGCACATTTGACCAATCTGCATTAGCCCTGTCAGGGTTTACACCATTGTCAAATATTGAAAACCGAGTGCCCATCAAATTGGACCTATATGGGAAGATATAAATCAGGCTCATGGGATAAGGGCACTGGGATGGGTGTAGCTATTGGGAAGAGAGGGGGTTAGGGCTTTGCTTCCCAAAATAAGAATTTTGCTCCCTAAAATGATATTTTCTTCAGTCTGCAATTTCCTAGCATTGCAGAGAGAGGCAGACTGAAAATTATTCACACCTAGAGCTCTTTCATTTGCTGTGTTTGCATTCTTACTCCTTTTCTTTAAATACCTAAACTGTATTTCTAAGTGAGCAATTTTGGGACTGAAAGAACATTTTATTTAGAGGTGGCAGAATTCAAATGGCGTGGGGGCTACTCCTGAGAGATACCCCTAGACCATTACCACTTTTCTATTTTAAGAACTACCATTGTTCCTTTGAGTTACCTTGTGTTACACCCCATGGTAAAATGTTTCATAGTAGCAACCATATGTGAGTAGGTTTTAAGGGGAGGGAAGGAATATATGAAAATGGGTTGGATAAGGAGGTACAGAAAGGTCAGTCAGGGCATTTGGATTATTTACAAACACCCAAGTGAGATTGCAACATGCCTCTCCCCTCCCTTGGCTAGAACCAGCCAAGCCACTTCTTTGTTACCTGCCTCCAGGGACAAAATCCATACCAGATCTGATAACGGTTAAGAGACTGTGTCTGGTGAGCTAGTGGTGAGGGAAAGGACTTTTGTTGGGGCAAGATGTCCTAGATTCTGTATGCAGGGAAAAGAAGGGGCCACATATTAAGGTGGGCTAATATGCCACCTCATGCTTCTGAGGAAGTAGGCTAAAGTCTACAAAAGCTCATGCTACCAGATTCTTTTTTTTTTTCAGACGGGCGTGGTACAGACTGCCCCTTTGGGGCAGCCTGCACCCACCCCTTTTCTCACTGGGTTGGGGGCAGGGCAGCCCCACCGGCAGCCCAGAGGCCCCAATCCAGAGCTTTTGGGGACCATGGAGAAGCGGCAAAATGCTGCTTCTCTGTGGTCCTGAAAAGGGGTGTCTTTGGGGCTTTATGCCCCAGGACACCATGACAGGCATAGCCATGGGAGAAAGGGGCCTGCTGGCCCCTTTCTCCCATGGCTTCGTTCCCGCAGCTGTCTGGTTCCCGCGCAGGAATGAAGCTTGTGGCACTGCAACAAAAAGGGGCAGCCTAGAGCAACACCTTTGTTGTGGCGCTGCAACCAGGAAGTGGCACCATCATGATGTCACTTCCTGTGCACCACGTTTAGGTGCTTAGTGTTGGCGTCATGGTAGCCCCTGTGTGGATAGTTAGGCTGCCACATGCCGCCGCCGCCACAGACTAGGGTTAGGGAGCATGCGGATGGTGCGCACTCCCTAACCCTAGTATCCCGCTGCCATGCCCTATTTTGCCCATCTGTATCGGGCCTTAGTCTCAAAGTTGCTACAAGGTCCCTTTGCATAATAAATTCTTAAAAGGCACCAGACCCCATCTGCCTTGGAAGCTAAACAGGGACAGTCTGTTTAGTTGGGAGACCACCAACAAATACCAGGTGCTGTAGGCTATATTTCAGAGAAAATAACTAGCAAAATCATCTCTGAGTATTACTTGTCTAGGAAAACCATTTGAAACTCATGGGGTCGCCACAACAGGCCGCTTGAAGGCTTCAAGAAGTTCCAGCTAGTAGACCAAAGGTCTGATTCACTATAAAGCAGCTTCCAATATTCTGATTCTACTCAGATAAAATTCCTGACATCTACACAGGTATGCGTTGGATCAAGTAGTTAAGATGCTGACTCTGTTGATTGCAAGATCAGCATGTTGGCAGTTCGGGGCCCAGGTGCCACATGATGGGGTGAGCTTCTGTCATTAGTCCCAGCTTCTGCCAACCTAGCAGTTTGAAAGCATCCAAATGCAAGTAGATAAATAGGTACCACTTTGGTGGGAAGGTAAACAGCATTCTGTGCAATCATGCTGGCCACATGATCACATAGTAGTCTCTGACTGCTGGCTCTTCGGCTTAGTAGCGGAGATGAGCATCACCCCTTTGGTCAGACACGACTTGACAACTTTGTCAATGGGGAATACCTTTACCTTTTACCTACACAGGACTAGATGGACTATGCATGCCACAGAGAAAAGGAGGGAGACATATATAGATGAAATCATTTTGTGATTCCAGCAGCTGATGCTGTCCTGGTCAGCTGTCCCTACCCATATCTGAATTAGTGATGTAAATCAAATGAAGCTCTCACCTCAACTTTCCAATGAAGTTCTCTCCATCTCGAGACAAGTCAGTGGGATCAATGGAAATCAGGTAATTAGAGGTCTTGCTCTTCTTGCGCTTTCTTCCAGCCAGCAGGAAGACCTATCATAGAGCAGAGGAAATGGCTTCAGATATTGCTGTCACTACAGTATTTTATCCAGTACAGTATTTGTTTTGAAAATGAAAAATTTTAATCTCTGTAAAAACAAATGAAAATGGTTGTTAAATCAGCAGTCTACAACACATTTGAGGAAGTAGACCAAGTATACAAAAGCTTATGCTACAACATCTTTTGCTCAATTAGTCTAAATGCGCTACAAGATCCCTTTGAACACTCTAGCAAAATTTATGCAAGTAGAGGTTGGTCCAGTTTTCAGCCATTCTCACTGAGATCTGTGGGACAATGCTAAATCAGTTAACAATGCTGGTATTCAAATGACTGATTGAATCAATTAATTCACAAGGGTTGCAGTGGATAAACCCATGAGATTAAAAAAAAATGCCAAGGTATTATATAAGGGTCCTTTAAATGTTCTGTGAAATGTTGAGTTTGGGGTATGTTTTTAACATTTTGATAATGTGTTTCAGTGGGATCTGGGATGGGCCAAGAAAGCATTTGTGATATCTGCACATCATTTATCTCTCCCCACCCCGCCCCAGGAACAGACTGTTCAGGAGGGAGGTTACCTTAACAACTAGAAATGGTTACCTCCCTCCCGTCTCTGCTCTGAGTTAATTTTGAGGACAGTGAGGAAAAAAACAAAACAGAAGCAAGCCAGATCTGTAATTTCCAGACATGCAATGCAAGAACTGGTCCTGAAAGCCCTAGTGGCTCACAGTGGTGCAGGGAAGACCTCACTCTGAAAAGGTAGGAGAGGCACTTCCCCCATTCTTGGGCCATAGG
>NC_056525.1:68151364-68172999 GCF_019175285.1 Sceloporus undulatus | reverse complement strand
TTCTCTATCTCAAATTTTAATAAACAGAGTCAGCTGGCACATTTATATTCTGAAGAAAAAGAAGAAGTAAAGGAAGAGGAGGAATATGATGCTGATGATAATTGGAAAATTCCAATGAAACTCAAAGAAAAGAAAGAAAATGTCAGGATGGCTGTGTTTCATGGGATACCATTTCAATCAGAGGTGGACAACTGTGGCACATTTGAGGGGCATTTTTCTACTCCTGGGACCCTCAGAGTCTACAAACACTATAAAGACTGGGAGGAGGAGGGGGAGAAGGCCAAAAACAAGCCCCAGAAGTAGCTGGAAGTCCAGTTATACTTCTGAAAAAAATGTATTTTCTTATTTCAAAGTGTGCAGCAGGTCCTTACAACTTGTTTAAAACATGAATCCCTGTGGAGATTTCTGGGGGCTCTTTCACACTACACAATTATAGTGCTATGATCCCACTGCAACATCCTATGGAGTCCTAGGATTTCAGATTAGGAAGGGGTATTTAGAATTCTCTGCTAGAAAGCTCTAATGTCTCACCAAACTTCCTTGAATTGTATCCTGCATTTTCATTCCTGGTTTAGGTGGTGTATAGTAGTTTGATTCAGGCACAGGCTGCTTTTAAAAAATAAGTAAATAGGAAAACAAAACTGATCTTAACTCTTCCAGCTGTCACAGAGGGCTTCTGTTCAAAGGACTTTTTGAATCCCACATTGCCCTATGAGAATCCTAACCTTCTTGGATTTCTTTGCTTTTCCTTTCTTGTTGGTGTTCTTCTGAGCTGCTTCCTCTTCCTCACTTTCATTCTTGGTGGCTTTGGGGGGAACTGTAGGCAAAAGAATTCCACAATGACCCAGTGAGTATGTGGCCTCTAAGAGCCACCAGAGTGGCACTTGTCATGCAATAAGAGTGTGCCCACAATGCTGCTGATTACTGTACTTGCCATACTTATGTCCTCATTCATACGCCACAATGAATTGAAAAGCTGGCATCTTTGTATAACATTTTTGACATGGATTTGGATAGCAGTGTTCTATTTTGCTTTATTTTACTTTATAAAATACCTATATAAAATAAACATGAAATCAGGTGGGAGACCAATTCTTTGCCCCATTGCTCTCTGTAGGCTGAGACCTAAGCCTGGCCATGCTTCGTAACATCGCTGGGTGTCCAGCCAAGGTGGAACTGTTCCGCCTGATGCTTCATTGGGGAAATAGATTCATTCTTTCTCTTTCTTTCCACAAGAGAATCTCCATCACCTTTTATCAATAATACGAAATAGTCGGATCTCCTTTATGTTTTTGGACTGCCTTCAGTGGTAGCTCCATGTAAAGGACATTACACTAGTCAAGTCTGCACATACTCAAAATATGTGTTACTGTGGGAAATTTTCTATAGGTATATCTCCAGCTAGTGAACTGGCTAAAGCTAGTGAAAATAACTTGTGCCTACTAACACCACCTACACCTCCAAGGTAAATGCCAGCTCCAGGAAAATCAAATGGTACACTGCTGCCTCTTCCCAAATAGTCTCTCCCCAACCTCCATGATCAAATCTCTTCTTTTAAATAATAACAATAGCAATAACAACAACAATATTAATGATTTTACACCTCATACCCAGGTACCTTGTTGATACAGTATTTGATTATTTCTTTTAAAGCAGAAACTGACTCCATCAGTGCACAATCACAAATATTGGGTATTTTACAGTGCATCTCAAAAACCATTTGAAGATGGGAAGGAACACATTCATTTTGGGACAAACCTCTAAATAAATCTTGTAAACAGAGTTCGAAGTGCAAAAGTAATTTGCAGAATAAATTTAATGGGGGAAGAGTAGAGCAGGCAGTGGAATCTTGACCTTCTCAGTGGGCTCTGGCAAAAGTAAACTGCTATAGCTTTTCTAGCTTGTGTGTACTTCTTCCATGATAAATTTTGTCATCTTGGCCACAGATTTCCCCGTTTTCATCTGTTGGAGGGTATGTGTATGTGGCCAGTTTGCTATGTGCATATTCAGTCTGTACCAGAAAAAAGGAGGGTTGCAAGGAAAAATAAATTTCCCAAAGAGCACATGCAAGGCCAGTTTAAGGTGGTTGGTGCCTTGCAGCAGTTCCTCTGAAGGCTGTTGTTCATGTGCATACGTGAGATGTTCTAGGAGTGGTGATGTAAAAATTAAATGAATGAATGAGTGAATAATATGTATAATCCATTATAAACAGAGGGCAGCACAAAAATCTTCATGTATAAACTCATTTTCAGCAAGATAAAGTAGCTCAGTCAATTAGCAAACAAAATATTACTGACAAAAGAAAAATGAGAATTCTCAAGAAATAGCTCCGGAACAAGAGGAAGCAAACTATGAACAAATTCTATTGTACACCTTTCCCTCAATCACTGGGCCCCTAGCCAGTGAGGGGCCTGAACAATTTCACTAACTGAACCATTGATAATCTGGCCTTGGCCACATGCATTAGTTTGGTCTGGCCTTCAGATGAATGTGGGTTGAGTTAAATTGCTATGAACAGGATATAGCATTCTTCTGGGGAAGAACACACAACAAAGAAGCTCATACATTCAGATTGAGCCAGTTTCATAATTGCATGGAATTGTGGGCAATTGTGGGTTGAAACACCAGTGCTAGGAGACAATGCAATGATAAAGTGGCAACATACAAAAGAGCTTTAAGACTGGCTTCAGGACAGCACTTACTTTACATTTTCTTTTCATTTTGTTTCTCACTCTTTCAGTATTCATGTATTATGAGCGTTAAAAAAAAACCCTCTTAATAAATGCTGACTTTGCTCATTTCTGACCAAGCATTGAATGTTAATTCATTCTGCATTGCCCCAAAATGAATTGTCCTTCCTCTAAGACCTAGAGAGTGACTTGCCTAAGGTTACCCAGTGGGTTTCCATGGCCCATGGAGAGTCGAACTCTGGTGTCTCAGAATTTCAGTCCAGCACACCAGCTCTCAAGTGGAGGGCCATACCCACTGCAAAAAATCAAGTGGTTTGCCCCTTTGTTGTTGTTATTGTTGTGTGCCTTCAAGTCATTTCCAACTTATGGCAACATTAAGGTCATGGCAAGATTTGTTCAGAGGAGATTTTGCCACTGTCTTCCATGAGGCTGAGAGAGTGTGACTTGCTCAACATCACCCAATGGGCGAGCTGGGAATTGAAACCTGGTCTCCAGAGTCATAGTCTAACACTCAAACCAGTACACATTGACTCCAAACACCCGCAAGATAGTGGCATCATTAAGATGGTGCAGGAAGTATAGGCTGTAACAGGTGTGCCCAAGTGTGTGTGTGTTTGTGAGAGAGAGAGAGAGAGAGAGAAAGAGAGAGCACTGTTCCTCAAACAACTGCTTTTGGGCAAAAACACACTGTGGCATTCACCTGCGTCCCTTTAAAATGCTGAAGAGGTGGTGTGAGTGGGTTGAGGCTCAGTGGAAGGAGAAAGGAGAGGCCCCAATTTTTTCAAAAAATATTAAAATTTCAAATTTCAAAATTGTTTAATTTTTTAAAACAAATTATTTTTTATTTTTTAAAATCTTTTTTAAAATGTCACATTTTCACTTTAAGCATATTAAACAATGAATATGTAAATAAATTTAGGTTGTGCATATGATATTGCTATTTAAAAATATAATTTAATTATGACAGTTGTTTATCAGAACTATTACTATTACATTCAGTGATGTGTAGGAATTACTATTTATGAATAACATTAGTACAAAAAAATTACTCAGGATTCTGTATGGTGTAGTATAGGAAGAGGTCAGTGGAGGATGACACCATGAGTTACCACTCTGGATGATACCAACTCTAGTGACACCACTGCCGCTAGGTGCGTTGTGGCATTTTTGCCATGTTTTTGGACCCTGTGGGCCATTATAGGCCTAGGAGAAACCTCTTTAGAAAGGAAAATGCCCTCACACCTCCTAGAAAGTAATTGGGGGCAATTTATTTCCCTCCTATCAGGCCTTGTGTGTGTGTGGGTGTGGGTGTGGGTGGGGTGGGTGGGTGTGGGGTTATATTGTGCCCTGTGGCCTGCATTTTGCCCATCTGTGGGGCAGATCATTCCAAGCTAGAGTGGTCTGATTGGGTGTTGTAAGGCAGCTTTCTACTTTCTCAAAGCACAAATTGCTGCCATGCCCATTATGAGTTTAATAGAACCTACTGCAGTGCTGTTCTGTTTCTCTTGTGGAGGAGAAGTAAATGATCCATACAACCAGTTTGCATTCCAAAAGTGCAAAGAAAATGGTTGCCTAAACTAGTTACATAAATGCTACATGTCTACTGTCATGGCAGAACTTTGCTATCTTCTCAGTTCTGTTGCTAGAAGTAGTTTCACCATCAGATTGAGAGTGCTGGATCCTATTCACTATATGAATTTAGAGGGGCAAAGTAGTTGCAACATTCCTTTTTTGTTCAGTTAAACAGTCTTAAAGTCTGCAATAGAAATGCCTCCTCTGGGAAGCCAAAGTGACTTCAATATAGAATGGAAGGAATATTTTGTAAAGGGATTTTAAGAGATTGCTGGAGTTTATATGTGATGAGATTTTCCTTCAGATTACAAGGATTCTGGGCATTTGGAATGAAAACAAACACCTTGCATTAGGTCTGGAAAAGAGCTGAGATCCAGTGCCAATGTCATACTCTCCAACACTGCACAGATGAAAACTGGGACACGTCACCAAGCAACAGCAGAATGTGGTGAAGATGGCAAAATGCATTAATGAGATGTAACATTTTGCTTTTGCCTGACCCAAAATACCGGGGAAGGCAGAATTTTGGTCCTTTCTCTTCTGTCCCCTCTGCTGAGTTAAGTGAGTGCAGACTACTTTTGTACTTTGCACTCAGTATATAGTAACTGAAGTAAGATGAGGACAAATGGGGAAAATGGGAGAAGGAGAGTGAAACTGGAACATTTTAAAAGCATCTGAGAAAGTGGGACAACAGAAGATTAATCAAGACTGTCCCTGCCAAATCAGGGCAGTTGGAGGGTATGGAACTAGTGAATCTACCTTCTTGCTCAATCTCCATCCATCTGGTGCTGCCCTTACCTTTCTTTTTTGTTTTCTTCTCCTTAGGGGCTTCTCCTCCAGTCTGAAACATTGAAGTAGTGTTCTTCTTTTTCTCACTTTTTGTTGGCTTGGTGCTTGAATCAGAATCATCATCTGCCTCACTGGTTTTCAGGTCTGCAGTTATTCAGTGAGAAATTTTTATGCAGAAGTAAATCAGTAGCAATTACTCAACCGTTACTACCAAAGTTATCTGAAGGCTAAATAACATAATACAGCAGTTTTTCTTAACATCACTTCTGGCCAATGCAAGATCAAAACTTTGGAGAAGAGAATGATGTCATCCTGTAACATTAGGGGTTGCATGGCAGTTGCTTCCTCAATTACAGTTTTGGAACCTTCTTGCAAACAAATTCAAGCAAGAATCAAAATATGCACTGAAGATGGATGAGGGAACAGCTCTAAGGCAAGCACAGTCAATATTTTGACCTTGTGGCTATGTGGCTTGTGGATCAGGCACTACACGCTGCAGGGCATGGCTGGGCATGACTAAGACTATTGTTCCTGTCAACCACCAACACTGCTCTCTACCATTTCACCAGCTGAAATGGCACAAAAAAACAAGTGTACCAAGCAAATTATTCTTAGGAAATTTACATTTTTGAACTACAATTCCCAAACCTCTCCCTACTCCTCTTAGTCACTGGTGAGGGGCTTCTGAGAGTTTTAGTGCAAAAAGTAGTAGTATCGCTAAACTTTGATCCTACATACATGGTGGTTTCAACCTTTACTAGTATAAACACATCTCTAATTTAGCTCTCAGTAATCCAAATTATCCTACAGAGTTGTTAATCATAAACAAACAAATCCATGAACACACCGAACTGCTTCGTGTACCAAGACCAGTGAATCTGACTCCTTGTCTTGCCTGTGGAGAATGGGGCTGTGTGGGAACTAGGCATAAAGTCAGTCACCTTTCTTTTTGACTTTTTTGTCTTTCTTGTCCCCATTCACTTGGAACACAGAGGCTGCTGGCTCCTTCTTCAAAGTCCTTGTGGTTCGTGCCTTGACTTCAGGTTCAGCTTTATCTCCTGTTGAAGGGGACATAATTAGAATTTTATCAGGAGTAGGGTAGGAGTGGAGAAGGCAATGATGGAAAAGAGGGGGACAAGGTGAATGATCCTTAAGGAGGCTGGAAAAGGAAATGAGTTGGCCAAAGGAAGACTATACATTATAATTCAGGCTCAAGGAGTTAAAACAGGAAAAATGCACAAAACTGCTAGATGGATTAAAGTTGTGAAGGGATGTTCAAGTGGTATCAGTGATGTCATTGCTATTCCCTGTATTTTGTTGCCATCCCTGGTCAAGAAAGATTTGCACATTTTTCAAGAATTACAAAGCACTGTAAACACTGATTGAAAGATATCTGATAATGATATTTGATTTTTGATATATTTGACTGAAAGGATGAAAAAGAAAATGTACTGTATGTTTTCCATCAGAACCAATGCTGATAGTTGTATTATACAGTGCTGCAGGTGTCCATCTTAGTGTAGAATGATGAAAGGCAAACAAGGAAAGAAAAAAATGAAGGATGTAGAAATAGGGAAGTAAGTAAATGCTTAATGAGAGGCATGATATGCTTCCACCTCTTTGTTCGGAACAGGTACATTTGTCCTTACACGCCTTTCCTCAGCCATAAATAAATGACTTAAGTATCTTCACACTACAACTGCCATTTCTGCCTAGAATCCCTCTTTGGTCAGCCCTGTCCCTTTACACATGTGGGGGTCTCCATCTTTGGCCCTCATTATGTTGGTGAGAGCCACAAACTGCTTCTACTATTTTTTATTTCATTTTAAATTACAAATATCAAAGGGATACAAAACTCATTATGACAATACAAACCAGAGGCATTGTTTAATGCTGTTCATTGTCTCAACCATGCTTATAGTGCAATCCTATAATGCAATCTCTACTCAGAGATAAGCCCAAGTAAATAGATATTAGTTCATATAGACATATTATAGCATCTTAAAACAATACATATATTAGCATGGAATTGTTTCATTTTGTAGCAGTAGTTTTTTTAAAGTTTTTTTTAAACTGATGTAGTGAGTATTTGGATAGTACAAAAGTTGAATTCCCAATAAAACTGGTCAAATTTCAGTATTTTGCTTACATGGTCCTTGCTCTACTGTTCATGCAAGAAGCCACCTCTCTACATAACTGTCTGTTTATTATATGCCAAAGGGAGCAATAAAAGATTCTAGTTGAACCACTGTCTCCACTATTAAGATCTCACCCTAGGTCTTGTCAGATCCAGGGACTTTACTCTAAACTTTACAGCTACCTCTTCTTCTTCCTTATTCAAACCTCTGCCTTTGAAGCAGGTTGGGTTCACTTCCATTTTATGAAAGCCATTAGGTTGTATTCAGTGGTAGCTTTAAGATAATAGAAATACACTTCTGCTTTTGCTGGGCAACACACACTATGTTTTATGAATCCAAGATTTCCAACAGCCAAAGTGCATTCTCTGGAAGCTGTTACTGAGAGTTAAAGGACCTTCTAGAATACTGGGCACAAGACCTTGGGAAAATATACTTTTCTGTACTAGAACCCCCAGAATTCTATGGTTGATTTTGTCTGGCCAGCCATATGTTATTCAGTGGTGATGTATGCCACAAAGAGGCAAGTTCATTCCATTTCTAGCCATTCAAGAACCTCAGCTAACCTGCTCAGAGAATACAGTATAAAACTATGCCCTATGAGGAACGACTTAGGGAGCTGGGGATGTTTAGCCTGGAGAAGAGAAGATTAAGAGGTGATATGATAGCCCTGTTTAAATATTTCAAGAGATGTCCTATTGAGGATGGAGAAAACTTGTTTTCTGCAGCTCCTGAGAATAGGACCTGGAGCAATGGATTCAAACTACTGGAAAAGATTCAACCTAAACATTAAGAGGAATTTCTTGACAGTAAGTGCTGTTCAACAGTGGAACCAGAGAGTGGTGGAGTCTCCTTCTTTGGAGTTCTTTAAATAGAGGCCGCATGGCCATCTGACGGGGGTGCTTTGACTGTGAGTTCCTGCATGGCAGGGGGTTGGACTGGATCGCCTTTGAGGTCTCTTTCAACTCTATGATTCTATGAAAACAGAGATTCCTTTTTTATATTCTCCTAAATTTATGATTGTGGACCTCTTCACAAAATGGATATCACATACAGTCATGATTTCAGATTGACAGAGATCATATTGCATTGCTGTCATGTGCCTTCAAATAATTTCCAACTCAAGACAACCCTAAGATGACCCTATCACACAGTTTTCTTGGCAGAAGTTGTTCAGAGGGGATTTGCCTTTGCCTTCCTCTGAGGCTGATAAAGTGTGACATGCTCAAGGCCACCTGGTGGGTTTCCCAACCAAGGAGGAATTTGAATCCTAATCTCCAGAGTTGTAGTCCAATGCTCAAGCCATACCCTCCAATATTTCACAGATGAAAACTGGGACACATGTAGCCAAGCAACATCAGAGTGCAATGAGATGGCAAGTAATCAAGGAGGCACACAAGAGCTAGGAGAGGCTCATTTCTAGTAGTTGAAGTAAGCTGAGAATAAAGTGGGAAAGTGGGAAGAGGACTGATAAACTGGGACACTTTAAAAACATGAAAAAGAAGGACAACAAAGGATTAACTGGGACTATCCTTGCTAAGTTGGCACAGTTGCAGGGTACTGTATGCTGTTGTGTCACAATAATGTTTGAAATGGAAGTATAGGACTACAGATTACAAAACAGACTCAAAACAACCGACCCTGTTTTAAAATGCACATGTTCCAAAGTAAACACCCTCTATTTTGGAAAACAGAAACAGTCAAGCTTTTCACTATCAATAAAATGTATATATGCCACTTCTACTGTTTTATATTCCAAGAAAGACTTCTGGAAACTGTAGTTTGATGAGGGTGCTGAAAATTCTGTATTGAAGAGTTCTATCCCTTCTCATAGACTTAAACTCCCAAAGATCCCAAGGGAAAGGAAAACTACTATACAGAGACAGCACATGAAGTCACTGACCTTTAATTTTGGGCTTCCTTTCCTTGATTTCACCAGATGGAGCCTCTTTGTGAACCTTTCTTTTTGGCTTTTTTGGTGGATCTTCAGGTTCTGTCTCTTCCTCCTCATCATCTTCAGAGTCTTCACCTTCAGAGCCTTCTAGAAATTGGACACATTAACAAATAAGGATTTAGGAAGGGAAAGGGGTGAAAATAGAAAAAAAATTGCAAAATGTTAAATTTGTACAGTTAAAGCTAGGATGCTACCTGTGCTCATTTCTTGAGATGGTGGAGTAGGTCATGGTAACATATGCCTCTCATTTGGATTGCTGTAACATGTTCTATGAAGGGCTACCATTGTATTTAAATTGGTTGTTTAATGATACTTTTAATTTTTGTGAACTGTGCCTTTTTAGCTAAGTTTAATTGATGGAAGCTGCCTTGGGTCCCAAAATGGGGGAAAAGGTGGGATAATGATCAAGAAGAGGAAGAGGAAGAAAAAGAAAACACCTCCAGAGGCACTGTGCACAGATATATATTCATTTAGTTTTGGAGCCACGTATTTTTCCACTTAATAGTCAATAATTGGTATTAATACAATCATTGATGATTTATCCACAATAGCTTTCAAAGCATGCCCTAACTCCATTCCTTTCATATGTGTGTGTGATTGTCTCACAGGCCTGTTACAGACAGCCAAAATAAAGCTGCTTCGAGTCACAGTGGAGGTATGGTGTTTCAATGATGCATGCGTCCTAAGAGTCCAGAAGCCACACCAAAGCCAGACTCCAGTCCTTTATGGCACTAGATAAATTGTCAAAATGCTTTGCTTTCAGGCTGTGTTAGTGTCACCAAGGTAGTGGACAAGAGTTAAAAAAAAATAATCGAGGGAAATATGCGGAGCTTGGAACATTCGTTTTTAACATTAATTTCTTGATGTTGACCATGGGGGCTGGGGATGTTAATTTGGTCTTTTTAGTTAATAACTGGAATAGTTTAATTCATTATATAATAAAATATATTATAATTAATTGTTACTTAGTTCTTTAATTTTCAAAACAAACCATGGGAGTTACAGAGAAAGACTTGTCACTCTGGATTTTGTCACTGGTTCCTTCAAAAGTATCCTTCTTGTTGCATTAAAGCTGCTCTGCCCAGCCTGGGACTTTCCAGGTGTGTTGGATAGTAAATGGCTAGGGATTATGGGATTTGTAATGCAATGCATTTGAATATTGCCAGCCTGGGGAAGCCTACCCTAAAGCACTGGTTAATATGTTATATTAAGTTTTATTACCAATCTGCATCTTTTTCTTGCCACACCATGTATGCTGTTCATTCAACTTTTAAATTCAAGGGATTGTTTTTCTGTATTGCAACCAAGTACTGTATAGGTCAATTTCTTTCAAACTAATACTAAAATGGCTTTCCTGAGACAGTAAATGTAAGTTTATATCCTTACTAGAGCATCCAGAGTTATTTCTCCTGTTTCTATGACAAGCTCACTCTACTTAATATAGGTACGAAATATTCCCACAGGAACCTATCTGGATGCTGTCTGACCATTCCTTGCCCTCTCCCCAGCTACAAAATGTTCATGGAGAAGGGACGACAGGAGAAAGGTGGGTTCTGCAGGCAGGGGGATTGTAGTGCAAAGGAGATACAGTAGTGGGTAACTCCTTTCACAATGACTACCAAAGAAGATACACAGGTGTAATTTCACTGTATATTATCCACGTGTCACCAACAGGATCCAAAGATCTATAGTATTTTGATCATGTCTATATGAATCGTTCAGGCATTACACAATCCCCACCTTTAGGGCATCAGGCTTGCTAAAACGGCCCCCTGTTTTGTAGCCCATTTTAAAGGGACATCCTGATGATGAAATAGAGCTTCCTGCTTTGCCAGTTTCACTGGTCTTCCCCTTCCCCTCCCATCTCTCTTTTCTTACTCTTCTTTGTGAACTGTACATAGAGTTCCTGCCTGCTCCTTCAACGCAAAACAAAGCTGAGGGCAAAGCATCAAAACTATATAAATTAATTAACAAACAAACAAATTTACTTTTCATTTTAATTTTTTTCAAATTCCCATTCACTTTTACAATAAAAATGAACACACAAATTTGAGTATATTTGTTTCATCCTGCCAACAATCCATTTTTAAAAATATGTACACAACCTTAACTGGTGAATGGGAGGTTGCATTGAACAATTGAGACTATGGAAGTATTGTTTTCTGCTCTGGCAGACTTTAGATTAAATAACTCCCATATGCTACCTAAACCTTGCTCTTGGCTGCAGAGATGGAGGAGATTGGAGAAAGGAGCTTGAAATGTCATTTCACAGTATGGCCATATCAGGATGGAGAATCAAAACCTCCTACCTTGTTTCTTCTTTGGTGCTTTGGTCACACTAAAGTGAGAAGTAGGTTTTTCTTTCTTTTTTCTGGGATCTTTAATGAATTTGGCATATGGATCCTTCTCACTTTCATCTCCTGGCTTCTCTTCTTTCTTCTTTCTCACTTTTTTGACAGTAGCTTATGACAAGAGAGACCAGAGTCAAGATGGATAAAGGAGACAGCTAGGGCTGTATATATAATGACAACAGACAGGGAATGGGAGATGATGAGATTATCAGGAGCCAGCTAGCTGATAAGAGAGCCATTCCTATGATGTCTTCAATCATGCAGTTGTGTTAGCCTCTTGAAGCATAAAAGGGGTTAAGGGAAGGGGGGGGGGAGGAATGCAGCAACACCTTTAAGACTTACTGACTTTTATTTTAGCAGGGGCTTTCCTGGAAGTGGGTTTATATCAATGAAAGCTCATGCTAAAATAAAAACCAGTTAGTCTTAAAGATAACTGCATTCTTTTTTTTTTTTTTGCCCCCTTCTTTCCTCCTTTTTATTCCTAAAATGTGTAAGGTTGCACATCTTATAAGATAAGTAATACACAGTTTTGGGGAGGGGACAAGGGAATTTGCCAATCTTTGAGCACTAAGAAAGGCTTTCTGATTTTCTTGTGAAGGGAATCAATACTAGAAAGCACTTGTTATGTGTACTTTTTTTTTTTTTTGGAAAATGACAATGATGCTATTCCCAATGGGTTTCAAGGGCTGAGTTTCCTATGTCTAGGCCAGGGTGTGCCTGCCCTCTTCTGGATGAACCCGATTAGATTGCTGCAGCTGCAAGTTAGGTGTAAAATCAGTGAACATACCCAAATAGTACAGAGTTTGGAAAACATTTGGATTATAGCTCCTAGAATCCTGCACTCATCATGGCCAGCAGCCATACCAACATGAGAATTCTGAAAGCAGCAGTCAAAACAGTGACTTTTTCTAGCTCTAGACAGCAAAATGGTCTAATCTGTTTTATATCAAATTCCTAAAATATAAAGGAAAGTAGGAAAGAATACACTAGCAGGAAAGTAGGTGGGTAGAGTGTCAAACCATCTACATTTTCCCCACTGAAAGCACTCCTGGACTGTTTTAATCTTGGTGGGTTTTACTTCTGGTTACACAGTCTCATTGGGGCTGGGTGGGGAGCACATAACTTCATCAAGGGTCCCAGCAAAAGTGTCATGCCCTCCAACATTTCACAGATGAAAACTGGGATGCATGTGGACAAGCAACATCCGTGCATGGTCAAAATGGCAACAGTTATTAATGAGGAAGAACATATAAGCTAGGAGATGGTGTAGCAGTTTGATTTGCCTGAGCTTACTGGGAAGGGCAAGATTCTGCCCCCTCTTCTCTTCTCCCCAGTAAGTTGATTGCAAACGACATTTGCACTTTGAAATCAGTTCGAAATAACTGAAGTAAGCAAAGGACAAAGAGGGAGAATGGGAGGAGGAGGGAGAAAATAGGAAGCAGCTGAAAAGGTAGGACAATAGAGATTTAATTAGGTCTGTCACTTCAAAATCAGGACAATTGGAGGTTATGAAGGTTATAAATCCCTTGTTTAAAAAAAACTTCCTCCTTCTCACCTGCCCTGTTTGCCCTTTGAATTACCTCTCCTGAGCTCAATAGGGATACAGTGGCAGCCCAGTTCTGAGGTATCAATCATTCATTCTCATATTTACTTCGGCTCAAAGGCTAATGTTTCCACTCGTTATGCGCCATCCAGAAAACTTTGACCTGTTCTATGAATGAGAGATCTCCAAGAGCCCTGGTTACAAACTGTTCAGGTCTTACAAGTTCAGGGCCTTGTAATCATAGAATCGTAGAATCGTAGCGTTGGAAGAGACCGCAAGGGCCATTCAGTCCAACCCCCTGCCATGCAGGAAATCCCAATCAAAGCATCCCCGACAGATGGCCATTCAGCCTCTATTTAAATACCTACAAGGAGGGAGATTCCACCACTCTCTGAGGGAGTGTGTTCCACTGTCAAATAGCCCTTACTCTCAGGAAGTTCCTCCTAATGTTGAGGTGGAATCTCTTTTCCTGGAGCTTGCATCCATTGTTCTGGATCCTGTTTTCTGGAGCAGCAGAAAATAAGCTTGCTTCCTACTCAATATGACATCCCTTCAAATATTTAAACAGGGCTATCATATCACCTCTTAACCTTCTCTTCTCCAGGCTAAGCATCCCCAGCTCCTTAAGGCATTCCTCATAGGGCATGGTTTCCAGATCCTTCGCGATTTTAGTCACCCTCCTTTGGACATGCTCCAGTTTCTCAACATCCTTTTTAAATTGTGGTGCCCAGAACTGGACACAATATTCCAGGTGGGGGCTGACCAAAGCAGAATAGAGTGGCACTATTACTTCCCTTGATCTAGACACTATACTTCTATTGATGCAGCCTAAAATCGCGTTGGCCTTGTTAGCTGCCGCATCGCACTGACAACTCATGTTCAACTTATGGTTTACTTGGACTCCTAGATCCCTTTCACACGTAGTTTCATTCAGCCAGGTGTCCCCCATCCTATATCTGTGCATTTCATTTTTTCGCCCTAAGTGCAGTACCTTACATTTCTCCATGTTGAATTTCATTTTGTTAGCTTTGGCCCAGCTTTCTAGTCTATTCAGGTCATTTTGAATTTTGATCCTGTCCTCAGGGGTATTAACTACTCCTAATTTGGTGTCATCTGCAAATTTGATAAGTATGCCCCCAATTTTGTCCTCCAAGTCATTGATAAAGATGTTGAATAGCACTGGGCCCAGGACAGAGCCTTGTGGGACCCCACTGGTCACTTCTCTCCAGGATGAAAAGGAGCCATTGTTGAGCACCCTTTGGGTTTTGGACAGTCAACCAATTACAAATCCATGTAACGGTTACCTTGTCTAGCCCACATTTCACTAGCTTGTTTGCAAGAATCTCATGGGAAACATTGTCAAAGGCCTTACTGAAATCAAGATATACTATATCCACAGCATTCCCTTCATCTACCAAGCTGGGAATTTTATCAAAGAAAGAGATAAGGTTTGTCTGGCATGACTTGTTTCTCTGAAAACCATATTGACTCTTTGTGATTATGGAATTGCCTTATAAAGGTTCACAGACTCTCTGTTTAATGTTCTGCTCCAGAATTAAACCTGTCTATAATATGAACATAAAGCATGCATGGCTGCAAAATACTTTTGGTTATATTATTTTAGTTGTATGTCACCCTGAGATGATAGAGGACAGGGCAAAAATATTGCAAATATATAAATGTTTCTTCTGGGTTCCATCTTACACTGACAACATTCACACTGGTACAGTGAACCCAAGAGAGGTCAAGGGAGGTATGTGTGAACTCAACTCAATATGTGTGAACATGATAAACTGTTGTAGTTCAGGTATTGCCAGTTCTTTTATGCTGCCTAAGGTATGAATGCACAGAATGCTATTCAGGAATCAAATGTATTCTCTTTGGACATATATTTTTCTTTTTCTTTTTTTGAACTGCATTTATACCCTTTTTTTTAAAAAAAAATCTGACACTACAAGGCAGCTTGCAATAAAAAAAATGCATAATAAAATGAACTGTAAACCAGTAAATCACTGTTGAAATCAATTGTTACTTCAGTAGTCTAGCAGCTAAAAACTTTAATCATTAAAACAGTTTACTGAAAAGATAAATTTTGGCCATGCTCTAAATATCAGCAGGGAAGGGGGCATGGGAGTGAGAGCCAAAGGATCAAGGTTACTTCTCTGGCCTGCATGTCTCTAAAATTTAGACTCTAAATCATATTTTCCTTCTCCAGTTTAAGCAAATTGCTAGCATGCTGAGCTCAGATGGACAACATCTGAAGTTGAAGGAATCTGGTTCATTGACCAATGTTAGAGGTCACACTTCCATATTTCTGGTTTGGTCTTGCAATGTTGAACTGGGAGTAGGATGCAATTCTTTAGGGAGACACCTGGAAAAGGGAGGGGTGCATGTTGAGCTGGAGATCACATGCTTTGTATGTGTAAGATCACAGGTTTCATCCCTGTTATGTCCATTTCAAATATTTCTCAAGGAGAATGTTTGGGAAAGATTTCTTGGGAGAGACAGCATGCCATGATCTGTCAGCATGGACAATACAGGGGCTGTAGATCTGATTCAGTACAAGACAGCTTCCTATAACCGTTTCACATAATTCCTGAAAGACTAGTCCCTTACTTTGTGGCAGGGCAGCAGTATCCTCTGTAGGACTTGATTCTTCTTGCTTTTTTACTCTGGTTTTTTTTGGCTTGGCTTCCAGTGTAGCTTCTGGACGTTTCTTCTTTAGCTTCTGTTCCAACAGATGTGGCTGCATGAGGAAATATGGATTGTGTGAATCAAGAGGAAGGCAATTTTTCTATAATGAGATGGTTGCCAAATAATAAAACGTTTTGCCACCAAAGAGTGACATGACATTTCATTCTTGGGCATTACAGGCAAGAAACAGAACTTGGAAAAGACCCAAACTTCCAAAATCCTCTGACCAGCATGATTCCTGCTGGCTGGGTGATTTTGGGATTTGTAGGTGTGTGTTTTTTTAAAGTAAAATTTCTGACCTTTGTAAGGAGGGTGATGAGAAATCAATAATCCAAAGACTACACAGTTAATACAGCCCATGAACTTCTATGAACATGGTGCCTCATGCTAATAATACCAATACTCCATGTTCATAATTTCCTAATAACTTTTTTTAGGAAAGGAGCCCAAAAATGAGATCGAGAAGCAACTCTTGATGACAGTTCAGGTATCTGCTGGAATGCTTTGCAATAGCTTTTCCAATCCCCCAAAGCTTAGGGGAAGTGAGACAATTGTGTACTATTATTATTATGAAGCTTTATTTATAAAGCGCTGTAAATTTACACAGCGCTGTACATACAATCTTTTTAATTGGACGGTTCCCTGCCCTCGGGCTTACAATCTAAAAAGACATGACACAAAAGGAGAAGGGAAAGATGGTGAGGAGGGGGCCTCTCTAGTAGGATAATACATATAAACATATATAATACACACACACACACACACACACATATATATATATAATACATATATACATATATACTGCACTCATGGAATTGAGAGGGATATGCTTTATTGATAGGCCACCAGTCATAAATCAGATAAAGATCAAGGGGAACATGCCTTCTAGTGACCACAAGGTCAATCCTCTGTACATTATCCTAATTTATGTTAACTATTATTTTTTCATCTTCTTAGCAATGCATTCTGCATCTTCATGCTTTTCTTCCTGCATTTTACTTTGACACTCATAAACTATCCAGGTTCCTTGAACATGCAATTTAAAAGGTAAAATAAAGAAGTTGTGAGTTTACTCAAGGTACCAAATAAATATGCTATTTTGCCATTTTTGATGTTTATCACACTATGCTCTTAAAGTGTGACTCCTCTAGCTGCCTCCTGTTGCATGCTGGGATTGGCAGTTTTAAGGAGCTGAACTTCTCTGCCTGAGAATTCTAAATACCCCTCCTTAAAACTGCCAATCCCAGCATACAACAGGAGGCAGCTAGAGGAGTCACACTGGAATAGTACCTCTTTAAGAGCATAGTGTGATAAACATCTTTGACAACTGCTTTGCACCATGGTGTGCATGCCCGTGGGTGTAGGTGAATGTCTACAAAAAACAAACAGTGAGATGTGAGAGATAGCCCAGAATCGAAACCTAAAAGTAAACAAATCATTCCCTCATGTTTGCAAGGTATGAAAAGAAGATGTAGCAATTCAAGCCTACTCACAACTGAACAATACAGGGAGGAGCAGTTGAGAAACAGATCTTAGTTTAGAAGGGCCTTATAGTAACTGGGTGTATTTCAAAATAAACAAACAACCCCACATTGCCAGTGTGTAAAACCAGTTGGCTACTGCCAACCCCACATGTTTGAAACTCATGAATCATCCGTTCAAAATGAAGACGTTGGTGAAAAAGAAATGATATTTTGAATGTTTTTATGTGGTTTCTGGTTTCCAAAAACTCAAAGCATACACCATAACTATGTTATCGTGGTTTCTTTGTAACCTTCAGGGTTAGAAAATTAAAGAAAAACGTTGGGGGGGGGGGAGTTATGAAAGCATATTAATTTGAATTGCCTTCATCTCCAGCCAGTGGGTTGGATCCTGACTTAGTCATGCTTAGAGTACAGCCATTGAAAATAAGGGGGCTTAATCAGTCATGAGTAACTTGTCCCACTGATTTCAGTTGACATGAATAACTCTGCATCCAACCCACTATTAAATATCAGAAGTTAACAAATATACGTTTGTCATCTCAATACTAATGGCCTTTTTCTTTCTTTCACAACAAACAAGACCAAAAACAATGTGACAAAATCAAATCCTTACTCAAGAGTGATGAGAAGAGAAGAGCCAGCTACACCTGTCTTGCATGAGCCCTAATATTTAGAATTAGTACCACAATTAGCACCACTAGATTGCTCAGCAAGGAACCAAACTAACCAGTGTATGTGTAGTGGTAAAGTGAATAAGGAAGGATGCTATAATTCATCCCCTTTGAATCAACTGGAATGTTGCCATAGACTGATGGATGTGTATCATTCCTGAAATATGTTGCATAAACATAAAGGCGTATGGTGACAATCTGTCAGGTACTTTGGGAGATAAGTGCAAGATCAAGTGAATATTGTCATATATTCCGCTTGTAGGTTTGTTCTCTAATATCCCTACCAGATCTTAGAAAGTTAATTTTTCAATTTGCTCCTGTTATTTGTTACAGAGATTGAAAAATAATTTGTTTTTCATTAATCGCTGTAATGTTCAGAAGATAATTCATTGTGATACTCATTACAGTGAGTTATTTTTTAAAAAAACAACCTTAAAATTAGTAAGTGAATAGTACAACATGAAAAATCTTGTCTAATTGCCTCTAAAGTACAAAACAACAACAACAACAACCACCCTTCAAAGGTAACTAGAAAACATTGCTTGTTGTGCTGGTAAACAACCACTATGCCCCTTTTTGCATTACTTTTAAAATGTAACTGCATTACACTCTAGTTACTAACAAGAAGAGAAAATCATTATTGGAAAATACATTGCTTCTCATGTATTGCTTCCAAGCTCTTAAGCTCTTATCATGCCAGTGCATATCTGTGATTTGACTTAGAATGGGCTGTCCACTGGTGTATAACCAAGTCTTGAGAGGAATGCAACTATTCTGTCAGTGGCTGCATGGACTGGGAAGAAGTCTCATGTCCTACTACGATGCCACTGTTAACTGATGAGGAACAAAGTGCCTTGTGAGCCTGCTCCCATTTTCTTGGGGCACCTGACAAGCAGCACTAGAGCAATGTGGACAGGGATAATGCTAATCTTCTGGTAGAAAAACAAAGCAGCTTGTTACAGACATGGTAAAGAGCCACTTTGCTCAAGATGGCTAATTTTCATTTAATCAAATTAGAGATGGCATGACTACATTCTTTAATACCGATCTCTCAGAATACCTTGTCCTTCTGCATCAGGCTTAGCTATGGGGATCTTAGCAATTGTTGAACAACAATAAACCTACAGCACTTCTCTGCTGTACTGATTACTAGAGCATTAATCCAAGGTGCATCACTACATTTGTTGTGGTTTCTGAAGCTGAAAGTCCACTGAATATTCAGCATTCAGTACTCAGTTTGACATACAATCATTGAAACCTGATAGCATTTGACACTTGGCAGATTGTGAAATCCAAAGGATGAAAAATTATGATAAATTTTTGTCTCAGATTTTTACATGTAAACAACACAAAAAGTATGAGGAGTGTGGACTACATCAGGTGATATCCTAAGGGTGTGTGTGAGACACCACTGCTCCTCATATATCTGTCTTTTGGCAGAAATGGACTGTGGCATTTGCCTGTGTCCTTTTAAAACACTGGAGCTCAGGGGAAAAGATAATGTGAGTGGGGTGAGACCCAATGGGAGGAGGAAGGAGAGGCCCCAGGTGATTGTTTTTTTTAAAAAAATAAATATTAAGTTTAAGAATTTTAAAATATTTAAAAAATTATTATTTTTACATTTTTCTTTTTTAAAAAAAATCAAATCTTACCAAATTTTCACTTTAACCACATGAAACTATGTACACGTAAATACATTTAGGCTGTGTGTACGATATTGTAATTTAAAGGTCTAATTTTAATTTTGCTAGTTGTTTATGTCATAACTATTGCTGTTACAATCAGTGATATATAGGAAATACGATTGATGAGTAACATTAGTACAAAAACATTACTAAGGATTCTGTATGGTGTAGTATGGGAAGGAGTGACACCAAGAATTACCTCACTGAATGATGCCAAACCTAGTGATACCATTGCCCCAGTTTCCATTTCCTGCAAAGCAGCTATGCCAACAATGGGGAACTGTTCCTCTGTTACTTGGGAAACAACTGGATGCTGTTCCTACCCACCCCTTGCACAAGTGATATCCAGCATGAGGGGGAATCATGACAGGGCTCCCATTTCTGCCTGTTGCAGTGGAAATTATTTGAAGGAGGGATGGGTGAGAACAGCACCCCTTGTTTCCCAGTGAAAGGGGTACAGGCCTCTGTTGACCACAGCAGCTGCTACCCAGTAAGTGGGCATTCAGGGGTGGTGCCAGAATTCAGTGCATAGCACCATAACTTTGATGCTTACACATATTTAAAGACCATATAGCTGTGGTGGCGAATCTATGGTATGAGCGCCCTGTCTGGCAAGTGAAGCCACCTTGGAGGGCACACAGAGAAATGGGAGGGTTGAGGAAGAACAGGCATGTACCTGTTCCTCCTCTTCCCCTCTGCCTCCTGGGCTTTTAGCTGTCTCCAATTAAGTCCTGCTCCTGGAAGGTGGAAGTCACACCCCCAGAGGGTGAAAGTCCTGCCCCTGGCACTGGGTAATACCCGGTGTCAGAACACCTTTGAGTTTGGGCACTCAGTTCCTAAAAGGTTTGCCATCACTGCCATATAGGATTCTGGCTATCATTAAAACCAGTTTTAAATCATTAAGTACAGAATATTCCACTCTGAATCCAAAGCTCTCCAACCTGGAGGGTTCCAGTGAAAGCTAAAGTTTGTTAGAGAAATACTGCATTTTGAGAAGATAAAATAAATTAAAGCAACTTACCCATCAAAGCCCCAAAGGATAGCAAACAGGGAAACAAATGCCAAGATATTTATAGGGTATAAATAACATGATATATTAATCTATTTATCTCAAGTAAGGAGTTAAAAAACGATTAGCTAGCTTGGATGGATACACAACACTGTATTCCAGCTTTGATTTGTTCTAAGACACTTATACGATTCTCATTTCTTTTCTTTTTATTTTCTAATATAATGAGAGAAGTTATTTTCATAGTCCAAATACAGTGTTCAACAACTGATCGTGCCTATACCAGACCATGGAAAACAGAGTTTTTTTGCATTACAACTCCCAGTGGTCATGTTGGCACAGAGATTCTGGGAGTTGTAGTCCAAAGGATACTTTTCAAAGCTTAGATGTACACACAACTTCAAATGGAATAAAACTGTTACAACGATTGGGGGTAGAGATATGCTGTGGTTAAAGTCAGTATGGTATAATTGTTCGAGTGCTGGACCAGAACTCTGGTTTGAATCCCTCCTCTGCCATGGAAACCCGTTGGGTGACCTTGGGCAAGTGTTACACTCTCTCAACCTCAGAAGAAGGCAAAGTTAAACCACCTCTGAACAAATTCTTGCCAAGGAAACCATGTGATAGGTTTGCTTTAGGGTTGCCAGAAGTTGGAAACAACTTGAAGGCACACAACAGCATATGCTATGGCAGTGCTATGCTACAGGGGAGACAAGCAAAATGTCTACTTTTATTTCCTTTCTAAAGGGTTATATTCATGTGTTTAGGCTGTCCCTGCCATTAGAGTGAGGCACTTCCCTCAGGCACCAGTTTGTGGTGCTAAAAATGGGTTGCAACTTGTCATTTAATTTGTTATTATTGACTTTGTACACCTAGGGAGAAGTTCTTCCCTGTGTAACAAAGTAACTTGGGCTAGGTCTGGGTATTATTGACCTTGATTTTTTAAAAATTGTTAGTCTGGGAGCCACATTGGGTTCCACTCTTGGAGAAAAGCAGCATACAAATGGAAATAATAATAATAATAATAATAATAATAATAATAATAATAATAATAATAA
>NC_056525.1:68062234-68151354 GCF_019175285.1 Sceloporus undulatus | reverse complement strand
ATCTTAAACCTATGTGCCCTACATTTCTTAGAAACATCGAAGGCCAGTCTGATGGACACACAGATAAGACCAGGCTGTATATGATTCTGAACCTACAGAGCATGGGTATGAAAATAGACTGAAGGAACACCATGATCCTAGGAGGTGCTCATAAATAGCCTGCAATGGCACAGTTCCTCTGAGATTGAGGTCACACAGAGTGACTATGCGGAAGAAGCAGATGGATCAAGATTAGGCGCCTTGCCTCTAATCCCATTCTTCAAAGGCTATAAATAAACATGGTTGATCACATATGAGTCATATGGCTTGGGCAGTAAAGGTTTGTGAAACAGGTGCTAGTGTACAGCATGTAACCTGGGACATGGGGATGTAAGGGTCAGTCTCAATTGATGGATTATTGATAAATGGTTAACTGGGTCAAATTAACTCACTCAGGCTCCTGCTGTTAAACAAAAAGACAGAACACAGTCCTAATCTGGGCCAGATGTTGCTAAGGAATGTCATTGTGAAGTAGTGGAAAAGAATAGCAATGATGGGATTTGAATCTGAGTGTCCACTTAGCCAGAAGGAATGCTGGATGGTTTTGAGCAAGTCATCATTTGTCAGGCCTAGCATAAAACTGACAGGGCTGTCATGATAAGCAAAAGGGACAACTGCAAGTGTGTTGCCATGCTGTAAATCTACTAGAAATATAGAACATAAATACAGTTCCTCTCCCCCATACATAAAGGTTGGAACTTGGTCACTCTGACCTTGGAAGAGCTACAACCATCAAACAAATTCAAACTGGTATTTTCAAGATAACCAAACCAGATGTGGTTTTAGAATTTTCTCTTATACCTTACAGCAGGAGCCTGTGGCATTGCCAGTGCCTCCATCAAATTTTAGCACTAAGTAGGGCATAGGGTAGTGCTTTTGGACTACAGTTTCCAGAATCCCCCAGTCAGCATGCTGGGTGGGGGATTCTGGAAGTTGTAGTTCCAAAAAGTATTTCCTCCCAGCTCTTTATTATTATGTGGCAGCTACCTCTTCCCATTCTCCTTTTGTTCTCAGTTGCCCCAAAGCATTGTACTCTCAGTCTAGTTCACTGGAAGGTATGGACAGATAACCCATAACTTATCCAAAAGGTAATACAGTGACCCCTTGGCATCTGTTGGGGTTTGGTTCCAGGGCCCCCCTGTGGATACCATAATCCATGGATGCTCAAATCCTATTAAATACAATGGGATAGTAACATGGTGTCCCTTATATAAAATAGCAAAATCAAGATTTGTGTATTTGAATTTATGCATTTTTAAAAAAATGTTTTCAACCCATAGAAAGTTGAATCTGTGGATAAAAAATCCCTGGATACAGAGGGCCAACTTTACTTGGTCCATAGAGTAGCCATTTATGGAGTACTAAAATCTTAATACAATGATAAAGGGGTGGGTACAAAGGGTTTTCCTACCTGCTTATTCAGTCTCTGCTGCTGAGGGCTTCCAGGTTCTTCATTCACACTAATGGAAGGGGGAACAAAGAAAGGAAGAGGAAATAGGAGGTACATTTACTTCAGACTGTTTTATGACCATGTTTGTGAAGCAATCTCTCACCACACTGACATCGACTAAAAGAACACAACCACAGATATTTGTTGTCTCTTCCAGCTCTATGATTCTATGATTTTATGAAATAGCCATGATGGTGTCCAGTAAACTATGTGTGATTCTGTCTCCTGCCAGGAGGTGACACTGCAGCCTATCATATTGTGGGTATTTGGCATCCAAGTTGCCATATGCTGATTTATTTGTATAGAATGCATGCAGGTCACAGTTCCATCAGGAGTGATTATGATCATTCCATATCCCAACTATCACTCACTTCTACTGCGTAGGGTGTGAGACAAGATGCAAGGACAGACCTCTCCTGATATCTTTGAGAATCATGTAGGAGAGGTACACTGTGTTCTACCATGAGCAAGGGCATCACTAGTGGGGTGCAGTGCAGAGAATGTGGACTGTACCAGGTGACACAATAAGGGGTGTGTGTGACACCACTGCTCCTCAAACATCTGCTTTTTGGCAGAAATGGGCTGTGGCATTCACCTGCATCCTTTTAAAATGCTGAGCTCAGCAGAAGAAAAGGTATGAGTGGAGCAACGCTCAGTAGGCAGACAAAGGAGAGGCCTTAGGTTTTAATCTTTTTAAAACTGTTTTTAAATTTTCTTTAAAGAACATTACATCTTACCAAATTTTCACTTTAACCATAGGAAACTATGTAAAAGTAACTACATTCAGGCTGCGTGTAGGATACTGTAATTTAAAGGTATAATTTTAATTTTGCTAGTTGTTCATGTTGTTTATATCACAATCATTGCCCTTACATTCAGTGATATATGGGAATTATGATTTACAAGTAACATCAGTCAGTACAAGAACAGTACTAAGGATTCTGCATAGTGTGGTATGGGAGGAGGTCAATGGGGAGGGAGTGACACCATGGGTTACCCACCACATGATGTCAACCCTAGTGACGCCACTGACTATGGAGGTTATCAGACAAGGGAAATTGGAAGTATAATCCAATGGCAATCCAAATGCAATCACGGGGTTTAATGTTATTGTGTGATAGACTACCACATGCAAATTCGGCCAATGGGAAGTCAGTCCGAACGCAATCATGGGGTTTCACATTATTGTGTGAGAGGTGATCACATGCAGTTTTGGGCAATGGCAAGCTATTTTCGGGCAAAGTCAGTTTGAATGCAATTCGAATTCATGTAAATTCGCTGAACTAGCGAATTCACGTAAATGTGTTCTGGCCCCACATTCTTTTCATTCAAAATTAAGAGAAATTCCTCTCATGTGATAAACTCCTATGAGACAATAAATCCATACCTCAGACACTCCCACATTAGATTACCACAACCTATTCTATATGCGTCTGCCCTTGAAAAATGTTACGAAAGCTTTAGTTGGTGCAAATTGTTTCTGGTGTTTGCTTTGCTGAGCATAACACCAATAGATTTGGTTAAGCTATTTTGTCATCTGGTTTATTTCCAGGCCCATTTCAATTGCTACTTATTATGAACAAAGCTCTACATTATTTGGGGGTAGAATATTCCAGGGACTGCTTCCTCTTACATGGATATCTCTGATTGTGTCCTAGATGCCAATGGCAGTAGTGATGAAGTTGGCTGGGACACAGGACAGGGTCTTCTTAGTTGTGGGTTATGTATTGTAGGATTCTCTTTGCAAGAGACGTCTGCTTGGTCCCCTCACTGTCATTGATGATTTTTCACCAGGTGGTTAAACACATTTTTAGGACTATGTACCTAGGCTAAGACTAGTTTTAAGTTCTTGCCTGCTACACTGAATTCTTTCTGCTTTTGTAAGTTATAATGTCACATGCCTCCTTGGGGAGCCTTTGTATATGAATAAATGAACAAACAAACAAATGTCAAAAAAGTTGATGCAAAGATGAGTGGGGCTGTAGGTGAGGTCTATTGCCTGGCAGAACCTTCAGACTTGGCCATCCCAAACAATCAAGGATGTAGAAGTGGGTCTGGGTGGACAGACTATTCAATAAAAAGTAAGTGGAGGTAGCTTTTACAATTGCCAGCATGGTGTAGAGCAGTGGTTCCCAACCTGTGGGTCAGGACCCCTTTGGGGGTCGAATGACTCTTTCATGGGGGTCGCCTAAGGCCATTGGAAAATACCTATTTAATTACAGTTATGAAGTAACAATGAAAATAATTTCATGGGTTTGGGTCACCACAACATGGCAAACTGTATTAAAGGGTCGCGGCATTAGGAATAATAATAATTAATAATTTGTTTTATTTATATACCGCTATTCCAAAGATCATAGCGGTGAACAGCAAGTAAGCTAATTAGCAAGTTTAATTAGTGGTTGGGAACCACTGGTGTAGAGGTTTGAGAGTTGCACTATGACACTGGAGATCAGGGTTCAGTTTCCTACTTGGCCATGGAAATTCACTGAGTTACCTTGGGCAAGCACACATTCTCAGGCCCAGAAAACCCTGGAATAGGTGCACAATAAGTTAGAAATGATTTGAAGGCACACAACAACAACAACAACAACAACAACAACAACAACAACATACCCTTGCAGTGAAGGTAGAAAAAAAAGTGATAACGCTATACTGAATAATCAACTGATCAGTATTACCATCAGTCATAAAAAATTATTAGTGGCCAGGAAAATTAATTATCACTACTATACATCATAAATCAATATGGCAGCAAATACATTGCATTGCCATATAATATTATAGATTTCAAAACAGTGGGTGCAGAAACCCATCAAAATAAGGAACTCCAAGATTTATGCAGTGCTCTTCAGTGTGCAAGAGAGCTTCACACTAGTTATAGCTGGTGGGTTTCATGTCAGCGAGGTTATGAAGGTATTCCACTTTTAGTTCAGACTTGAGTTATCCAAGGTGCTAAACCACTGCCCCAGACCAGCTACAGAACCCTGGACAGTGCCTTTGATGCTATCCAAAACCTGGTTCAGACTCACCAGCTCACTGACCTGGGACCTACCAGTAACTATAGACTCAAACCCATTGAAAATTTGTTATAATCCTTAAACACTGTAATGCTCTGTACAGTGGGTGAGTGTTACTATATCCATATTGCAAGTGGGAGGTTTAATCTAAGAGATTATAGCTAGCCTTTGGGTACCTGGAGAGGTCACAGTAGGAGCAAGATTCCAACTTGGGATTTCCCATTTTGTTCTTCAGTCTGTTGGTCTAGCCTTCCCCAACCTGGTGCCCTCCAGAGTTCAAACTTCAGCTCCCATCATCTTCAGACAGCATGCCCAATAGCTATGCTGGAGCTGTAGTCCCACACAGACAGTCGACTATTTTAGCCACTGCACTGCACTAGGCTGAGGAGGCTATCTTAGCCTCCACACTTAGACGGCAGAGAAAATTTCTGAGTGGTGAACTTTGGCCTCAGCAACTGCGAACCTGTACTCTTTTTACAAAGTAAAAACAATGAATCTAACATCAAATTATCTCCAAAATCATTTTCCTAGAGCTGCATGGAGATGTAAGATGAATATGTTAAATCTTCACCATATTACAAACTGCAACATGCATAAACTTTTTGGGTAGGCTTTGGTGGGGTTTATAATATCCTAATTACATTGTTTATTTTCCCAGTTTAGTATATGCCTTCCGAGTATCACTGTAGCCCAAAACTGTGTTAGAAATTTCTTCTGCTAACAGCTTTTCTAATAAATTAATAAATGCCAAAGAAATCTAGATGTACCTATGAATATAAGCACGTCCTGAACTTCAGTCTCACGTATTCTTGTTAATAATGAATTCATGTCTGCAGCTTGTGAAAGCTGAATGCTAGTGAAATCTAAATTCTACCAAACAATATGTACAGTTTACATGAGTTGGCTATTAACTAGACTGAACAAGAGCAAAAGGGCAGGAACCACTCTACTAAAAACAAAAGGGGGAACAAGTCTATAGAATGCTAGTAACAGCACAATCAGATTCCCTTGGCACATGTCAATTTGACAGAACAAGGGCCAATTTAATGGTGAGGTCTGGTTCACTTCATAGCACTTGCAGACAAAAACCTTATTTTGAAAGATCCCATACAATTCAAGCCTAACAGGTAAGTAGGAAAGCTTTAAGTAGCTCTTGTTCACTCACTTTAGAATCAGAACAGAGATGTGAGACAGTTGACATCTGGACAGAGACAGATAAAGCATCTAACTCAGGAATGCACAGACTTCAGGCTTGCATGATTTGGTTTAAAAACATCAAACTAGAACTCAGTGGTCCACTGGCTGGAGCCAGGTGTAATACACAAGTGCAATCTACCATTAGATCCTGATCAACTTTTGGCCTACTTCTGTTCTTACCTATTGCCATTCCACCTGAGTGACAAAGTTGATATAGTTGCCAATGATGGTGTCCTGTGTAAAAGCAGAAGATGTATACTTCTATAGCAGATCAACCTCTTTTTTTGGAGAAGTTTTCTTTGTTTTCCACAGAACAGTATTCATCAGATGTCCTAAAAAGCCAACCTGGCAAATGCTTGCCAGGGTGAAGTGAGAAGGGCCTTGTGGCATGTGTTGGTATCAAATCTCATGGGCAATTTCTGAAGCCCACACCCTTGGAGAGGATTCACTGCTGGCCCTAGGAACCTCTCTGCCCAGATCCTCTTTCTTGTTTCTCTCACAGTGAAAAGAGAGAAAGGAGATGGAACAACATTCTCCATTTGCCCCTTGGGTGGTTATGTGGAGAACCCAGGGGAAAAGGACAAGCAAATGAGTGGAGAAGCTGAGCCACTGAAGTCTTTTGACTCAGACCACCTCCACAGCCTGAATGCCATGAAGGGAGGGCTGGTAAAAAGGTCATCTGATAAAATAGATTGTTCACTTATATGGTTATTCCAGTCCAGAAATTAATTTGGGGGGGGGACAACTCCCCAAATCTGCTAGCCAGCATGGCCATGCCTAAACAAGCAACATTTTTCAGCTCTGTTCCAGTAACAATCTATCCTTGCCTAATAGCAAAAGAAGTTTGGACTTACCCATCTGATGTCCACACCTCACGGAGAATGTCTGACTGAAGGGGCATTGTAGGCAGATAAAACTCTCTAATTCAGAGAGAATGAAGGCTTGGTGGGGACAGTATAGATGTCTAAAAAGAGTCCTTCTTTCCTTCCTTCCTGGTACTGGCTTAAACCAAGAAATGTATATGAACAAGTTGCCGTGTAAAATCAAGTGGGAGACATTAGTACATCCACCCTGGAGAAGCTGGAAATTCTCTTCTTTGGCTTTCTCATCACTCTGTTCTGCAAGGCAGCTCTAGAATGTCATTTTCATGATATCTCCCAGAGCTGGAAAGTAATTCCTTGATTCATATGCAGCCAGGAACAGCAGCAGCAACAGGTGACTCCAGCACTGATTTCTTTGGCCACCTAAGCAGAGTTGGTAGCTCCACAAGGAAACAGATGAAGAGAGGGAGGTGCAAAGCCAGGAAGATGCTAAACTTTTTCATCAAACCAGGTAATAGGATTTCAAGGGCTGATGGATTTCCAACGGGCCTCCTAGGGGTTTCGGAAGAATGGAACATCTGTCACTGTAATTCGTTTAAACAGGGCCAAGAGAAGATTATTGTGGCTCTGGAAGTGTCTGCTCTGATGAGCAATGACAAGTGCAGAATGTGTGACACTATGGATCGTGTGTGGAATGTTGTGGGCTTTCCCTATTTTCTTAACCTTCAAATCAGGAGGAGAGCCTGAGGAATCAAGCAGCTGTGGTCTCAATCAGTACTGGAATAGTTATTTTAGAGTAAAAGACACAGAACACATCAGCTGTACACTATTTACAGTGAGCCCTTGGTATCTTCTGGGGTTTGGTTCCAGGATTCCCACGTGGATGCCAAAATCCATGGATGCTCAAGTCCTATTAAATACAATGGCATATTAAAATGGCAACATTATATAAAATGGCAAAATCAAGGTAAGCTTTTGGAATTTTTATTTTTAAAAAATATTATCAAGCTGTAGATACTTGAATCTGTGGATAAAGAATCTTTGGATACGGAGGGCCAACTGTATTTAATGTGCCATTTGTTTTTTTTTATATATATACCGCTATTCCAAAGATCATAGCAGTGAACAGCAAGTAAGCTAATTAGCAAGTAAGCTAATTTGCCCCCAACAGTCTGGGTACTCATTTTAGCGACCTCGGAAGGATGCAAGCCTGAGTCGAGCTTGGGCCCTTTTGCTGGTCTTGAACTCGCAACCTTGTGGTTTTGAGTGAATGGCTGCAGTACAGGCATTTAACCACTGCGCCACCAGGCCATGATGCTTTATCCTTGCTGTTCTCTTTGCCAGTGTTCATAGCATAAAGGTTAGATTTTCTTTAGTACCTGCCTTCATCAAGAGGCAGATGGGATAGCATTTATGGGAGAAACCCTAAGAGGTACAGGAGATGCACAAAATCTCATGAAAACAATGAACTGTGGAAAGCATATAACATGTGAGATAAGCAATTTTGTATACATGGCACAAAGTCATCAAGATTCATTGCGTCCCTTCCTGACATCTTCATACTGACTATACTCCTTTTAAATCACTGGTAGAATTAATCCCAATTTCACAGGTTTGACCTGGAATTCATAAGCCTCAGTCTGACTCATGTGGGCCCCATACAGACAGACCAAACTAAAACTGCTTCTGGTCACTTTGGAGGTATGCTGTTTAAATGATGCAGACATCCTAAGAGTCCAGAAGCTGCGCCAAAGCTATGCTCCAGTCCTTAGGACTAGAGCATGGCTTTGGCATGGCTTCTGGACTCTTAGGAACATGCATGCATCATTTAAACAGCATATCTCCAAAGTGACCAGAAGCAGCTTTAGTTTGGCCTGTCTGTATGAGGCCTTAGTTTCTTTTAAGAAACATCCTTATGTGCACAACAGAACTTATAAATAGGCTTGCCAAAACTCCCAGTATTTTATTGATCCCATCAGTAAAGCTATTTCCTGCCAAGTAATCAGGAATAGAGTTTGAAAAGCTGGTGAACTCTCAATTCAGAGAGCCACCAGAGTCTACATTAGTGTACTAAGAATAACCTGGTTGGCTTCATGCCTGACCTACTGGATTCTTGTCTTGAGCCCTCCTTTCTGATTTGACCTCCTAATGTCAATTCCAATTTACTGGGTTTGATCCTGGCTTCATCCTAGTTTCCATCTCGTCTAGGGTATTTTTATTTATTTATTTATTTATTTGGAAATAAGCTACTTTTTCTCCTAGTAGGAAGAAGGATACCTATCTCAGTCCAAGCCCTATGGCATAAACCAATGAGTGTTGAGACTGCCTTGGTGCTTCTGTGGCTATTGTGAACTAAGCAGTACTAGACTCAGTAAGATAGGGAGCATTCTTTTCTACATTAGTTAAGGCAGTCCTTCCTGATTGGGTTGTTGTTGGGTGCCTTATGGTGACCCAAAGGCTGCTCTGCTCTATAGTGTGGTTTTCTTGGCAAGTTTCTTCAGTGGGGGTTTGCCATTGCCCTCCTCTGAGGCTGAGAGAGTGTGACTTGCCCAAGGAAATCCCTGTGGGTTTACATGGCTGAGGTGGAATTTGAAACCTGGTTTCCAGAATCATAGTCCAATGTTCAAACTGCGACACCACAATGATTCCTGATAAGGTGCCCTCCAAATATATTGAATTAATTATTGTAGCAGAACTGGGATTTTCAGAGGCAGCCCTCTACCTGGGATTTGTTATTAGTAGGATCAGTGACATCATATGCCACCACCTTAAATGACTCTGAACCTAGTTGCAACCCATTTATTAGATGGGGAGGAGGATCGATGGCCCCTCCAGTTACCACCTGAAAGTACATATTCTGCTCCAAACACTCCAGCCTCAGCAGTCAGCATATGTTGCCAAGGTGTTGCTGCTTTGTGCTTGTGTGCAACACCAGAACAGTGGGAGAGTGCACAAGTGGACATGCATGCAAAGCTTGGAAAGTCTACTTAAGGAGCACTGGGGCAAAGTGACAACCCCACTCTCCTTTTGTCCCCCCCCCCTTTAAATTTTCACTGCCTCCATGACTTAATGCTTTTTTTTCATTCCGCAAACTCTATTTTGGAAGAAAAGCTGGAATCTGAAAGTAGCATCACTTCCAAGTAAACCTATGATTTCAAGATAGCTGAAGCTGAAGTCCTGAGGAGGACTTACTTCTGAGTAATTGCACAGAGGGAAGTTCACTTCTACATAAAGGTACAATGCTGTCAAAGTTAATTATGCATGACAGCTTTGGAAATAAGCTTCACAGGGTATGGCAATCATTTTATTCATCATGGCTTATCTCCAGGAAAGCATGCATACAGTCTAATGCTTCAGACCTAAATCATATATATCTGGAAATGAACTATACCCTGATCTACAACTCCCAGATCCCCCAGCCACTATGCTCATTGGCCATGCTGGCAGGGGAATTTTGGATGTTGTAGTCCTTTTCCAAACTAATTGCACCCAAACATATGAGACTTCTTTTGAGTAAACATGATCAGCCTATAAGTCTTATCTATTTTTCCAAATTAGATAGTGAAACAAATGTAAAACTTACATTCACAAGTGTTTGCATTTTCCTTAACAGCTGGGACAGTGCCCCCCAATGTGTGTGTGCACATGTGTGTGCGTTTTCTTTGCACTTTCCAACTTGAAAAAGGTAGAGAAGTTAAGAGTTAATAATGGAGAGAAAGGAATCGGCCAGCATAGTGGGAGTGGCCTTTGATGCTCAAAATTTATGCTTCCAAAATATCAATGAGATCAGAGTGACCTGGAGCTCTTCAAGGGATACTGACTAACCGGTGGATCCCCCCACCCCCACCAAGACATTAAAAAAATCCATTCTGGGTGTCAGATACACTAGGTACACCACTGGCTATACCTATTGCTATAGAAAGTATTGTTAGGGGGCCTAGTCTTGAATGGGCAATTAAGACCTATTGGCTTTACAACAGATCTGTTACCAGTAGAAACAAAAATGGCAAGAATTGGTTTATTAAAATGGATTAGGACAACAGTTTGCAGTTTTGGACTCTCCTTATAGACATGGCTACTCATGATGAGCATCTGTACTTCAGTGTTTACAGTCATGGAGACCAGAGATTATTCTCTCTTTCCAAGTCTGTAACTGAATCTCTCTGCATTGTTTCAGGACTCTCAGAGCTGGCAAGACTGTACTTGATTCTACTAAACAGTTCTGCTGAATGGGCTTCATCTGTAGCCATGGAAAGGAGATTAGGGAAGCTATTCTGAGACCTTCATAGGAGCCATGCTGAGCCTCTCTAGTGAGACGTTTCGGCTTTGATCACCTTAAGGGAGAGACAGTCTGATAAACAAGGGCTGCAGCATAATACAGCTTCCTTGGAACATTGACTCCCTCCACACCAGCTCTTTTCTGTCAGAAATATGGCACAATAGACTAGTATATGCTCATTCATCTTATCCTAGTTTTAAAAATGTATCCAGAACAAATATATATCACATCTGTATTTTTCTTCCAAATTATGAATGAGAAATTGAGAATCTGAAAGCTAGAAATTTGTAACTGGCTAACTGGCTGAACCCAAATGGTGCCAGGTATGTAGCCAGGGGGGGGGGTTTGGGGGGCCGGGCCCCCCCCTTCCATTAGAAAAATGAATGGTGTGTGCTGCTGCGCTGCCGCACTCAAGCCCCATTATAATGGTGGCACTTAGTCTGGACCCCCCCCTTCCTAAAATCCTAGCTACGTCCCTGATGGTGCTCAGCAATGGCTCCTCTTCATCTTGGAGAGGAGTGACCAGTGGAGTGCCACAGGGTTCTGTCCTGGGCCCAGTGCTATTCAAAATCTTTATCAATGACTTGGATGAAAGAATAGGGAGCACACTTATCAAATTTGCAGATGACACCAAATTAGGAGGAGTAGATAATAGCCCAGAGGAGAGGATCAAAATTCACAGTGTGCTGAATAGATTAGAAAGCTGGGCCAAAACTGACAAAATTAATTTCAACAGGTAGAAATGTAAGGTACTGCACTTAGGCAGAAAAGATGAAAGGCATAAATATAGGATGGGGGATACCTGGCTTAACACGATTATATGTGAAAGGGATCTAGGAGTTCTAGTAGACCACAAATTGAACATGAGTCAACAGTAAAATTTAAACATGTCTCAGCCCAGGATTTCCTCTGCCCCATCCCGGATTCGCCCCTTTTCACTTGCTGCCCCTCACTCCTGGAACCTTCTTCCTCCACAAGCAAGAGCCATCACTTCTTTAACCAGCTTCAAAACGGAGCTGAAAACCATCCTATTCAGAGAAGCCTTCCCAGGCATCGCATAATTGTCGCTTACTATCTGATGTTCTGTTGTTGGCTGTTTATCGATCCATTTCCTGTATTCCTATGTACTGTATATGTATTATCCTACTTGTGATTATGTATTTTCCCTGGATAATGATTAACCATCCATTATGAAGCCTTGCCCTCCCTCCAGTCCATCTGCCTTGGTCCAGGCCTCGGAGGTTGAGAGGAACTGCTGGACCTCTTACCCTTTCTCGTCACCCCTCCCTTCTCCTTCTGTATCATGTCTTTTTTTTAGATTGTAAGCCTGAGGGCAGGGAACCGTCTAACTAAAAAGATTGCATGTACAGCGCTGTGTAAATTTACAGCGCTTCATAAATAAAGGTTAATAATAATAATAATAATAACAGTGTGATGCAGCATCTAAAAAGGCCAATGCAATTCTAGTCTGCATCAATAGAAGTATAGCATCTAGATCAAGGGAAATAATAGTGCCACTCTGTTCTGCTTTTGTCAGGCCTCACATGTAGTACTGTGTCCAGTTCTGGGCACCACAATTCAAAAAGGATGTTGACTTAGGGAGCTGGGTATGTTTAGCATGGAATAGAGACGGTTAAGAGGTGATTTGATAGCATGTTGAAATATTTGAAGGGGTGTCACACTAAGGATGGAGCAAGCTTGTTGTCTACTGCTCCAGAGAACAGGACCTGGAGCAATGGATTCAAACTAGAGGAAAAGAGATTCCACCTCACCCCCAGGACACAGCGCAATGGATTTAAGCCACAGGAAAAGAGATTCCACCTAAACATTAGGAAGAACGTCCTGACTGTAAGAGCTGTTCGACAGTGGAACACACTCCTTCAGAGAGTGGTGGAGTCCTCTTCTTTGGAAGTCTTTAAATAGAGGCTGGATAGCCATCTGTCAGGGTGCTTTAATTGTGACTTCCTGCAAGGCAAAATGGAGTTTGACTGGATGGCCCTTGAGGTTGCTTCCAACTCTATGGTTCTGAGATTGTATGGAAAAAATGTTTGTTTGTGATATCATGTATGTATATGATATTAGCATGTATAGTACAATGAGGATAAATACAAAAATAATGTTAGGGGGACAATTATGCTATAACTTCTATTGTTTACAAATGTAGGACTAAAAGGAAGTCATGAAAAGAGTCATGAATTGGAATACTGAAATGAAGACTTCAATCCTGAGTTTACAAAGGATTTGAAATTTCTTTTGTATTGAAATTTGTATCATAGATTTTAATTAATAAAGACTATTTTTTAAAAAAAGAAAAAATGTGTACCTTTTAGTTCAACTGTATGAAGCTTAATCTCTTTATTTTGATTTTGACAAGATTTAGATATAAAAGCATAGAAATAGCTGATAAATGCCCCAGAATGTTATTTTTCAAATGCTGTCGGAGTATTTTCTAACCTCATTCCAGTTTTTGGAATCAGTTGCAAATCTGTCTTGTTCTATCATCACGTCAGGGATCAGATGATGCTGGACTGCAACTCTCATCATTATTGTCAGTGAAATGAAAGGGTGGATGTTGCAATATGACAGTATTTGGACCCACAAATTTCTTCTACTCCTGCCTGACATATAAACATGTTCATCTGTATATTACTGTTCAGTATACACACAATGCAGGCTACAGCATTCTATAGTGGGCTCTTGGCATCTGCTGGGGTTTGGTTCCAGGACCTCCCGTGGATACCAAAATCCATGGATGTTCAAGTCCCATTAAATATAATGACATAGTAAAATGGTGTCCCTTAATCAAATCCCTTAATCAAAATCAAGGTTTGCTTTTTGGAATATTTGTGTGTGTGTGTGTGTGTGTGTGTGTGTGTATTTATATATGTATATATTTCAAACTGTGGATTGTTGAATCAGTGGATAAAGAATCAATGGATATAGAGGGCTGATTGTACAAGCAAAGAATATATATGGGGGAAGGAACCTAGGGGCCAATTCTGTCTTTAGGCAGAATGCAATGGCCTAAATTAGCTGATTTGAAGTGCCACAAAAGGACAGGATATTGTTTTTAGATTGTTGTAGTTTTACTCTCAGGGAGAGGTGCTTTGGAGGGGTCTTCTGTCATGAGGCCAAAATAAATGTGACTAGCTTTGGACTTTGTACACTATAGTTCATGGGGTGGGGTACTACAGTATTTGCTATTTTACCCCAAGCAGTAAAATGGTTTGGGCTAACCATGGAGTGGGGTTGCAACTGGTTTAAAAGAAGAAGTGTTTGGTTGACATGAAAGTTACAGGAAATCAGGATCCATTTACAATCAGCCCTCTTTATCAGCAGATTTTTTATCCATGTATTCAAGCATCCATGGGTTGAAAATATTTTTTAAAATATATATATTCCAAAAAACAAAGCTTGATTTTGCCATTTTATATAAGGGACACCATTTTACTGGGCCATCATATTTAAGGGGACTTGAGCATCCATGGATTTTGTTATCCATGAGGGATTCTGGAACCAAACCCCAGGGGATACCAAGGGTTCGCTGTACTTTTTCTCCTTCTGTTCAGCCCATATGATGAATATGCCTTTCCATTTCCCATTGGTAGGATAGATTAAAGTGTTTGTTATTGAAAAACAGACAACAGTGCCAACCTCACTATTACAGGATATGTCTGCACGAGAGCATCAATGAGATTTTAATTCTGTAGTTACTCCTTCTCCCCAGAGGCTCCTGGAGCCTGGGAGTTTTTATGAGGGGATGCAGACAGTGGTGCTTCCTCTCTTCCTACCAAGCTACAGTTCCCAAGAGCCGTTGAAGAAGCTTGGACAGGAAAGCTGGCATCAGGCTGATAAAAAGGTATAGAAAGCCCCTGGTGACACTCTTCTGAGCAAATGACATTTTAGAAAACAGAGATGATAGGTGCAAAGCTTTCTACACCAGCATTAAGAGTGTGTGTGTATGTGTGTGTGAGAGAGATAATCTACATTGTAGAAATAAGTCTACCACTGTACCGCCATCCTATGGTATCCCAGGATTTGTAATTTTACAAGGTCTTCAGCCTTTTCTAACAGAGTGCTGACACGTCACAAAACTACAAATCCCAGGACTCTGTAGGATGGTGCCATGGTCATTAAAGTAGAAGGAAACAGTTATCTCATGTGGCAAAGTTTCAGTACAGGATAGTAGTTCCCCAGGGTGTTCCTCCTCACTATCCCCCTTTGCTGGAAAGCAGAGCTAGCTGTTTGTACCATATGGCCTGTCAGAAACCCTGAAAACTACCCTGCTGCCTCCACTGTGATGGAAGATACCATCTCAGAACCTGGGAAAGTTACTTTGAGGACTACAACTCCTAGCCAGTGGGCATCACTGTCCATGCTGGAGGAAGGATTTTGGGAATTGAAGTTTACAAATGTAATTCTTCCTAGCTTGGTGCCATCTTATCAACTGCCAGCCCATTCAGCCTCTGGAATAGAGCAACCAAACTGTCAATTGCCCCAAGCTACAAAAAATCTTGATCTAGTGCTGCTTGGCCAGATGTAAACTCTGCACATATCTGCTCCATTGGTAGAGTTCTGCTACAGTAAGGTTTGAACGCAAACATGGAAGAAACCCCCCCGAAGGAATCTTGTTTCTGATTCACAGCTTTATTTTCATCTCATTGGGGGAGAATGTCAGGATTTACATCTTCTTTATCACTTCACCTTTTCTTTCAGCAGCATCCTGCATCTGGTCTTATTTCACAACTCTGTGCAGCTTGTTCCCTATTGTCACACTAGGTGGTATCTTACTACCATGTGTTATCCATATGGATTTCAAATAATTTGCTGGTTGCAGAAAAGAAGTGTTCTGTGGACAGAGATGATGAGAGAAGACAAAGGATCTCTGCTCCCTCTTACAGTCTGGCAGGACTCTCTGTACTTTCAGGTTATAACTAGGGTGAACATGAGCTGCATGTCACCTCAGGCTGATTTTTTTTTTTTTTTTGTTCTCCTTTGGCTGCCATCATGGACAGTCTGCACTGCAAGAACTTGCACAGGCAGCACCATAGAAAAATAAAGAAAATAATGGACAAATCTCCCCTCCTTTTTTCTTCTGAAAGGGAAGGTGATGTTCTCCTTTGCACAGGGTAATGTTAAGCTTGCAAATTCATTCTGTATTCATTCTGTCAGTATTCATTCTGAACTGTGTCCTTTGGAGGCATTTGCACCAATACTTAGCTTCATATCCTGCTATGTTGCATAAGCAGGCACAAATCCACCTTCTGTCTGCATATGTCGGTCTTTAGTCAGTGCCACTGTTGGCATTCCTGTCTTCCCTCTGTACTGCCCAAAGCCCTCCAGGCTATTATGTCACTGCAGCCCTTCCCATGGCTATTCTGTTCCTGGTGGAGAGCAGGGAGGGACTGAAGACACATCTGGTTATCTCTGAAGCCAGATGCAAAGTGATTACATTATCCACTGAGACCACTGCCCGATTAAAGTAGAGGATGGCATCATTTTGCATCCGAGTACAGAGCCAGAGCCAGATGTGTTTCTGATCCCTCATTGGCCTCATCAGGCACAGAATGGTCATGGATGGTGCTGGGAGGCTTCCATGGCTATACAATAGATTCAGGGAATGGAGATTAGCCACCCGTAGTGTAGTTTTGCATGCAAAACTACTATACTATTCTGGACCATAGAGAATTCGTTTGCAGTGTGTGGGTATGCATGCATGTCTTTTCTACAAAGAACATATATGTAGAGCACAGGAGTGAGTGAAGTGTAGCTTTCCAGATGTTGCTGGACTGGAGCTCCCATAAATCCTTGTTAGTAAAGCCATGGGTGATGAATGTTGGAAATGACAGTTGTACTTTCCCCCATTGCTAATATATTTCATTATTTACTTACTTATTAAAATGTTTATATTCTAGCCTATATTGTGGAATCTCAGGGCACAATTTAAGACAACAGAAATAAAATAACCATAATAAAAGCATATTTGACAAGTTAAAACTAAGTGTTTAAAAACCAGTTAAAATAGTTTAAAATATATTAAAACCACACACAGAGTTCGATGGAATTAATTAGGTCCCAAAGGCTTTAGTAAAAATCCACGTTTTTCTTGGCACCAAAATGATACCAATGTTGGCTTCTACAGTAGGCTTCTAAGTAGATGGTATTCTATAACCATTTCACCAGGGCAAAGAAGAGCTTTTCCCATGCCCTTCCACACTGCTGGGAGACAGATGAGGGCCCCTCGAGCAAACCTTTTATCTTCAGGCAAGTGTATCTTCAGGCAGATTTTATTGTTGTTTCATGGGTTGACAGAAGAGCTGCTCCTTTAAATACCAAGGAACTACACCATTTAGGACTTTGAATGTCTCCATCAACATCTTAAACTCAGACCAGAAGTGAATTCACAGCTAGTGCAACTAAGCAGAAGAAAACAACATGCATAATTCTAAAATGAAAATTTGTTGGGCTATAGATAGCTATTGAAATGAAGAGAACTGGACAGTAAAAAAAACAGAAAGAAAATCAAAACAATATCTAGGGGTAGCTGTGTTGGCCATATAGCAAATCCAATAATGTTCAAACAATTATACTTTTATTGGGCCAACCCAAATGCACAATTACATGTTTAGAAGTATGCATGTTCGAATTAAATTTGTTCGAGATGGGATGCTTGAGAAAAGTACTTATGTGGAGCATATCTTAGCAGTCCACTCAAGCACTTTCTACCACTTTTTAAAGGTGTCAAATACCAGAAGATCATTCTCTGAATGTATACTGTTACCATTTTACATATACACAAACCCCTGGAACCCATTGGGAGCTCTGCATTTTTAGCCACCACAGTTCCTATTAATATCTGGCAGCAACTATGTAAGTTGTTTGTCTGTCATACAGAGGTGCTATCCTTCTGAAATAATCTTGTGAAACAATGGAGATCTCATAGTGTTTCCTTTCTGAAACAAGGAAGAAGGCACAGTGCTGACAGTACTGGACTGAAGGTTTGCCAGGAGAAAATAGTAAACCATTACTGCATTTTTGGAATGGATAGTTTTTATGTAGTTTAAATAGCAGCACCAATGATTTTTGGCAGGATCCTTTTGGCAACAGCAGAGCAACGGAGCATGGGGTGCAAAGATACTTCAGGGACTTACATATGTCAACCCCAGGCTGTGCCTTGCCTACCCCATTTATAAGACATGAGAAGGGAGATACACAAAGACACAAGACATGACATGGTAGGGGGAAAGTCAGATTTTATTGTTGTTTCATGGGTTGACAGAAGTAGGGGTTAAGACACTTCCCGTAACACTGATAAGTGCTTTAAGTCATTGTAACAAGTGTTTGAGAAGGTCCTATCCTTAAAGAATAAACAAAACCTTGGAACAATCCACCTCTGCACCACCCCAGCAATTATTATCTCAACCCGCATAGAAATCCCCTCTCTACCCAGTGTATTTCATGTAATAAAAATTGCTCTCTTTTCTGTAAGTTTGTAAACTTTCCACTCTGCAGAGTCACATCACACTAGAGCTGTATTACTTTGTTGTGCTATGTTTTAGGGGGAGACATAGGTTCATGCTGCTTGGCTGCTCTTTGCAATTTAAAATTCTTTTGGAAACATTTCTTCACAAAGCAAGACCCAGACACTGGACAGAAAAATAACAACTGGCAAGATTGACTTGAGTGATACATAACGGCTTGTGCTGTACACATACTACTACAAACCATAATTGTTGTGAAGCTGTTCCATCAGAAAGCTGAATGAAACTGTGTTGTTGTTGTTTTTCAGATTGGCAAAATCAAGGGTTAACAATGGGGAAATTGGGATCTAGGCAGGTTCCCTTTACCACATGATTTCTAGTTTTCTGTCTGTTCTATGAGGTAATCACAACTGGACATATAAGATTACCAGAGCCTAAGGATTCCCTCCAAGTATGTATAAGGAAAAGAGCTATGTAGAGGGAAAGAAGATAGAGTATTTAAAGAACAGACATGACAGACATATAGGTCAGCAATATTTGAGTACTGTCTTAGTTGTTGGTCTTGCCTTCCTCTCATGCTTCTTCATAGGTCCACTTAAAAAAAAAACAAAGTGGCATACAATGAAGTTGTCATTCTTCCGTATCTTATTAAAAATGCAAACATTTACTATTAGATGCAAAATTGCTTTGGAGATCTGCATGAGTGTCTTTACACACACATACAACTATGGGCAAAAGTCAACCAGCACATCCTGCAACTGGCTTTCCTTTGCTTTGTATCTATGATACTATAAACCTGCAAAACTACTTTTTCAGAGCTTGCCTTGAAGAAGAAATTATATTCTTGCACAGAATATGATGAGAGTACAGTGGACCCTTGTTATATGCTAGGGTTTGGTTACAAGATCCCCCGTGTATAACAAAATCTGTGTATGCTTAAGTCCCATTAAATATAATGACATAGCAAAATGGTGTCCCTTATAAAAAATGGAAAATCAAGCTTTGATATTTGAAATTTATACTTTTTTGGAACATTTTCAAACCGTGAATGCTTGAATCAGTGTATTAAAAATCCGTGTATAAGAAGGGCCAACTGTACTACCATATTGCTTTTCTGCTCTGAAAAGGTTCTCTGTCTTCAACCTCAAAATATCTATTGCACCCTATTGCAAAATGCACCCTTCCTAAGATTTAAGGCTCCAGCTGTTTGTGTTTTAAACCAGTTACTTAAGAGAAAACAAACTTTACTCATGATGATAAACATGTTATGCATCTAGCTGCTTGGAAGAGAGAGGATTCAGATGTCAACCTGAGTATCCGAACCTCAAAGCCAGTTAGGTGGAAAAGGAATGGGCTCAGAAAAATCTTCAACTTTAGAAAAAGTCGGAATCAAGAAGACAGGGGGAAGAGTATGAATGAACATCACCTTTATGGCCATGGTGTCTGGATTTTGTTTTATTTACAGCATGTTTTCAGGACACTTCAGAGCATTATCGTTCTCCAACTCTGTTCCTTTATGTGCTGAGCTAGGCTAAAAGTAGGTTGTAACAAGATATTTGGTAGCATTGCCCTTGCATCACTGGAGCAAGGCATTTTCCCTCCACCCTTTGCTAAAGAAGGGTGGCTCAGAGTCTCTAGCCCTGAGGTAGATGGCCTGCTCCGCTCTTCTGTCCTCTCCCTTTCAAGGCCACTTTGTGACATTTTCTCCTAGCAGGGAGATAGGTATGTAGACAAGAAAAGTGCATTAAAAGGTAGCACATGAATGGGCCACACATCTGTTTCACTCTGAGGTTGACAAGCAATGTGGACTAACAGAGAGAGGCTGGATCAGAGACATGGAGATGCCCACAGATTTATTGTGCGGCCTTAGCAATTTCAAAGTGAGGTAAATGGTTAGTAGTACAAATGCAACACATCAGGACACAACAGCTAGAAAAGATTTTCTGACTTTCTAAACTATGTACACACTCTCCACAACCTAATATCAGCCTTCTAATTTGTTGTTTGCCTATGCAAATGGAATAAGCAATACTTGTTCCTGGGCAAGTATTTAGATGATGGACCAGATCTGTGCTGTAATTGCCATAATGCTTTGCTGTGCTTAGCACAGATTTGTACCAGGGAGATTGAATGTGTAGCTCTTTTTCCTAATAGGTTCTTTAACTCTAATGACAAATACTGTAGTACACAAGGCCCTACAGCTCCAGTATCACAGCTCTCTCTGTAGGAGAGCGCTAAGTTATGGAGGAAAGGTACAAACCATGGAAGCCCTCTACATGTTGCTGGACTGCAGGTCCTGAGATGAGAATTTCAGTTCAACACTATCTAGAGGGCCACATGTTTGCCACAGCTACTGCAGAAGTTGTATGTGAATACCTCTGTATCTCCATCTCCCACACTCAAGTGAAAACCAGCTCTTATTACTCCCACTGTGCCAGCAATAGGAGAACTGCAGATACATATTTTGCTATTTTCCAACGAGGGCAACAGGCAGGATTGGTCTTAATCACACATACTGGCTAGTACCAAAACCAGTCAAATTTGTGAACTTTTTGTTATTGGCACCACAACAACAAAAGCAAGTGGAAAGTGGAGATATTAAGTCAAGCTAGTTACTAATTCGAGCTGCTGAATTAAGGCTTTCAGGAAACAGATGAAGATAATATTTTGCAAAATGTCTAATTGTTCATAGTTCCAGAATAAACACCATTTGAGCAAATAATAATAATAATAAAGTCTAAAATGAGACATCATACAGATTTGATTATTTGGTATTCTCTGCACATGAGATGTATCACAAATGGACATTAAACTCTCTCTGCAAGACAATGTATTGTTAGTGGCAATTGTGAAATTTTGAAACTGACTTAAGGGAGCATGACTGGACTTTCAGTCCACTAGTACAACACAGATAACATGGATCTTTATTTCTGTGTCTGACTCAGTAAAAAAGACCACCTGAGTCAGCAGACATCAAAATAGAGATCAAGATGACACTAACTGGTGAAGAATCCATCTCTATTACATTCTACAATTTAAACACATTAAGTAATATGCTAATTAATGGGTCAGAAGGGTAGTAATGTGGGTCAGCTTCCTTCTAGTGAAGGCAGCATAGATTTCTAAGTATCTACAGATAGTAGGAAAGTTACCCCTTCTAGGCACAATTTACAAGAACTGTGGGGAGAGCATAAAAAGGCAGTGTAGGGACAGAAAAGTTTTGGCACATTTGAGAAGCCATTTCAGCAAGTGCTGTGCTATTGATTCTGATTCTCTCTTCTCAATAGGAGACCCCAAGAAGGCAGCTCTGAAGTAGTATATTGACAATTAGATATGGCACCCTCTGGGTCAAATAAGACAATTAGTCCCTATAAATACCAAGCATTTAGCACTCAACAATTGGGGAGTGTGCAATCATTTTTTTGAGAGAGAGATTTACCACTCAGATTCTGAAGAAAATGCTAGAATTAGGAGGGTTTAGTGGCTGAACTAAGATGTTTCACCTTCCTCTTACAACAGTATCCTTAACAAACTCTAATCCAGGACCCAATAATTCTGGTGTAGTGAAAACACTTCAGAACAATTACAAGAGGTTCTGCTCAGCATGGAACAGAATTTCTGAGAAAGCCAATTCAGTTTATTGAGTGAACACCAAATGGCTGTGTTCAAGAAAAAAAAATCACTTATTACTGAGGTAGATGCAGTTATCTTGATGTTCCAGCTGACATACAACTTAAAAAAGGCTAGAATTTTACATGATTGCAAAACAGGAAGTTGCTTAAATATACACCTGTAGAAGTTCAAACAACCACATCACACACAACTGCCAGACATCCTCACCAATGTTCTATGATCAGTGGGCAAAGTGATGGGAAATTAAGAGTAACAGAATGGAGTTATGGGAAGAAGGGGAAGGAAGTAGCCAAGACAAAGATTTCTTGAGGGTATGAGACATCCAGTACATGTCATAATAAACTGGGAAAACATTTGTGTTGACTATTGGCACAGATAACCAGGCTAAGTGGATACTTAGAGTCAGACACAGTCTTTAAGAGTAGAAATGAATTTAAAATGCATTATGGACCTGGACTTTCTATAGGATTTGGAGACCTGGCAGGCCCAGCAAAACAGTCATGATGCTGTTCTGAATTGTTCAGGGCTCTGTGTGGCCCTTAACCATGTTGTGGACATTGATGTGGAAGGCAGCTGTGCTTGGGCCACTTCAAACTTGTCCAGGAACATGCTGCCTGGACTTTGTCCAGAGGAAAGGACAGCTGCTGCACCAAAATACAACATAAGGGTGGACTATAAACCATATCCAGATGATGGCATTGGTTATGGTAATAATCTCAGATTCCATGACCTATTCCAATAAGAGTGAGATCCATGGTATGACTGGACTATCCTAATCTGAGATATAACCATGGAGAGACAACATACTGGGACACAACACTTGGAACACATTTAGAATATACCATCCACTTTGAAAGAAGCGACCTTTAGACCGCTCTTGAAAAAACCCTCCCTGGACCCCCTGGATATGAAAAATTATAGGCCTGTTTCTCATCTGCCATTTCTGAGCAAGGTGATCGAGAGGGCAGTTGCTCTTCAGCTCCAAGCGGTCTTGGATGAAGCCGATTTTCTTGATCCATTTCAAACGGGCTTCAGGACCGGGTATGGGGTGAAGACTGCCAAGGTCGCTTTAACTGATGACCTTTGTCTAGCCATCGACAGAGGGAGCATGACCCTGTTGGTGTTGCTGGACCTCTCAGTGGCATTTGATACAGTAGATCACGATATCCTTCTGGAACACCTGCGAGAGTTAGGAATTGGAGGCACTGCTTTGCAGTGGTTCCGCTCCTTCCTCTTGGGCAGGTTCCAGAGGGTGATGCTCGGGGACAGTCACTCTTCAAAAACAGAGCTTAATTGTGGTGTCCCTCAAGGCGCCGTCCTGTCCTCGATGCTATTTAACATCTATATGAAGCCGCTGGGAGAAATCATCCATGGATATGGGGCCGGGTGTTATCAATATGCTGATGACACCCAAATATATTTCTCCATGTCCCGGTCATCAGCAACAACGACAGATGGCATCTCTCCCCTCAACCAGTGTCTTCAGGCAGTAATGGATTGGATGAGGGAAAACAAGCTCAAGTTGAATCCAGACAAAACGGAGATACTTATGGTAGGGGCCCCCAAACCAGGGATTGGGCTGCAGTCTCCAGTCCTAGAGGGGCTCATGTTCCCCTCAAAGGACTGTGTTCGCAGTCTGGGGGTGCTTCTTGACCCGTCGTTTAAGATGAGGAATCAGGTGAATGTGACGGTCAAGAGCACCTGCTATTAGCTTCGGCTGATACGCCAGCTGCGCCCTTTCCTGGAACAGGGTGACCTCGAAACTGTAGTACACACACTGGTAACCTCAAGACTTGATTTTTGCAATGCACTCTACATGGGGCTACCCTTGTGCCTAGTCTGGAAAATCCAGTTGGTACAGAATATGGCAGCCAGGTTGGTCACAGGAACAGCAAGCACTGACCATATAACACCAATATTGAAGTCACTCCACTGGCTGCCTATCAGTTTCCGGGCACAGTACAAGGTGTTGGTTATCACCTTTAAAGACCTACATGGCTTGGGCCCAACCTATCTAAGGGATCGCCCGCTTCCATATAATTCGCCCCGTACACTCAGGTCCTCTGGGAGGAATTTATTACAGCCCTTAAATACCAGGTTGACAGCAACCTCCCAGAGGACATTCTCTGCAGCCGCTCCCAATTTATGGAATGGCCTGCTGGACGAGATCTGTCAAATTACTAATCTAGATAGCTTAAAAAAGGCCATTAAGACAGATCTCTTCCGGCAAGCCTTCCCGGAATAAAATGCTCGACCACAAATAAGACTCCCCATCCAGTGACCTCTGCCCATGATGATTTTTATTTAGCTTAGTCGGTTTTAATATGTAGTTTTTAATCTTGCATTGTTTAATCTTGTTTTAAGGGGGAGCATTATGTATATATGGATGTATTTTAACCTGTTGTACGCCGCTTTGATTGCCTGGCAAAAAGCGGGATAGAAATAAAAAATATTATTTATTATTACTTATAGAATACTACATGACCTTTGGAGGACAGTAATAGAGTAGCATGGTATTGATTCTCCTCCACTAGAGAAAAGTTTTCATACATTAAACCATTGTCTACTGAAGTTGGAAAACCTTTCTGGCACCTAAAGAGTTACAGTGAAACTAAAACCCTGTGATTATTACATATTGTCATCAATGGCCCCTGAAAATCCTTTGTCTAACCAAGATTGAGATAAAATCATATCCATTTACAATCTACATGATGACAATACTCACATTCCTTCAAACAAAACAGAATTCCATGCACAGGCAACAGGAGCTTTGAGCGCTACATTTGCTCCTATTTCAATTGATGCCAGCACTCTAGTATTCCAATATGAAATACATCAGTTTTGCTGTATTAACATAAATTGTATAAAGGTTAATTTTTGCCTTCATATTAGTTTATTAGGGATGAGTTTAAGACTTTCACATAATTAATGTGGATTATGTTGCTACTGAGAGACTAGAAATAAAGATGATGGCTTGCAATTTGAATGACTTCCTTTTGTCACTTTGGCTCATAACATATTTAAACTTATGATATGGTAATAGAAGCACAATATACTGGGCCATGTAGCAAAATAAACACTCAGTCACATGTCCAAAGTGCTTTCAGTGCACGTCTAATTTAACATCCCTGCATCTCATAGCACCCTCTACAGTCATTTGGGCATATGAAGAATGCTCAACACTTCACTTTGTATAGCAGTGCTTACAATATTTTTGAGGGCCAAGATTGGCTGTGACAACTTCTGTAACTGTAGCTCAAATTTCAAATGTAAAGTCTGCTGATATCTGTTTACGGTTGATGGTTTCCTAGTTGATGATTACTGGGGCAAACAGCGCCCTATTGTACCTTCAATGTGAACACATTACCAGTAAGGCTTTTTCTCTTCTTTGCTTGCTGTCATCATATATAACTGAACAGAGGAGTGGAAGGGAGAAATACAGAGAATTATGCTATCAATAGAAGCAAGAATAAGAAAAAAGAAAAAGTATTTAACAGCAAAGAAAATCAACAGGAAAAATGTTGAATATTTGTTAATTCCCTTTTGAAAATTAGAATAAAAATTAAATTGGTTTAAAAATATAGCAGTGTTGCCCATCTGACATATAAGAAAAGAAAATGCCCTAGAATATAATGGAGCTATAGCTGCATAGGCTGCACATGTGTTTTGAGTTCCATCACAGAGCAGTAAACATACTAACCCAAACCAGGAGGAAAATTAGGCCCACAAGTCACAGTAAAATCAATGGGACAAGTTCAGTGCCACTTCAATGAAACTGAAGTAGAACTACTTTTTTCTAGAAATGAGTACACAATGTATTTCAGTACTGTTGTTGGTTGAAATATACTGTAGATCAATAGGATTCATCTGCTGTGAAAGCTCTCTTTATTAAACAAACACAAAAGTTTATTTTAATAATTTGAAAGCGTCAGAATGGATCCTCTCTGTTTTGTGAAGCAATCAAAAAAACACAGCAGGAAATCCAAAAGTATTTGAGATGAGAATCCTAAAATGAGCAAGGGATCTTATGGCCAAATTTTAAACTTATTTTTAATAAGCAAGTGGTAATGTGAAAAAACTCAACTGTATTGCTAGTTGGGTGGATTGTAATAATTTTCTCAAATTTCAATATCTGGTTGTTTGCTGTAATATATTTTAGTAAAGGCATCCTAATGGTCCTTTAAAAGGACTAAGTGCATAATCCAAATCCATTGCTGCCTATATTTGCCCCAGTTCCTCAAGACAAAATCATAAAAGCGAACACTGTTTCAGCAACTGAGTGTCCCCATAACCCCATTTCACAGAGGCTAGAGGGAGTGCAGCAGCTTGTTAGTGATGGTAAGCATGGGGATATAAAAGATGCTCATACAAAAGCTGGCATGTGTATTTCAGGTACGCTGAATCATCACTCCATCAGGGATCTGCCAGCAAACAAGCCTTTAATAATAATGTGATTTGGACTATTCAGCTCCCTGAGAAACCAGATTGTGCTGCAGGAAAAAAAAAACATCATAGGATATACAAAACAGACAGAACGAATCTGGCTTTTAGCCAGTTTTTAGTTGGTTCTAGTAGTGCTAGAGTGATGCCTTGAGTTGGTAGCACTTGGGGCTCTTTTTCTTTTTTAAAAAGACAGACAACATACATCCATGTGCTACTACAGTACAATCAAATGCAATGCCAAAATTATACAGCCAACTGCTCCTATACGCTAACTCATTTTATAGAGCCTCGGTCACTGCCTTTGAAACTGATGCAAACTGAAATGAGTTCTATTTTAGACATCTCAGTAAAAATCTTCTATAGTCAAGAACCATTGTGTGTGTGTGTTTTTAAACCATTTGTTCCACTTGAAGTGGTCCCATACTGTCCCTCTGTTCATGTTCCACTGCCGAGCATGCTCATAGCAGTGGTGATGATTTCATAGTTTCTTGTGAAGCTGCTGTATAGGCTTTTTGCTTCCACAATAACGCCTACTATAACAAGCTTTACAATAAACACTGTTGAATTCTTCAGAAACCTGTTTGAGTGGAGGCCAAATTCCGAAGGATTGTCTCTCTGCTGCACAGTCATACATGGCCCTCTGATTCTTTGCCTTCTGTCATTGTCTTCGTAAGACCAATTTCAGATGATGTCTTCTCCTCCTGCTCTTCTGTGGTTTTACTGGCCTCCTCCTGTAACCAGTAGAAAATATCCCACATGTAAGGATTATTGGAGAGTTACATGTCCACAAAACATAAATGTGAGGTTTTCGTATTTTTAGTCCAAAAATGATAATGCAAAGGAAATTATTTACTAGCCATATTTTAGAAATTCTATTCCCTATGTGCTGGCAGCAAAGCTGAGTACATGTAGTTTTCCAGAGTGAAAACTGGAGAGGGTTCCTATACCTTTATGGCTGTGTAGAAGAGGGAATTTCAGTTGATATTGCTTGCTCCTAGGTAATCTGGAGCACCTGCTGAAATTCCCTGTTTTACACACTCTTTTAAGGTAGAATTCAAAGATATAGCTGTGTTAGGCCTGATACAGACAAGCAAAATGGGGCGTGGCGGTGGCGATACTAGGGTTAGGGAGCACACACCATCCACACGGTCCTTAACCCTAGTATGTGGTGGTGGCAGCATCATGGTGGCCTCCCATCCACATGATGCTGGCACCACCACTGCGCGCCCAATTGTGGCGCACAGCGGCAGCTCCTTTTTGTTGCGGCGCTGCAAGCTTTGTCCCTGTGCGGCAACCAAATGGCCACGGGAACCAAGCCATGGGAGAAAGGGGCCAAGTGGCCCCTTTCTCCCATGGCTGCACCTGTCGGGGTGTCCTGGAGGATGAAGCTCCAAGGACACCCCTTTTTGGGACCATGGAGAAGTGGCATTTTGCTGCTTCTCCATGTTCCCAAAAAGTGCTGGATTGGGGCCTCTGGGCTGCTGGTGAGGCTGCCCTGTCCCCAACCCAACAAGAAAAGTGGTAGCTGAAGGCCATAGTCTGTAGAATAGTATAGATCCTTGTAGCACCTTTGAGACTAACTAAAGAAAGAAGTTGGGAACATGAGCTTTTGTAGACTTAAGTTTACAATATCCTCTCCATCATAACATCTTTACTAAGGACTGAAACAACATGCAGGCATCTGACTAACTCTCCTATTATCTTTTTTGTCTCCTGTTTAGTTTGTAACATCTTGCCTGATGAAGAAGCCCATGGAGCTTCAAAAGCTTGCAACAAGTATATTGTGCATTTCGGTTGCCCAATAAAAGTATCACTGATGGATTTTTGCTTGTATTTTTTAAATGGCCAACACAGCTACCCCTGCATGTTTTCTTTCTTTAGTTAGTCTCAAATGTGTTACAAGATCTCTCTACATACAATCATTAAAAGTACAGCAGACCTTTTCAGTTTTCAGTCTTAGCAGTGCTAGGTGTATAAGACTCAAAACTCTTAACTGTAATTAACAGAGCCAATGAACCTTCTAGATGAATTAGAGTTGCCAGGTGGAAACAGGACAGAGCTCCTGTTGCTTTAATGGTTCTGAGGAAGTAGAATTTCAGTAGGTGGAGCTTGTGTGATACACCTTCTACACATCTAGGAACCCTGTCCCTTTTCCCATTTGGCATAAGACGAGTGCAGAAAAGGACTGGAAAGATACAAGAAAATCGCATATAGCATCATCTTGAGAATATAGGGAATTGTGAAATAGTAGTGTACTTACTACTCCCTGTGTACAAAAAAATTAGTTTTTATATGAAATTATCTCATAAGACTAACAGATTAGGAAACAGTATCAATCACAAAATGAATGCATCTGAGACTTCCAATATGTTACACATCTACATCCTGGCCTTGATTCAGAGGTCCATAAAAGTGTAGAATTTTGTTGCTATGACACATTGCAGTTCTGTAACAACATAATTTTCTCTCACTGTTTTTGATGGGGAAAAAAATCCCAGTTTCTACATGTGATCCAGCTATACAACTGAAAAGCCATTTCTTACCACTGAAAACAGTGGGAAAGGCTCACTGATTTTAATGCAACCTATCCTTCCTTTTAAAATGTCTTGTATTGTGACAAAAAGGAACTTATATGAATGAATTCCCTCCCAATATAAAAGAAAAATTATTCTGTGGTGAGATGTTGAAAGTGATGTTCCTAAGTTCTCTCCTATGCTACTACGAGAGTACTTGTAAAAGTTCTTCCATAGGTGAAGCCTGATAATCCCCCAACACAGCCCAAAAGAAAAGAAACAATGCTTTGCTAATATTTTTGTCTGATATCACATAAAACCTCTCGTTACTTGGTACAGCTTGACAATGATTGGAAGGTAGCCATATTGGCATGGTGCAAACCTTAGCATCTCTCTCTGCAAACTTCTTGAACATGTTTGCATATATCTTTCGGTCACGCTCATTGTGTTCCTTTGTTTTCTTCTGACACACTGTGATTTGTGACTTGGCTGCCTTGTTTTCTGGATTCACTTCTAGCACTCTCTGAAAGTCACATTTTGCCAGCTCAAATTCATTCATGAGTAGCCGTGCTTCTCCTCTTCTGTACAAACCCTTTTCGTTGTCCTGGTCCAGCGCTAATGCCTGAAAACATACATTCCTACAATTAACACAACTCAAATGACTCCATAAACTGGGAGAACACAAAAATGGGGAAAACTTGAATCATAAAGGAAATGTGGTCAGAAAGAACATTTATCAAGGGGAATACTTCACACAGAAGGTCTGTGTATCACTATTTTGTTTTGTTTTAGTTAAGGATAGAAGCCATAGAATAATAACCATGAGGGGGGGAAAAGATTTGATTATATAGATATAAACAGGTTTGCCCTGTAGAGGGCATAGTATAGAATTTTATGTAGATTCTACAGATAACCTTTCATTTAAAGAGGCTGAAACTGGGCAATGCATGCCCTCCAGATATTGTCAGACTTCAATTCCAGTAACTTCCTACCACTGGCTCTGCTGCCTGGGGCTTTGCTGACAAGCTGTCCACCACTGATTTATATAATAATGAGTCAAAAACTTTTCAGACCTATAGTTCTCAAATCTAGTTCAGTCAAATGCACAGCAAGAAGAAAGGTAGCTTTAAAACCAATGTGTCACTCAGGACCAGTGAAGACAGCACACAGATGTAGAGGAAGAGCTCTCTCCACATCCCATCCCATTAAAAATGTAAGCATCAAAAGGCCTATACTTTTAATGATAATCCTTGCAACAGTAGGTTGTTTCTAAGGATTACTGGGCATGAGTGGCAAGGACTCCTGTGCACATCCTGTGTGGCTAGGCGGTGTGTGTATATCCCACCTACAGCCCTTCATCATATCTAAAATGTTTATTTTTGGAAAGGCAATATGGTTGGACTGAGACTTAGACCCTGGGCTCTTTCTCAGATTAATCTACTTGTAGGATTGTTGTGAGGAATAAGCGTGTGTTTGTGTGTGTGGGAGAATCATATATACTATCCTTAATTCATTGGAGTAAAATACATTCCCTAGAGGAGTGAGAGATCCTCTAATGCAGAACACAATCCTGTATGCATATGTAAGAGTGGAGGAGTGTTAGCATACAGAGTTCTTTGGCTCTACACAAAATAGATCCATCACCAAATTCCTATACATGTTGTATATTTAATAACACTAGTAACAAAACTCTAGTTCCCAGCTGGTTTTAAATTGGCAAAGTAACATTTAAAACCCACAGTTTAGGTCTGCTGTATATCCTAACATTTAAAATGTAACAAGCATCAGAATATTATAACTAAAAAACTTGAAGTGATACGTTTTTATCAGATCCCACTGTAATCCAAGGAGTATTTTAATATATGTATATGATACAATGGATGTATCTCAATATGTATCTCAAACACTCTGGTACTAAGAAGGTGCAAATCTGCACACTAGTCTACAAAAATGTATTTTGTCTCCAAAACTAATTGGAAATTTATATATTCTAGAGGACCAGCTATCTATAGCTATAAACAGAACATTCCGTTAAAAGTAATATGATACAGTGACTAAATACGAACTGATATTATGCTTAAAGCTTCCAAAGAGAGGCCTAGAAGAAAACCTATGGGCAATGTTTTGATGATGAGTCATAAACCCCAGATATTTATAGTTTTATTCATAAGCACATGCTTTAGTCTTGCATATTTATCTCACTAATGTAAATGTTCTGTTGCAGTTTTAACACTTTGTTCTGGCTGTACAAAATTCAAAGACCTGAATGTTGAACAAATATCAGTAACCACATTCTGAATACTTCTTGTGAAGCCCAGATTGTGGTCCACTGTATAATAATACAGCTATGCATGATTAACTGATGGAAAACAGTGAGCAATCCACATAAAACTCCAACTGTAACAACATACTAAAAAACAAAAACATGGAAGCCATAGCTATTACATATCTTTTGTTAAAAAAGAATACTTCCACATCATAGCCCCTTACAAAATGTTTTTGCAAGATATTAAGTAACAATATATGCATGCCATATAATTCCAATGGCATTACTATGAAAGCTCTTACAGCAAGAGAATGTTGTCATACAAATGGATGCAAACAATATATTTGTACAGATTCTATATTGTGTGCAAGTTTTTAAAAAACAGGAAAGCATGATGACTCCCTTGGACTTCCAAGAGCACCATACGCTGTGCAATCATTTGGGGCTATCCTAGTGTTCTTTTCATATCAGTTTTCTACTGTGTATGTAGCCATACTTTCTATAGCTGAGTGGGATATTCTGGAAAGAGCAACTCTACTCTTGTAATGTTTGTATGAATAAATGTGTCATGTGGTGCAGGAGTCAGGATCTTTAATGAGTAATTCTGATACTCGTTTTCATTCCTCTTAGTTAAAGAGTACATGAGCTAAACTGCAATGAAGACATCTAATGGATTTGTTGAGCTCAAGCAATTATATATGTAAACTCATCTTTAGTTGCCAAGATGACACAGAAATGTTCATGTTCTGAAGGTAATTATAGCAACAATCCATCTGCACCTGAGTGTTAGGAAATGATTTATTTCTAAATCTATTAGACAGTACTTTACTCCTTTTTTGAGTGTTTAACTGCAGTCTTTTGGTACCTGTTTCTGGTATGTAAGAAAATTGGAGTCAACAGTTTGGCTGAAAGAGAGGTAAATGGGACATGACATGATAACCATGCAACATCAATGACCTTCTCGGTTCTATACAGACAAATGTGGTTTTACCTTATTGCAGTACTCAATTGCTTTCACATACTCCCGCAGCTTCAAGTAGCACATGGCAAGGTTGAGAAAAGCTGCCAGCAACAAGGATTCTGAAGCTTTAGATTCCCTTTCTGATAAGCCATATTCCATTTCTAACCAGGACACAATCTTCCCGTATTGAATCACTGCCTGCAGGTACTTGCCCTCCTAAGAACAGAGGAAAGAAATGCCATGTGAATGGCATTCTGCAAACACATTTACTTCTGGAACGTGAGTTATGATTGGAAAGCTAACAGATTTAGAAGAATGAGGAAATGGAAGAATTTTAAAAGGGCAAGAATATAAGATGAATGGGGGTTATAAGTGTGGGAGTAAGGACGTGAAAAAAACCGAAGTATCACAAAGACAAGTGTCCAAATGTTGTGGAAATTCTGTCAAGATCACTACCTGTCTGGAGAAAAAACACTTCCAGAAAACCTTTAAACCAGCTACAAATCTCATGCCATCTCTATCTTAACCTTATTCCAGTTTACAGGCAGCTTCATGTATTAAAAAGCCAAGTTAAATGGGAAAGTAAACCAAAAAAGGGGAAGGATTAGGGTTGCTTGAGAAGCATAGTGCATTCTCAATGTCATTTCTTGACTTTTGTCATTGATAAATATGTTGCCACTGACCTTGAAATAAACAGTCCCTTTCTCTTTGACAATGGCAGCCTGTTCAAGTTTCTCTTTGGTGTCCATCTCCCAGGATTCTTTGGCCTATAAACAAACATTTATAGCAATTGTTTGATAATGGTAAGCAGATGAATACCAGTGAATCAGAGCAGCCTTTCTGGCAACTGTTCGTACCCCTACACACAATCTGCCTCATAGAATCTTGTTTTCAATATTGACATTATTTGAACGTATCGTTTCTGTTATCAGGGAGCACTGCCTTTTTTCACTGTAGCAACATGAAAAGTGGGCAGCAAACAACGGAGAACATTATTTTACGTAAAATGCACCCTGTTAAGCTACATCTGGCGTTAGAAATTGAACAAGAAAAAGATATGGAGTAACCAAAGGTCCACAGCACTGAAATTAAATTTTAGAATTCCCCACCTCCCAATCTGGTCTCAGCTCCACTTAAAACCTTATTGAAAATACAGTCCTCAAGAAGCACATTAGGGTGAGAAAGTGATGAAAGGAAGCCTCTACAAATCTCTCTGGGGGTAGAAAGGGTGGGGAAGAAACCAATCACCAAAGTTTCCTTCCCGAAAACATTTCCCATTATAGACTTAGCAGCACAGCTCTACCTTATGTACATCTTGTTCCTTCACTGTACTGTACTGTACAGAGATGGGCACATTCTTCAACACCCCAAAGAGGGCACAGCCTGTTCAGCAATTCTGCCCTGCCCTCCTTTCAGTACTGTTTGGCAGGACATGGATTTTTTTGTCTGCAGCCCAAGAAAAAACACACACAAAAGAAACAAGCCCAGAACAAGTCCTGGACCCCACCCAAAACAATAAAACAAACTAACACACAAGAACACTGTGTGATCTTAGTTGACGTATCTGCTTTACCAAGCTTTGTCACAAACATACTGGAGGGATGACGGGAGAAACAGGACATCCTAAATGTTTCCATTGCAGAAGAATTACTATGGGTAAATGCCAAATCTGTATGTGTCTGTTTACTGTTTAAAGACATTCCATTCTCACCTTTTCAAAACTCTTCAGTATAACTTCATAGACAAGGTCAGCATTAGGCCCTATGCCAAATGCAAGCTTCCCTATTTCACCAAACCCATATCTAAAACAAAGCAGAGAAACAAAAAGTTAACAGAAATGGCATAAGCTCAGGCATTTTATTCAGTATTCTGCATATTTATGCTCACATGGAGATAACAGTGACTAGCTACACATCAGGCCCTGGAGATTAAACAGATGTTGCCAAGGAAACAAGTGGCTAAGTAACTCATGTGTCACAACACAGCTTTTACATACTATACTACAGTCTTCTTTTTGATTCCTGTGATTTCTATTGAATACGATTATACACTGTGTATTCTATTAATGTCTCTTGAATGGATCATGCATTTTATTTTCCATTAATGTCATTTCACATGCTTCTTGGAATCTCTGACAATCACAGTAAACACTATTTCTGTCTTCACTCTTTAAACATGCCTTTTAAAAAAATGTTTATGGCACAAGAACGGCCTAATACATGACAACCAAAAAGTGTAGTTTTTGAAAGAGTTGTATGAAGGCAGAAAATAATATAAACACAGTTCATATGCACAGTTGACTTCGACAGATATTAATGGTTTCAACTGAAACAAGGAAACTGCAACAAAATGGTTATGTAAATACATATTTGCTTAGAGTTGAGTATTATAGGATTTGTATAATGTACATAAAGAGAGAAGGGATGCAATAGACTCTCAAGTTTCTTACTGAGCTCCAATATGCAAAATGCAGTGTTCTCCCCTCTGCATCTTCTCCAGAGCTTTGTCAATTCCAATGGGAATGTCATGGTCTTCTCCTTCTCCAACAGTGAAAGACACGTCTCTGCAATCAAACATTCTGCCATCACAGAATCCCTTCAGATGGACTACATGGGAGAGGGGGAAAAATCATAGACTGCAAAACGCCATCTACTCAGAACACTTTGAAAAGAATTAATGAGTAATATGACCAAAATGTATTTTTGTTAGTGCTTGTATCCCATAAAGGCTGATAAGCATGATGGCTGTCAGAATAAATCCCAAAGTCACACTCCTTTTAACACTCTCAATTTCTAAAATGCAGTCACCATCATTTAAGAATGCATGAATGAACTAGTAACAAAAGGCCTTGAATTCACTGATACCAAGCCTAGAAATACATATTTAGAGACCCCGAGAAATCATACTAATCACATTGTGGCCCAGTTCTATGAGCCACTACATGGATACCACAGCTGTTAATAATGGGCAGAAGTCCTGATGCAGAAGTGAGTCTATTGCTAATGGGTATGAACAAAAACTGGGATCCAGTGCTGCAAGAGCCACTGGCATCCTGCCCTAGCATAAAATAGTAGGGAACCTGTAGGGAGTGTCAGGGATAAAGATTCTCTCTGATTCCTTGTGTGTAGACACAGAGGGCTTAGGAAAGAATATGCAGTTGGAGGAATGTTTTGAGGAAAGGGCAGTGCATGCTACTATAACTGCTACACAACAAGTCAGTACTTGAATCAGTATAACTACTGTAAATTAAAACTTTCAGTTTTAAAATCTCAACAGTTTCTGGTATTGCCACACTGTGGTGGGAATACAAATAATAAGGTTGCAGTAGCACTGTATTCTCAAACAAGAAGAATCTTATTCAAATTAGCAAAGCTACATGAGGATTCTCATTGAGTATCTGTCTATTAAGACAGCACCTCATAGAAAGAAAGAGAGACAAAAACACGTGCAAGAACAAGTGCTGTATACAAGCAATATGTTCCCTATAACAGTTAATAATGTGTTTGTGGATCAAGGACAAGACAGACCACAACTGTTAGTCACACTCTTTCTTCTAAACTGCTCTGCTCTGGACATTGTGTCTTCACATGCTGACTTGTAAATTTAACATTGATTATTGCAAAGTGCTCACATTTTTGGTACAACAGCATCGGTTAGTAACATGCAACAATAGCTATGGGTGTTTTTCCTTAAGGCAAGAGTAGGCAGTGGGAGTGGCATATTGCCTTGTCCTAATCCATTAGGAGCTGCATCCTGCCAACACAAGTGGAAGTGAAGAAAGCTCTCTTTTACCTTTAGAAAAGCCACTTCCACATTCAGACAAAGGTAAGCGGGGAGCCTGTACCTTATCTGAGAGCCAATTAGCACTTCCAAGAGATTTCTAGGAAGGCAGACAACATGATGCTTGGTGAGAAAACACTGTTAGAATAAAGCACCACATACATAAATCTCAAATTTAAACCTGACCTGAAAAATACAGAGCAAACAATTTTTGGTACCTTTAAAGACCATCACATTTATTATAGCATATATCTTTGTGGGGTACAGTTCCTCTAATGTACAAGGTATTACCCTAAACCAGCAAGTATATAAAAATAGAGCTCAGAGGAAAGTGAAATGCAACAAAATGACAACAAGAGATTGCGATTTGCCAATATATTTTTCAACTTAGGGTAGCACTTCATGCATCTAACATCACAAAGACTCCAAAGCAGAAAAATGTATACTAAAACAAATTTCCTAGCCTTCAAGGTAGTACAAGAGTGCAGTTCTTATAGCAACCAATTAACACAGCTAATCCTCTACAATTTGTTAAAAGATATATGGTAGGTTGGAATTCATGATCGCAGTTACAAATGAATAAGTCTTGTAGCACCTTTGATTCTAACTGTAAGAAAGAACTTGACAGCATGAGCTTTCATAGACTTCAGTCTACTTCCTCAGATGCTATATCTTTGAATTCTACCACAAATGAAGAAGCTAAATTTATGCATCTGTAACTGATTTTTATCCATGATCCCTACAGATTCACAAATGTAGCAAAAGTGTACAGAATAAATAGGCATCATAAAAGTTCCCCAGTCCTGCTTTACTGGGTAGCAGCCACAGAGTGCAATGGAGGTCTGTTCTTCCATTAATTAGGAGGCAAGAAACTGATGTTTCCACACACATACCACCAGTGATTTCCTGCACAAGAAGAAATTGCAACAGGGACCCTACTTCTGATTGTTGAATGAGGGAAGGTGCCAGTAAAACTATATTTCCTGAACATTGTTTCTAAGGTCCAAAACACACTGCAGAAATAATCCAGCTTTAACTGCCCCAGCTCAGTGCTAGGGAATTCTGGGAACTGTAGTTTTGTGGGACATTTAGCCTTCTCTGTCAGAGACCTCTGGTGCCATAATAAACTACAATTCACAGGATTCCCAAGCATGGAGCCAGGGCAGTTAAAGGAGTTTCAAACTGGATTATTTCTGCAGTGTGTTTTGGATCAGTCTCACAGTGTTTAGTCTCAATATATAATATGTTTGCACATAATGCTAAGCTAAGATTTGTTTAAACCATGGTTTATTGAACAATCCAGATTCAGTCTTCTAGTAATAGCATAATATAATAATAATTAATTTATAGCCCGCCCAATCATGAATAATCTGGGAGGGTTACAACAGTAAGAAAAATACATAGCAATAACAATAAAATGAAAAATAACACAGCAGTTCACAGTAATAAATAGCAAGAAGAATGCAAACAAATAACAATAGCAATAAAAACTACATAATAATTAACATAGTAAATCAATACAACTTAAAATTAATCCCCAGAATACATGGCAAAATAACAGCGCGGTACAGACCAACCCCAAATGGCGGCCTGTCAGCGCCTGTTTTTCCACCGGAAGGAAGCCTCAGCCACCAAACTGCGCAGGAAGGGGGGGAGGGAATCTAAGCCATGGTGAAGTAACAATGCCTTATTCAGCCAGGAGGACCAAAATGCAAAACCTTTCAAATGATTGCATTGTTGATAATATGCAAAGTACAAACATCCTGGTTTTGGTAAGCTAACAAATACATGTAGAGGGATAAAAAAAACATTATCTTGATTAGGCTATGGATGATAAATCGAACTCCTTGATAAGCTGTAATTCAGTGGTTTCATGCTTGCGTCTCCCTTTAAATTTCTTTGTTTGAGACTGACTCTCTGTTATGTGGTCTGGGTTTTTTTTTTTTTTAGACAGTAGTTGTCTTAGGATACAACAAGGTCTGGCAACACATGGTCCACACTCACCCCAGCCATTTTTTCAACTACAGAACCACCCCCACTGTTGAATTTTGGAAGCACGATAGCATTCTCCCCCTCCAACATGACACATGGGGGAAATGCAGCTTGTTTTGGAGATTTGTATTCCCAGGATACAAAACTCTCCTCTTTCTGCAGCAATATGATTTCGGCAATCCAGAAGTGGCTTCTCGCAACCTCTGGTTGGTGTTACTGGATTTTTGTGGTGCAGCTCACAACATGATTTCAACCTGGCCTCCAGACATGCCAGGGTTGCACATCCTGCCTAGAGTACTGTACTAATTTTATATACAATTCAGGGATACTGCCGTCTTGCTATCTGTTTCATCATCATCTACAGCACAGGATCTTCACAGGGTTGAGGAAGTAACAACCCACATGTGGTTTTCCCTTTCAGAATTTCTTCCATCAAGGTTATAAATCTGCCAGGTGTATTCTTCTTTGTTGGTTGAAGTTGGATATTATAACTTTAGTAAAAAAAAAAAAACACACACACACACACAAATCCGACCTTAGTCGGCCTGAGGAGGAGGACTTTGTGGACCAGGGAAGAAGCTTGAGGGATTCAGTGGCCTTTCCTTTCTCTAATACCTTGTACAGTGGTACCTCGGGATACGAAATACCCAGGTTACGAAATTTTCGGGATACGAAAAAATCCCATAGGGAATTATTGTTTCGGGTTACGAATGTTTTTTCGGGTTACGAAAAAACTTTTGGTGCTTTTCGGCGCTATTTTACACGGAATCGCGGCTTTTCCCCATTAGCGCCTATGGCAATTCGGCTTACGAAGGCTTTTCGGGTTACGAAAGCGGCCGCGGAACGAATTATTTTCGTAACCCGAGGCACCACTGTATAGGGACAGCACACATCTCTAAGCATGCATTAATAAATTGAAAGCTTCCTCCAGGACACCAGTTATTATGGGAAGAGAGGGTAAAAGATGATGACAGTGACAGGCAGTAAAATCTGAAAATGCAGTTGCTGCAACCCCGATCCAGCGCACAAAGGGGCGTCATGATGCCACCCCTTTAGGCTCATCTGTTGAGGCCCTATTAATCTCAAAGGGCTACAAGATCTCTCTACATATCATTTCTTTAGTGTCATGCAAGTACAGGGTTACTCTTCTCCCCTTTTAATGTTCTTTATTGCTGTCAGATAGGTGTCAGAGTACCTGTACAATGTAATGAACAAATAAAAGTATACCGTGTAACTATGATTATCCAGTACATTGTCTCCTCAACACACACACACACACACACACAAAACAGCAGGAAAATACAGGAGTTTCTTCTCTGGACAACAGAATAAGTTACTGCAATATTTTCTTATCTCTATATGTTCGTTTCTGAAATGTCCACCTCAGGACACTGAGTGTGTATGTCAAAATCCTGTAATTTATCAGCTTCAGTAATTGCCTAGGGCTTGGGAATCACTTAACTATGTAGAAGTCATTCCTTTCTTGGGGGGTGGCCCTAGTCTACTTTTAAAATGATAAGCATTTGATGACTGGAGCTTATTAGAAGGAATGATTCCACATGGATTGTAAATGTAACTGGAGAAGAAAAACCCACAACCTGATTATCAAAGTTTACTTAACTGCTATCTAAAAGAGATCATTTGGATAAAATTACACTTGGATTACAGAATAAGAAACCCCAGCCAGACTAGGGAACATCACTTCAGCTGCTGAGCTGATTTATTGTTCTCTCAGTGCCTAGAGCGATTTTGTTTTGCTCAGAACACTGTGTTCTGAATGTGGCTGGCACATGAACTCTGAGCACTGACAGCAATTTGTACTCTGATTAAAATGGCAGAGAGGCTGTAACACAACATGGAATGCAAATATTCAAATGCCTTGTGTTTTAGGAAGTAGAGATGTGAATTATGCCCTATCAGTCAACCTAATAACACTGTCTACAAAAATACAGTGCAGAGACTTTACTTCTGGTACACACATATTTTCTCCCATTCTAATTATAGCAGTGCTCTTGTGAATCTTTTTTTATTAGCTCCCAAGTTAATATTGGGTTTTACTAGAACGTAGTAGAAACACTATCTGTTAATTCATTGCTGCTGTGATTTTACTATTTGCTTGCCTTCAAAATACAGTCATAACTAATCCTCTGATTTTTTTTTAAAAAAACACCTTGCTCTGTTCATGTTAAATCATCCATGCATTTCTACTTCATTGTTTCTGACAAAGAATGTGAAACAGGGTTCTCAATTCAAAAAACTTTCATTTCCCAGAACAGAGGATAATGGTTGTATCCATGTTAGGTTTTTTTCAGAGTAATTTATCCTCCTGCCATCCACTTCTGATTTCTGGTACCTTATAAAATTTACTAACAAAACAATAATCCATAAAGTACTTTGAAGCATCAGAAAATGCACAACTTGCTAATAATTTTTCAGTGCAACTCAGAAATTAAACCCATAATGGAGAAGAAATCCTAATCCAAGGATGAACTACATGTAGCCGGGGTGGGGGTGGGGGCACATTGAATGTGGTCCTCTAGCTAATTGCCAAAACCCATTGTGAGCAATCAGATCTCTAGTAGTTCAGATCTCTAGTAAGAGTAATCTGTCCCTCCCTCATCAAGAAAGAGGATGGTAAGGGAAAGGCAATGGCAGAAAGAGAGGAGAGCTCCACTTAGGCCCCATTCCCACTGGGCTATAAAGTGAATCAAGAATTGGATTATAGGGACATCATTCCCATTTGAACTCACATTCGATCCTTGTTTAAGGAAAATCGTTCCCATTTGAATTCGCGTTCGATACTACTTTGATCGATTTCTCCAGCGAAAACCTGAATCAGTGGTGGATAACACAGGTTATCCTGACTGCACTTTTCCAGAGGTTTTTTTTTGCAGCTGCTGGGTCAGATCCGGGGCAAACTAATGGGAATGATGAGTGTCCGAATTGGTATTTTAGGAGGGGAGGAGCAATGTTCAAGGGGCTGTGCTGGGGGTGTCACCAGCTTTGTCCTCTTTCCTGCATTCACGGCACCATTTTCCCCCATTCGTGTAGCCTTTCCCCTAGTGGAGTGGGAAGCAGGGCAAGGCGATCGCGTGTGTAGACAAATTAATTTTTTTTTTAAAAAATTAGGCTTTCAATCGCCTAGGCACTCTGTCGGGTGTTCGATCATTGCGAATTGCTCCATTGGCCTCCAAACACAGTAAGCGCATGACGCCCCCCCTGCCAACCACCCCCCGCTCCACATAGATCGATGTGTGAGAAGACCCACTTCACTCCCTTTTTATAACTATTATTTCTTCTTTTTCCTTTTCTTGTTTTTGCTGAGTGCCTAAGCGCCTCAGCGCTCCAGCAGGCCTATAGTTAGGCTGGGGCAACAGGGCCCCAAAGCGAGGGAGACAGAGAGACTTCTACACTGGAGAAATCACCTGGTTTGGCACCACTTTCACTCTTTCCTGGCTTTAGGCTATGGAATTCTGGGAGTTGTGCCCACAACAAACTCCAGCTCCCAGAATGCCATAGCCTTGACCCAGGATGCTTAAAAGCAGTGCCAAACCAGGTGATTTCTCCAGTGTAGATACAGCCTCAGTCTGTCTCTTTCTCTCTCTGGTGTGCACGCATCTGCATGTTCCCCTGCCTGCCCCTTCTGAGAATTGGAGTTTTTTGTGGAACTAGGTGCGCGCACGCACACACGCACACGCACACACACGCACAGGAAGACCTTTGGATGTGAACTGGATCCCCTCTTATTCTTCCTCCTCCTCCTCTTCTTCCTCCCTTCTTCTTCCTCCTCCTCCTCTTCCACTCCAACTCTCAGAATTCCATAGCCTAGAGCCAGAAAAAAGTGAAAGAGGTGCCAAGAGTGTGGATTCAGCCTCTCTCTCTCTGGTGCGCCCATGCTTCCCTGCCCCTCCTGGGAGTTGGGTTTGTTGCTGGCCGGCTGGGCCCTTCCAATTTCTCCTCCTCCTCCTCCTCCTCTTCCTTCCCTCTTCCTCCTCCTCTTCTTCTTCCTCCCATTCCTCCTCTTCATCTTCTGTTGTTGTTGTTGTTGTTGTTGTTGTTGCGTGCCTTCAACTCCTTTCTGACTTATGGCAAACCTGCAGAGTTTCCTTGGCATAGTTTCTTCAGGAGGGGGGTGTTGCCTTTACTTTCTTTTGAGAGGCTGAGAGAGTGTTTCTTGCCCAAGGTCTCCCAGTGGGTTTGCATGGCCAGTCTGTCTCCTCAAATTCTCTAACCACCAAGACAGACTCCTCTTCTTCCGCCCTTCTTCTTCTTTTTCCTCCTCCTCCTCCTCTTCTTCCCCTCTACCAATCACAATGACTCCTAGCCATCCAAGCGCTCAGGCGCTTCAGCGATTCATTGACACCTCCCCACACATACACATACACACACAAACAACCCAGAAAAACAGGTTTGAAAGATGCAAATGGGAACGGGGAAAAAAAGTAGCCCGAGTCAAAATGCATTGAAGCAACTGACGTCACTGTGACGTCTAATCACCTAAGCGCTTGATTGACAGCTTAAAAAAAGGAGAAACCAGTTCCAGACAGGCAATGGGAATGGGGAACAAAAAAGTCCACGTCAAAATACAACAGAAAAATATCAATGGGTACGAGAACATGGGTCAAGAAAAACCAAATCTGTTTGCTCCCTTTTGTAATGGGAACGATGGATGTGATCCGAATACGACTCGGGAACTCACTCCGAGTCTGACTTGCAGCAAGATTTGTCGCTTTATCGCCCAGTGGGAATGGGGCTGTTTGCTACATCACCCAAGCTGCTAACCTTTGGCCCCAACAGGGATCCCAAAGGAACACCACATTAAAGTTCTTTATCTCCATTCCAATTCATTGAAGTCTCATTTAACTCAATGTGAAGTAAGTAAAGATGTGGAAAATATTTATTCTTCAACCAGCAGATAGATTGTTCATTTCTAGATCAGCTATTGTTTCATATTAACCCATAATACTTTTATTAACTTATAAAAATCAGCCTGTTTGTAAAAAGGCTGGCTACAGCTTACTAAGGGATGTTTTGTTGGTTTGTTTTTCTCATATGGGTGTTGTAAACTGGCATCTGCCTACCAAGAGGAAGAAAAACACTTTGAAACCTTAGGTTGCTTGAAAAAGTCTTTATCAGACAATTTCATCCAGCTACCTTATAGTGTACTTCTCTTGCAGACGTATTTTTACAATGGAGTAAACCCAGTGATTTTAGCAACTCTTTCTTGTAAACCTCTGTCATTTAAGGAATAGAAGTAATCAATGATAAGTAAGGTACATAGGGGGAAGAATATCTAGCTCTGTTTCTTTTGGGTAGAAAAAACTGAGACACATCATATAATCATCATGCTAAAACCTACTACCACCAATAATAAACAAGGGCCAAAAGTTGATATATTTAGGGCATAACTAGATGTTGGAGTGCAAAGATATAGCCGTGTTAGTCTACAGAATCAGTATGTAAAGAGATCTTGTAGCACCTTTGAAACTAACTGAAATAAAGAAGTTGGCAGCATGAGTTTTCGTAGACTTCAGTCTACTTCCTCAGATGCATATAGAGGATATGCCTCTAAGATGTACACTGAAGTTTCTGAAAGTTCATGCTGCCAACTTCTTTATTTTAATTAGTCTCATAGATGTTGGAGTGGAAACTATTAGAAGGTGTTACAATGCATAAAATCTTGAAAGAGTTTGCCACAACTATTGGATAGACTGGAACAGCCCAAAGTTAACCCAGAGTAAAAGTAGTCCTAAGGAATTTCTAATACAACAGGCTGGGATGGGTTTTGACTTCTACTGTCTTCTACTGTAAGCTCTGCTAGCTCTTGGCCATTTTGGCCAGTTAAGGTTGAACTGCAGCCCTAAAATTATATTATTAATAGTAGTAGTAGTAATGAAAAGATAGGTTTAGAAGTAGGAGTTTGCCAGGGCAGCTAATATGTTTTACAAAGAATAGTGGCTTTAACTGCAGAGTTTTACTGTTTTGGATGACACATGTAACTATGGCACTAGTTGATCTGCCAAAAGGGAAAAATCCATCCATTTTGCAAGACTGCAGTTAGCTCTCCCACATAACCTCTCAATCCATCTCAGAGGGAAAGCTTATAAAAACACAGACAAAGTATTAGACTGGCAAACACTGTGTCTGCAGACTGGACTTCCTGATTACTTTTGATGCCATGGATTGTCTTGTTACAAGGACAGAAGTGAAAGCTTCTCATAAAAGACAATGGAAAAATCAGCACTATCATAGCTGTGATTTGGCAGTAGTTATACACCCTGCCCCCCCTTCTGTCCAGCAGAAGCAAAACTAGAAGTTCATAGTGTTTCAAATGCAGGTCTTCTAATAAGGAAAATGTGAACTGTCATGAGTTTTTAATAGTCTAGAAAGTTACTCTTCCTGCCAATGTTTCCTGTGAATAACATAGTACCAACACTTATTTCCCCCACCCCCGCAACAGATTAGGGCAAATATCCCATGTTAGAAATATCCATATAACACACATATATTGCAAATGAGTATGTGGGAGAGGACGGTGAGGAACTTCCATATACCTGAAATATAGTCCATCCAATGTTACTACATACTATAAACAGGGGCATGAGGTGGTCTGTATTATGATCTCCATATTTTGCTTGTGGACTGACATTAATAGAATTAATACAATATTTATGCAATAATTGTACAAGTATAATAAAGAATTATCACCTTTGTGCACTTTACTGGTGAGATAAAATGCCACAAAGGCATGTCTCCACTGTAGTATTATAGATTAGCATACTAACAAGAGATTAAGATATATATGGGACAATTATAATAATAATAAAAGTATTTATTTATATCCTGCCTCTCCCTGTATTGGAGACAGGATCTAAAGTCATTTCTATGGAATTCTTTTTGTTAATAGCAACAGTGTGGCTAAAGCATCTGAAATCACCACATTTTCAGAAAACATACAGCATAGCAAAATACACACACCCCTACATAGAGATAAAACATCTCTGATTGCAACACAGTTCAATCTAGTTAAACTGACCCCAAAGCCCCCTCCAACTCCGAAGCCAGGGCTCATGGAGACACATTGTGTTTTTGTTACTCCTAACAGTATAAAAGAAAGATGGCAACTAAAAGCTGGTAACAGAGACAGCAATATTCCACAGAATTCAATTGCTCCAACCCCACCCCTCAGCAATCAGCTACTGAGCTATGGTTCTACATTCATATCACACTTACTTTGTACAGCTGCTCCTTCATTAGGGTTGGAGTATCCTTCACCTTTCTGTTTGATTCTGCGGATAATTCCTCCATTCTCAAATAAATCTTCCCCTTTGAAATCAAGCAGCTCAATCTGAAGAAGGGGAAAAAAGACCAAACTTCAAAGCAATGATGTTACCTAAATTGGAACAATGTAATACAGTACTCATATTTTGAACAAAAGGACAAGAGAAGGAAGAATGAGATCTTAGGGCTGACTGATCCACATGGCCATTCTTCTAATCAGTTGCTTTTCCCATGTTCATGACAAAAGGGTTGTATGAATTATTCAGTCCAACTGTGGCATCTCCTCAAAGTGAATAATTCAGACACAATATCATGAACAATTTAAAGTGAACAGAGGGCTCATGGGAGTCATCCCTACACAACAGCTTATTAAAATCAATAATGGAGTCAAAATGTCCCTGGTCTAAGAGAAATACAACCAAGCAACAAGAAAGCAGTAATTCTGTGAAGTTCTACAGTATGATATACCATAATTCCTTTCTTTCCTTTCTTTCTTTAGCTGTAATTGAGTTCACTAGAGAAAGAAAAAACAAGGCATAGAAATGTAATCGAGAAACCATGTTTTCCCAGAGCCTGGGTGCAGTTTGCGTACTCCATTGTATCCAAAATGCCAAGATGGGTTTTTGCTATTTGCTTTGCACATGTTTCCATGACTTTGTAGTAAATAAGGGTTGTACAGGTTAGCAGAGCAAGGAGCAAATCACTGTGCCCTTCAGTGACACTCGTTTCAAAAGAGGCAGCACATCTTGATTAAAAGGCTCATGCTATGGTTAAGAGAATCAGCCACATGCCATGACCGTTGCCAACTAGCAGTTCAATTCACTTCTGACATTTCCCCTCTCTCTTGCCAATATGTGCAAAGCAAATGACAAAACCCAATTATTTTACAAAGGCTGTATCCACACTGCTGAAACAATCCAATTTGACATTACTTTAACAGCCATGGCTCAATGCTATGCAATTCTGGGGATTGTAGTTTGTTGTCACACCAGAGGTCTCTGACAGAGAAGAATATCTCACAAAAGTACAGTTCACAGAATTCTACAGCATTGAGCAATGGCAGTTAAAGTGGTGTCAAACTGGATTATTTCTGCAGTAGAGATGCAGCCTTAGAGATACAGCACCTAAACAAGGCTAATATTACAATTGTCAGACTTATCCATTAGTTTCTAAAAATACCATTAACCTCAAAGTCTAAGGGAGCTTCAAAACTAGGCTTTAATCATGCAATCATTCTGCTTCATTCATCATTTGTTACAGGAAGTCCTCTAACCCTCTCAGTTTTCCCACCACTTCTCCCATTTGTTTTCTTTCCCAAAAGCATGAATTAGGAAGGAAAAGATGCAATAGCTTCAGAATCTCTTTTTAGAGCTAGCCCTATGAGCCCTCTATGTGGAAGCACCCCAAAATAACCTGATTGCACTACTGATAGAGAAAAAAATGGAGAGGACAGGCAGTAGTGGAACTTGAGCTGGTCCTCTACAATACTACAAAGACCAATCGTTGGGTAGCAGGTGATGGGGCCATTGCAAACAGGCCTAACATTGGCACTTGGACTTATATAGGCATGTTGGGGACCATCAAAGCTGATGCTGCTCACTGCTGCACCTTTTCTTTTTATTTTCAAAACAAAATCAAAAATGAAAAAATTTAATCAGGGTGACAGGCAAGGTACATACTCATTTTACTTGTTTAAAATTAAATATACATATTTTATCTATTTCTGCAATAAAAACTGTGCTTATTCACAAATAAATATGTTTATTGCCAGGGTGGAAGTAACGCCTATAGTCATGAGAGTTCCCTAAGTGAGCTTAAAAATCAAAACTCAAAGTTTTCATTTTTGTTCTTTCCCTTTTCTATCAATTTTTTAAAAATGTTTTCCCTCTCTAACAAATGAGGGAGCAAAAAAATATATTGTAAAGCATGGAACAGTGTTGAAGGAAGAAGAAGAGAGAAATATCAGTTCTGAGCCTCTCAAGTGAAGTATACATCCAGCCATCCGTTGCCTCCCCAACATAAAATCATGAAGATCAGAGTTTAACATTTATGGCTTCACAACTGAGACAGGCAGGTGTGTGTTTTGATTGCTGTACACACAGAAAAGCTCTGAACAGGTTAGCAATCTGTCAGCCTCAGTCATTTCCATACTTATCTTTCAGGATGTTGTCTAAATGCTATGAATACTTAATACATTAATTTCTTTAAATCACAATGAATTCCAAAATGAATGCAAAATGTGTAAGGGAAGACAATTTAAGTGCTGCTTATATAAGTCAATTGTTATGTGAAATCAGGTAAGAATGGCAGGAAAAATAATTCTGCTCAAAAACCTGTTTGTTTCTCTGCAATTAAATGTAAAACTTTGACATGGTCAAAATTTATTTATTTCAGATGCTTTGAAATAAAACGTTTGTTAGAAACCAAAACTGCACATATTCTGGACAGCAGCATGCTCCTCGATGTTTTAAATACAGTATTGGATTAATGGTGGACACTATTTGGTGCTTTGCCTTATGTATCAACATGTCTTTGGCTGGCCCCATATTCTTTCTCCAATAATCTTTTTGGTTGTGGGAGAAGGTATGCCTCTACTGGAACCAAACTTTTTCCTGTCTGCACCCAAACTGTAACTGTCCCAAGCTAATAAAACCAGTACAATGTGCAACACTGCTTCACCACTACTGGATAATGCTTATGACATATGAAAGTGACACAGATCTTTCCATTCACCTACAATATATACATATCTGAAGTACCATATTTAAATATTAAAGATAAATATCCCCATATAGCCCATTTTGATCTTTCAAGTCTAAGCTTACCCATTTTCCAAGAAGTATCCCACGTGTTAGAAAATGTATGAAGAGGGATTTCCCTTTCAGCAAGGTTCCCTTCCCCATACCCTCAATTACATCTGAATAGCAATATGGTTGCTGAAAAATTACAGCTAATTCAAAGGTGTAACAGAGAGACACTGCTTGCCCTTAAAAATGTTTGAATAAGCCAGACATGAGGAATCCCTTTTCTGACAAACTTTCCTATCTGGCCTGTGAAAACCTCCAGTGATCTCATTTCTCCAAACCACTGTATCATTGAATATATAGCAGTAGAGCAGCTTTTGATTATATTGTTCACAAGCTTCTACTAATAAGAATGATCCAAATGCTGCTGGATTAGTCTGCATGAATGCTGTGAATGAGAAAGACAGCAAAAAATGAATGGGTACTGGAAAAAATACATCAGGGCTAAATTTGGCAGCAATTAGTACACTTCCCATGACTGGACAGATCAGAGTCTCAGGATCAAAACAGATGGACCAGGACTGCAGCAACCACATGGCCCACTCCTGAAGTGGGCCACTGTCATAGTCCCAGACAGGCCAGCATCAGGAGTGGGTTAAATCATTCAGTTATGTTGGGCACACTGACTCTAGAACGTCCTTCCCAAAGAAAGCCCATTTAGCCTGTTCTCTGATGCTTTTCTGCTATCACACAAGTATGTTCTTCTGGAGATAGGTCTTGGGCCTCAGAAGCTGACTTGTTATGGACATTCTAAATATGCTGAAATTTGTCCAATCAGTTGTTGTTTTTATTGATTCTTACCTGCATGTATCTACTTGCTATTTTATTTTGTTTATTATTGCTGTTCTTTGTTTTTAGCATTTGGTGAGAGCTTAGGAGATAAATGGAACAAGTAAAATCAATAAATATACACACCTCAAAGAAGAGTGTTGCATTTGAGGGGATCTTTGGAACACTACCAGCAGAACCATATGCATATTCTGGTTTACACAGCAAGTGGCAGATTTCCCCTTTTGTCATGGTGGCAACCCCAATATCCCAGGCCTTGATGACTTGGCCTAATAAAAAAGAAATGTCAATTGAAGAGTTTTGTTTAGTAAGCTTACAGAAGAAAAACGTAAGTTTATATTCTTTCCTTTTAAAATACCTCAAGATATTTTGGAAATGTACATTTTAATGCTCAGGTATATAAACTCTTATGAAAAACACATCAAGCTTATCTATAAGTCTCAACTGCTCAAGTGTTTAAGTAAGTTGTGGACAAGTTTCCTATCCTACAACTTTCACTCATTTCAGCAAAGAGATCTATGCTGGGATGCACAGCCTTTGGCTATGGGTCTAGAGATACTCTTTGGCCAGCACTAGTGTTGCCAAGGAGCTGGCAGGATACCACCCAGTTACCCCAAAACATAGCTGAACAGATGGAGTGTGAGTGGAAAAAAACTGTTTTCTCACACTAATAGGTAACAGCAGGAGAGAACCAGTGATTTCAGATTGCATCTGTACTGCAGTAATAATCCAGGTTGACACCACTTTCATGGGTTAATGTTATGGAATTCTGGGAACTGTAGTTTTGTGAGATATTTAGCCTTCTCTGACAGAGAGCTCTGTTGCCACAACAAACTACAATTCTCAGAATTCCATAGTACTGAGTCATGGAAGTTAATTTCAACCTGGATTATTTCTGCAGTGTGGATGTATCCCCGGTGGAGATCTCAGTGATGACTGCTGTAGGATGGGAGAGACTTTCAGTCCTAACAACCTGCAATTATCCCTTCATCTGATCAAGGAGGGAGGGAAGATTTAACCACTACTCCCATGGCTTTGCATTGCAGCCCTTTGAACTGAAAAAGGAGTTGGGCAATGCAGCTTTACATAACAACCCAAATCAGACACAACGTTAAATCATGGTTCAATATCACAAGCCACAATGATTTTTGACCTTGCATGCTCCCCACCCCACCAACTGTGCATGAGGAAAGAGATGTAAGCTTAGATGGAGCACATATTAGTACCAAACATGGTTGTATAAACAGCCAAAACAGCTATGAAGCTACAGATAATAATCTAGGATGATAATTCATCCATTCCCAAGGACTCAAAAACATAACAAAACTGGTAAAATCCAAGCAAACAAATACTTTCTCCAAGGCCACGATACTCCAAGAACAGTCTGGACTATTCTGGCCCTGGAGTTGCCCTGATGTCCCCCAATTATCTCTCCCCCCCCCCACCGATTGCAATGCCAGGTGGTTCTTCACCCCAGAACCGGAAAAGGGACCCTGTGTTGTCTGGACTTCCCACCAAGAGGACAGGGGAGGACATTTTATTTGTCCATGTGGACAACCCCCAGACTGTATCTGCTTGCCAAAAAAGCAATTCTCTTACTGTTGTCAGACTCATTCTTTGATACACCTTGTGAGGAAGGATTATCCACAGCTGAAACACAGCTATAGAGAATGTCTCCTGATATCACCAAATAAAACTAAGTAGTAAACCTTGCTATCAGGAGGCTACTCTAAGGATACCTTGGTGAATGACTGGGTAGGGTGAATGCCATCAGTGACAGACACTTGCATGTCTTCCAGTTTACAAGAACTGTCAATCATTTTTATTGTTGTCTGGATTCAGATATAAAAGATGAGCTTGGAGAGAAAACCTCTAGATTCTGGAGGTCAAAATAATCATAATAACTAAGATTTTTGTGAACTATCAGTACAAATTCACAAAGATTTGTTCCGTAAGAAATCTTTCAGTTTTCAGCCAATCCAGCCTCTTACAGAATAAGACAATTACTTCTCTGAAGCTATTGTCAATGAAAAAAGATTCAAAAAGGTTCTGCTGTTCTTTTTTTACAGTTGAAGTCCTAGTTTTCTCAGAAGAAGTTTAACAGAAAATATTTATTTAAAAATACAACAACTCAGGCTCCAATTAACATATACATTATCTCAGTACTTTTAATTTCATTTCATTCTTTTGATTTAATTTAATTTAATTTAATCTGTGTCCTGAGAACATTTAAGGGAATTCCAGTTAACACCTTGCTAGCAAACAAAAACCTTGATAGGTGCCTGTGTATGCCAACCTGCTCAGAGTGCCTTGGCTCTGAGGACTGTCCCGGAAGACAGGGAATAGACAAATAAGTGGCACAGACACCCTGTTTCCTTCTTCCCTCACAATTACTGACAGCTCTTTTTTCATTTCCTCACCATTAGTGGTAGTTTCAAACTTTTTCTGTTGCCACTGGCTTCGACTTCAACTGGCAGTGGCATAACCACACTGGTGGACCCAGTAGGATCCTGACCATGACAAGCATCCTGATATGATGTGTGTATTCCTTAATTGCACCAGTTACTATTGTAGGTTTGGGTGGAAAAAAGAGATTTATCTGTTTTTCTTTAATAGAGAATATATACAGAATAAAATACAGAACTAATATTCCAGGAAGAAAGTTAAATCAAAGGAGTTAAAAAGCATGTAACCTTAAACACACACTTATTTTATATAGAATGGAACAAGAAGTTTCCAGTATATTGTCTTTCATATACAAACTTCTTTAGCTTTTACAGCATCTTCAAAATGCAACAATATTTTGCCTATACAGAATAGGAAGACAACATTCATTCCACATTGTTAGGGCCACAAGTACCACTTACAAATAAGGATGTGGTTGGTAATATTTCCCATGGGCATTTTTTTCACATTTACTATCTGGGATGAATGATGTCTACACATTCTGTGTGGCACTGTTGTATTTATGATTTGTTACTTTATTATCAATGGAAAAGGGAGCTGGCTATAAATGTTTGTTCAGGGGTACAGGCTTAGTAGTTCTTATGATTGGTTCTTGATTCATTTTACTAGAAAGATGGTTCAGCCATTTGATTTCCTCACCTGAAAAAAGCAACATGCAACATATGAGGCTACTGAACATGTAAGCTTTCTTCACAGTTGCAAACAATTCTAGACTTACTTAATAAATGCACAAAAAGGCAACAACCAGACAAAGTGCTAGATGAAGCCAGCTTTTTACTATCCCATCTCACTCTTACTCAGTATCTTGTTCATGCTACATGACAAACCAGGGAGCCACATAAACCCAGTTTATTCATGCTTGCAGAAGGAGCAGCCAAACAAACCATGGGGTGTCATTTTATAGTTTATCATGTTGTGTAAAACCAGGTGCAGCTGCCATTGTGGTGTATTTCTTTCTGAACAAATCAAAATTGGTGCCTATTAAAAAAACTAAAACAAAACATGGATTCCATCTTTCGTTTATAGGGGAAGAAAGCAAACCAGAGTGGTAATTGCACCTAGGTTTGCACAACATGATAAATCATAGAGCCAAGCTCTGTTTAGCCACTCCTGCTGCATGAAAGAATGGTTAAGCAATGTGCATCAGCACACTAGTTGGTCATGAGAAGCCAGGATTCTTGTAGATCCCTGGCTTAATATGTAGAAGTTGATCTTGGTTGCTTGTCAAAGAAAATTGCACAAAACCAGCAAGTGTTAGCTGGGTGTTCAACTGGAAGCCTAGTTTGAGCCTGGAAAAGTGGGGGAATGAATATGTACATTAAGAACAGACAAATAAACTGTATTCAAAATGTCCATGCTTATATACAGGTGCTGGAGGATATGTCCCCACCCCAAAAAAATATATTTGTGTGCATACAGTTTGGATGATAAGTTGTTGATTCAGCAATACTTCCTATTTTTAACAAGTGCAGTTGGGGGATAATCGACACTAGAAATCTAAACAGCTATTAAATTGTCATTATTTCCTTCAAGAAACCACAGGACTTGTAATTTTGTCAGGAATATCTTTTAAATTCCTAGCTTACTGGCGTAGGTATTAATTTTGAAATTTCCTAGACTATATTGGGGCAACTTAATAATTTAACCAACTTCAGTTTGTCATGTTTGAGGATTTGTGTCTTAAACAGGACTAACAAGAACGTAGTAACATTTGACACAACATTTCACAATAGGCAAGGAAACAAAATGACTGAATTGCATAGCACTGGCAGAACCCCACACCTGCCAGTTCCCAGCCCTTCCTGTATTTGCTCTTACTCATAGTCACAGTCTCTCTGAAAACAGGATTATATATAATTAAACTGTCATTTGATTGACAAGAACCCGCACTATATCCCTAAAGCTTTCTTTACCTTTCTCCACCTTTTCCACTCTTTACCTTTGCCCAGGCTGAAGATAAATGGCTCATTCCTGTCACGGCTGGAATCAAACTTTTTCCCATTTGCCAGCTTTCCTTTGTAGTGAACATAAACCTTGTCTCCAATCATTGGAGATTCATCTTTATTCCCTGGCCTCTTCACAATCTAGAATGAAGATATGAAAAGTCAAGTAGATAGGAGCTCATGTGTACTGCTTGGACACTTGCAAAGGATTTCCACATCAATCAGATACATGAGTCTGTAAATTTAGGGTCAGTATCTAGATGTAAGCCGATAGGCCAGCTGAAAAACAATCACTAGATGTAAGAGGGCAACTATATAAGGACAATATTCCAGAAAACTACACCACTTCCAGTCCAATTGTTCTTAACATTTGTTAAGACTCAGTTTGCTGTATTGGATGTTTTTTTTAAAAAAGATACTTAACAGTTCAGATTCACATAATCAAATCTTAATATAAGAGAATTTTGTGAGGCACCAACTAAACACCATGTAAAACTACAAATCCCAGGGTTGGATAAGATGGAGCTACAGTACTTAAAGTGGCATCAAACCCTATTATTTCTACAGTGTAAATGCACTCAAAGACTGGTACAGGTCAGAAACCTATTGAACTGCTGGACTATTACACTTTTTGAAAGAGAAGGGCAGCATGCTTCCTTCCTCTGAATTGAGGCAAGTGAAGGCTATGGACAGATATTTCTTTTTTGTAGGGGCACTTTGGTTGTAACAAAATCCATTTCTTGCCCATTCATCTGACTCCACCTTTTATTATACCCACATGCTACCAAAAGAAACTGCTGTTCACTCAGCTCCTTTTTAAATTTGATAGTTTTTTACATTAAAAAAAAAATCTCAGTTATAATAATAATCAATTTTTAGTACATTTCTAGTACAGACCGCCACAAAACGGCAGTCTGCAGGCACCTGTTTTTACTCCAGAAGGATGGTGCAGCCCCCAAACCGTGCACCATCACTATGGAGTAAAAAGAACCCAGAAAAAATGGGTTCTTTTTGCACCACTACAGTTACATTGCAAGTGCGCCAATGGCACACTCGTGACATAACTGGAGCGGCGCAATGTGTGGACACTATGCGTCCATTATATCATAGCAGCGGCAACCATGTACACGGGATGCTGCCATTATTGTGTTGCTTGCTTGTATTATGGTTAGGGACCATGCAGTTGCCGTGTGGTCCTCAACTCTAAAATCGGCACTAGCATGGTGCTTTTCTGTGGTCTGTACTGCACCTGTGATTGTGTTTTAATCATGGAAATATTTCTATTTTAATTTTGCTGTGAATCAGCTCAGAAATTACAAATGAAAGATAAGGATACAAATAACGTTAGATACGGTACATTTTTAAAATTATTTTTACATAGAGTAGAGTTTTTCACTCTTTCACTTCATTCCACCATACACCAACCAAGGTAAAATGACAGAAGAAAGAATTAGTCAGTTTCTACCCAACATAGTGAAACATGAATAGTGGGAGAACAGAAGGTTAAAATGCATGTGTCTGCTGGGCAAGAAACACTGCTTGGACACATTAAGCATGTCACTGAAACTACTCTTTATCCTTGGCTAGGTTTTGTTGTCTTGGTGCACTCACACTGGATGAGAGTGATTTGATTGAAACAAAATTCGAGAACAAGGCTAAAGTAATGATGTTGGTCCTCTGACTTGGACAGAGTGCCAATCCATCCTTCTGTTTAATTACTCAGGCATAGGGCTCTGGTGAGCTCTTAAATTCATTGAAGTGCCTGGATGGAATAATAAAAAGGCTACAAGGCTGCCAAAAAGATGCAATCTTGCATCTAGGTCAGGAATCTATAATTCTGGCAGGTTCAGAGGCTAATCGTCTACCCCTGGGACTCTCCAATATCAACACGGACTGCCAAAAATGCCCAAAACCACAAACAGAAGTGGCCAGAAGTCCATTTCTGGTTTTGAAAAACTGGTATTTTTAATGCTAATTGCAGAATGATGCAATTTACATCCTATTGTGCTTTAGTCAAGAGGAGCTCTATTTTTAATACAAATGGGGTCATGAAAGTTACTTAAAAAGTGAATTGTCATTACTGGAGGTTTCCAGAAATGACAAGTCACCTTTTTGATGAGGGGGGAAAACATTCTGGGGAATTTGGAGGGTCAAGGATCCAAAAAACAGTCCTGGGACACCAAGGTTACACTTTGCTTGCTCTTGATATAGATAGTCCCTTTTTCACTCTGAAGAAATCTGGAGAGCAGGGTTCAATTCCCAGCTCAGCTATGAAACCAACTGTCACATGCTCTCAGCCTCAGAGGAAGTCAATAGCAAATCTCCTCTGAACAAATCTTGCCAAGAAAACCCTATGATCACCATAAGTCAGAAACAATTTGAAGGCAATGGAAAAAAAGAAAAGAAAGGAAAACAATGACAGCTGTATGTGTATATACACACACACACACACACACACACACACACACACTGATACGTACATGCATTTTAAAATATGAAACATTGTTACTACTAAACTGAAATAAAATAGAATGCATAGAAGATTTCAGGACCACTATTTTTACAACATAATAGTATGGAATGATATCGGGGTAGTAAAATCTCTAATGGATTGCAAAGATTGATGGCTGAACCTCACATGAAAAGAAGAATTGTCTAATGACTAGTGTTCAGGATTCCTTGGGTATATATACAGAAGGAATATTTTGATCATTTTTCCCCACAGCCTCACCTTCAGAACTCCTCTATCTTTGTTTGGTGTAATATCCTCGCCTTGTTCAGCAAGAGTTGCTGTTGGGACATCTCCTTCTTTCTTTGTAGCCTCATCAGTTGTCATGTTCTCATTTCACAGGCACTGCCTTTGCAAAGGAACACATAGACACAAACACTGAATGAATATTGATCACCTGTTCTATCAAAATTCAAAACAACACAGTGAAATACTGTTATCTATCATGTCAGCATGACAACTCAGCATAGTAATAATGGAGTGGTTATACTACACCATTCATAGTGTGAATGGTATAATAAAATTTAACTCATTACAGGGGCAGGGCCTTTTTTTCTCTGTTGAGGGACTGAGTCCCTTAAAAGTTATACTTAGGGTTGCATGCTGGCAGTGGTACAGTGTTCTAGAGGTCCATTTCCTCTTTCCCCTATTTTCTTTCTCCCCCTTTTCTCTCTCCTTTTCTTGGTACTGAGGCAATAACACTCTGAAAGCAGTCCAGCTATTTCCACACTTTCAAAGTGCTTGGAATGTTTTGGGAAAAACATGTTTTGGAAGGCCATAGACACATGTGGCCCATGGAATATTGTTTCCTATTTCAGAGATGCTGGAATATCTGGATATTTCAAAAGAAAAATTAGATGTGCATAGGACCACACAAAGGAAAGTGTTAAACCATTCACTAATATCGTTTTTAAAATCTTCTACATTATACAAGAAAGACAAAATCAGAAGTTTAAATGAGTCTTCCACCATGGAGTCCTCTTTAAAAAGACATAGGCACCTGTGTTTTCATTATCAAATGACTTTTTTAAAAAAAAAATCCATAATATGGGTTATATACAATCTTCAAAACTCATATGTCCCATCCATAAACAAAATGTCACATTAGTGTACACATCATCATAAATAAAATAAGTTATCAACACATTTTTAGCAGTTATATATTTAGAAGCAACCAGCTGGATCCTGCCACTCCAGAAAATGTTCATGCTTCTCCCTCTCCCACTTGGAATACATACTTAATATAGCGTTTGCTTTCTCTAGCACACAAATGCAATAAGGATGTATGTGTTTCAAGGACACAGTCCACAGAAGAAAGAAGTAGAAAAGAAATGATAGAAATTGGATTTGAATTTGTTAGTAGGCATACAGATGATTAGCAGATCAATAAGTATTTCTGAATCCCAATAGTTTAACAATGGCAAGTAAAATTATACATTAAAAAAATTATCTGCCATGTCTAGCCTTGTGTTACTTGCTTCTCTTTCAGCCTCAGTGGTCCTTGCCTGTAAATAGGAGGATTAATTGGTTGTCACCAAGTCTTTATTAAACTCTGTTGCTCATTTCTGAAGTGGTGTTAGAATTTCATCTGTAGTAGCAATTCACATATTTTGACTACTCTATATAAGTCAAGCAGGTGGCTGAATGATGCAGCAGGTATAGCAGCTTGGTTGTCTATACTGAAATTAGATACAACTAGATGTGTAACTGAATGTGATAGAAGATCTAGTAAGCTTGGGTTTGGGGAAGGGAAAAACATTGTAAAGATTATGGAAGAGTTTACGTTTTCAAAAACAGTCTCCTAGCAATATGTAAGCAGAAAATGCATGTAAACAGTGCATGACACAGGTTGTCTACACTGACAAAAAAAAAATCTGCTATGCAACACATTTTCCTGGTCTGCAGTGACCCTATTAATGCCACACACATCGAGGTGAGACTGGCATAACCAGCCACACATTTCCTCCTGACAAACTCACTTCCCCCTTGCAAAGGGGATGTCCAACATCTCCACATTATTTTCAGCCATATGGTCATGTCTGTGCTGCTTTTTTGTCTCTTCCCATTGTGCATGTGAATATACATATTTTCACTTTAAGTGTATGGATCCAGTCACCTTTCTTGTCCCACACATCTGCATTCCCATAGGATGGCATGCATAAGTGATGAGCAGGTCATCATCAAATGATCCATGTCAACCCCCCCCCCCCACCAACCTGTTCCTTCCATCCAAATCTCTCTGCCCCACCCCCTGCAGCATTGTGTCTTCCTCATAGTGACTAAGACATGAATATATTTTTCCCAGCAGTGTAGACAAGCCCAGAGAACCAAAATGCAACACTTACACACAGCAGGAAATGCAAACAATATAATAAAACTTCCCATAGCTATTGAAAACAACATTTCCAGGAGAACACTTTAACTGAAAAGCATTGTATGCAAACTGAAGGAAAATGCTTTTTTGTTTGTTTGTTTTAAATAATGGATCATTTACAAAACCATAATTATTAGATCATACTTTTGAGAACTCTGTGGCAAAGTTAACTGTGCTGCATTTTTTTCCATGAAAAAGTTATTTTGCCGTCATTTGGAGCAAAGCTTGTTAGAAACCATTTCCCATTTATATAGATTTTATGCACAAAATGGAAAGGGTCAAACTGTTGCAAACTCATAAAGTTCAAAAGCTAATGTAAGCGTTACAACCTTCTTGTTAAGGCTTCTAAAACATGTTTTCCCATGATGGAGCACTCTATGTGGTTTCCAAATGCATCTGTACACAAGAGACATGCATTTCTGGCAATAAATAAATAGATAGATTTGGGTTGACATATATGAAAAAAGCAATTAAATGTTACTGTACTTGCTGGTGCAGTACTGTGCAGTGGTTTTCTAGGGGTGGAATATTTAACTGAGGAAAGGATAAATTACTAGCTTGGGAAGATGCCACATAAGAAATAAATATGCAACAGCACCACTCATTCTTTTGACCATCCAGTACATAAGAATATGCTCCTAAAATATGCTCCTTAATCAAGTGAAAAATTTTCTCCCAAAGTATTGTCTGAAAATGGCCTGTCTGCTTTACTATTGATTATCTTTTAATTGATTCGGCCACAAGTTTTGAAGACGCCTCCCCCAAAAGCCCAACGGAAAACAAAATTAATTGTCTTTTCCTTAGAATAGGGCTTATGTGTTTGGTATTTCTGATATTGTTGGTCTGGGATCACATTAAAACCTACTCTTGTCCTGTTTCTCCATCAGTTCTGTCTGTCCCCTACTGTTCCTACTAAGTCAGCTCTGAATGTCCCAGTAAATGAAGAAGGAAGGAGAGACAGGTGGTATCACAGAAAGAAAAGGGCTGCTGCGTGCTAACTCTAGGACTGTTTAAAACAAGATTATGTACAAACAAAACTTTTAAAATTAGTGCTTCACGCAGCCAGAAAATTCATTCATAGACCTATTACGCGGTTTGTTGTTGTTGTTGTTGTTGTGTGCCTTCAAGTCATTTATGACTTATGGTGACCATAAGGCAAGCCTATCATAGTGTTTTTGGTTTTGTGTTGGTTTTTTTTTGCAGGATTTCTTCAGGATTTGCCTTCCTCTGAGGCTGAGAGTATGTGACTTGCTCAAGGTCACCCAGTAGGTTTAATGGTCGAGCTGGGAAATGAACCCTGGTCTTCAGAGCCGTAGTCCAACACTCAAACCATTATACCACACTGGCTCTCCATGCACACAGTAATGGCTACTTATTTATTTGCTATTCCTTACTACTACAGATGAACCAAAAAATTATACAACATATCTATGTGTGCTATAAACTAGTTTTAAAAAAGCTATCAATTTTGCAGCCTAAACATCCCGATCTTATTTCACCTTTTAAGTGTAGCTATAGATTAATAATATTAACTGAAAATAAAATAAGTCTTGTTTAACTAGCAGCTTAAAAAAGCGGAAAAATCAAAGCCTGTCTTATTCTAGAAAGCAACATCTGATAGTGTTTGAACAAAGTACTATGTTTGATCATTAACTAGAAAGACACACAAATGCCTTGGCACAATGTATTACTGACACAGAAAGGATACTGTATAATTTACCATTCTCATTTTAAATCCAACTAATGAAATTCTATCGTTTTTATTCTTCCATGTCTGTTATTTCCCAAACACAACCTAACACATTAGTGCAAGTAATGAAAATATTGGCTCTCATTTAACACTTTTATCTCTCCAGATTGAGATAGTTTGTATCAATGCATTCTAGTAAAAGAAAGCACCCATCTGTGCTAACATGATCACTGTCCAGAATATACAGGCATAATTAAACAGAATTTGAAAACCAAATTAAGTCTCCTTCTTTCTCCAGAAAAAATGTCCAACTAGGAACAATATGTCTAAAACAGAAAGTCACAGATGCAGACTCTTTCTTTTTAACAGTATTACAAAATTTATTTTAATATCTAGCACAATGAACCATACCTCCATTAACAGCAGATTGTAAAGCATGCTAAATAGTCCTACAGCCCCTCTGGCATCCTTGGCATGAAGACTCTTTTAGGTGTCTCTTTGACAAATGACCATAGAATCTGATAAAATCTTGTATTATGTTAAATCTTGAACCCCCAAGAACTATAATGGAATAGACCAGTATCTCCACAGATGGATTCATTTGAGTCTGTTGGGTAGAACTTCTACTTCAGTATTTGCTATTTGTGTTTGTGTTCCTCTGAGTTAATAAAACAGACTCTGATGTGCTGAAAGATGAAGACAGGAATCATCAGGGCCTGGAAGAGGAGTGGATAGCATACCTCAGAAGCTACTCAAAGAAAATTTATTACACATGTATATCATTCTGGATGGTGATGGACCACAGTCATACAGTCAGGTTTGCTTGGTATTTGCTGCTGCTGCTGCTAACCTCCCTCGAATCGATTCCAACTCATACCTGTGCCTTTTAGGCATATTCTGAAAACTCTTATTACAGAACACTTTTTAATTTACTCTGGAGTTTATCTTAATCCATTTTTATGTTTAATATGGACTCTTGTTGATAATACTGCATGTTCTGTTTCACTTTTCAAGTGTAACATAAGCTTTGCTAGTGAGTGGAACGATAATAGGGTACCATATGATGTCAAGGGGAAAAACAAATTCATTGAATCCAAACATTTGTACCATGTACACCTTTTTTTCCCCTTGGCATACAAATTATCTTGGTGTTGGAAAATCTCATAAGCAAAGCAGCCCCAATGAGTTCTGTTGCTTAGTAAAGATAGCGTCAATAAAGCCAGATTTTCATATTTTGTTCTTCCCAGCCAAATCATTCATTTACTAATCAAACACAATCTGAAAGGAAAATTTCACAGAGCTGCTTATACATATACACACACAGTACTGGGCACAGCTCAATAGAGTAACTTTAGCACACATATATTGACTTTTTAAAGTTCCTGGTTTATCATCTTTGGCATTTGGACAAATGCACACACAAATCTCAACCACAGGAGGAAAAATGTAATGATGCCAAAATTCAACAAGGTGAGGTGGAAGAGCTTCCATATTTACATTTTTCTGTAGAACCTCATACCCTATTTTTAAAAATGTATGGTTTAATAAAATTAATTAGTAACATAATGATTACAATAGAAGTCATAGACACAAGATAAACCACAAAACATATCTAAAATCAAAGTTGTGTCTAATTTTTTCAGGTGAGTATTGCTAAATAATTATTGGTAGACATTTATGAACAGCATATACACTTTAATTAGGGTAAAATTAACAGATTAACAGTTTTTAGTGCCTTTATTTCTTAAAATATAAAGAACATATGGGGGGCATACACAACTGAGCAGGGATAGCCTGTATTCTAACATAGGAAGGGCACCTCATGCTGCTGCTGTCTGTGTCAGGCCACTGGTGCTACTGAGTGGTTTCAATATTTGCACTTTATTGATTCTCCCTGGGAAATATTTTGAGCTATCAGAAAAACATTTCACAGTTTATACCATATACATTTAATGTTGAATACTTCTTCGGTTTCAATTACTAAATATGTCACAGAAATAATGCCGAATCAGATTACCATTGTTTTAGGTCTGCAGGAAATTTTCTGCTAAACTCATTTCATTGCTTAAACTCAGGGTTTGTCCACACGGGCTGAAAGAAATGGCCTCAACTTGTATCAGAGCTCACCTGTGCAGATGATGCACATTATTGAAACAGCCGGAAAATGGGCCCAATCCACGCCCAAAGGCTTAAGACCAGAGCAAACTACTGTAAATTGCAGATTGCTTCAGTTGAAGCCAGAAAGAATTGGGGGGGGAGGGGGGGACCAGGCAGCTGCCAGCACTGTAAATTTGTTGCTGGCCCACAAATTGATTGCACAAATGCATGAGTGGTCAGGAATACCACTGACCCACCGCACATCCTGTGAAGCAAAACGATGACAAACATGTCATATTATCAACAATAAAATGGATCTAATAAAAATATTAACCAAATGGCTGGTCCGTTGAGGGGCCATGAGGGGAAGGGGAGAAAGAAGGGATATAGAAAGAGGGGATATCATGACAGGACAGGTACATGCTGTACCAATGTGTCACTGATGTGCAGTTGATCAATTGTGTGATTATGTAGATGTTAGCGTGGGGGATCCAATGGGCTCATGGCTGAGCGGGGCAGGGGAGATGATTGGCTGCTGCTAGCAGAGCATCTGTGCACTTATACACATGCATTTGCTGCAGAAGAGAAAAAGCATAATGACACGGCTTATTGCTGCGATTGCTCCAGTATGGTGGGTCTATCTTCTCAATGGGATGCAAACTGAGCGTCAGTTGTCGGCCTGTTATGGGAGTTGGCTATGTGGTCAGTGGGCCCTCCGCACAAATCAGGAAACCATGAGGGGGAGGTTGAGTTGATTTTCACCTCCATCTCTTTGTGGCCTCAAAACTGCCAGTAGTTGCTGTATCACTACTGTAGGGCAGTAGTAACTACGTTAAGGATGGTACCAGTGAGCATCCTTAACATATATAATAACACAGGAGACTATGAAAGCACTTTCTACTTCACTTGTTTTATTGTTTTTACAACAGAAACATTTAGGCTACAATTTCATGGCCCTTGGTATCTCCAATGTTGACATGGATGAGAAATGAGCACATTGGGATAGTTTACCACATCACAAGCAAAGGAAGTTCTGGGTATGCAATATCCTGCCTTCACCCAGTCTTTATATCCCTTATAATACGGGTGCGGGGCAAGTTTAGCACAACTCAAGGGGTGATGTGTTTCCCCCTCACTGCTCACAGGAGGAGTTTTTTAAAGCAAATTTAAAAGGAAAAGTGTGGCAAACATGACCCCTCCTTCCATTCTGATAGCAGGAGCCTGATGGGGCTAAAGAAATGACACTTAACCCCACCACAAGAATTTTCTAATAGTTAAGAAAGAATTTATTTTATTAATTTCACCTATTTTAATGCATTTTACATATATGTAGCTCGTTTTTAACACCCTTTAAAAATTCCTCAAACACATACATTTTTTAACAAGGTCAATACATACTATAAGTTTTCTAACCACATCCAGCTAGATAGACATCATAATACCTATCTTAATGTCCATATAGATACAGATCTTCACTCATGTTGTCTGCACAAGCATGCCTGTTTCCATACCTGGACCATGTTGGATCAGGGATATGTGGTAAATCCAGAGCACCATGCCATTTTCAATATTGACTTTGTTAATAAAATTGCCTCTACTGGAAGCTTCAGCATTAAAATAATCCAAAATCAACACTGATTTGTTCCTTATTCATTCCCTTATTTATACATCTTCCATGCAATGTTGATACTAAATATACAAATTACTGATACTAGGCAATTGTACTATGTAGGTTTTCCTACTATACCATGCAATAATAAATAAGCCAGAATAGAGCACTATCCACTCAAGATATACAGCCACAAAACTGGAACTACATATGGTGATATATCTTGTTCATAAACTTTAATCATCAGAATAACAATGTCATAATTAAACTGATACATGATCTAATAAATCTCTGTTGAAATTATTTTAGGAATAATTTGCCACATAAAAATAAGGTTGCTTAGTCACAGAAGACAACAATTTTTACACAGCATTCTGGCAAAGCCAAATCTCCGTTTCTCCATGTCAGGAAAACTGTCAAACAAATGGATGTGAATTTCACAGCAAGGCTTTCATCTGAAATCTGTAATAAATAAATTAAAGGCGCACTATACAGGACAGCTATTTTTTTTCTCCCCAAAGTAACAGTTACAAGAAATAACAAACACAGGAAAATTAAAAGCACAATGACAAATTACAAGTAAAATATGCTGCAACTTTGGAAATAATTTTTGAAACTGCAAAGTATTTCATCATAATCAGCCAAACGGCAAGTTATCTAAGTGAGGGAGGTGGAAATACTATTTGTTCTTTTTTCTTGATGGGACTGGTCACTGTTTTTAAATGGTTTACATACTGAAAGCCCCTATGGAAAGTAAAACATACACACACTCCTTTGTGCAGGATTTTTTCTCCAAATTTGACCTCCTCTAATTCAAAAGGCAGTCTATAATATAAAAATTCCAGAGCTATACTACCAGAAACATTTTTAAACCATGTAGCTAAAACAAGGAGATCCCAGTTAAATTCAGAACAGATGGCTTTACAATACCAAGAGATACTATTTTGAAAATGTATCCTGCAATTTTCTTTCAATTTAATAAATGTATATAATTTTGTTGCTTGCTTCACACATCAAGAGCCACAACGAACCTAATTGCAGGATTGTGGAAGTAGCCTAGAATCCAAGGCCTACTTTAGGCACATGTAAAGACTAGAACATGCTTCTAGGTATCATTCTTTTCTTTAAAATTAGCATCTCCCAAATCATGTCTCAGAGATTATTTTGGAGGCTCCCTCATTAACCAAAGCATTTTACCAGGTGGCATAGCTGGATGCTGTTTCGGTAATAGATAACCATCATCTGAAGAGCTTATGAACAGTTGTATGGTTCTTTCCACTCCAGCAATAAATGCAGAAAAATAGTGAAAAACTGAGATCTATGATTCCACAAAACTTATATGCAAAAAGGATGAGCAATCCAATGAATCACTTTTATATGCTACTTCAAAAAAACAAATATAAACAAAACCAGAACTGAATTAGATATTTAGCTGAAGTCACAATGCCATTGTCTTCTAAATTACTTCAGACAATGAAATTATATGAATGTTAACAAAATGGATGCATTGAAAAAGTATTGTACTTGGCCTTTTGTGATGTTCATGGCTTTATTTTTGCTGCATATAAATGACAGAGAATCCACTTTCTTTTCTAATCACTCACACTAGCTTCAGGGAAGTGCCTGTGTATGTTCCTGCACACATAGCAATAAATGTATACAAACTGCAAAAACCAAAGAACCTATAATTTTATAAAGACATATATATGTGATGTGTGAAGAACAGTGCTATATAGTCGGCCCTCAGTATGCATGGATTCTTTATTAAGGATTTTCTTTATTAAGGGCCCACTGTATTTCATTTCAAACATGATCTTGAGATACAGACATACAGCCAATACAAATTCATTCAGGTAGGCATATCCCCCTCTCTCCCCAGAATACTTCCATATTATATATACATGGATTACATATATATAGCTCTCCCATGTTAAAAACTTCAGTTAAGCACCTGAGAAAAAGAGCCGGTTTTATAGAAATGTTTCTGGTGCTTAGTAAAATGTTTACAAACATTCTTGCTACATTCCAGCAAGAGTAATTCACACATAGACTTCTATCTAGACATACAAGAAATACCACACGGAGGGAAAATCTATTTAGTTATCAGACATGTGAACTAACTAAATAGTCAGGACCACTGATCACTGGGAGTGGGAAGGCACAGATGCCATTTTCCTTCCCAAAAGAGGGATTCGTACCCTTAAGTCTTATTTAGCTCCTTTGCAGTATATATTCAGGGGCACACACTGTTTTGTGCATTGCTTATGTCAAGTCTGTTTCAAGGGTGGAAAACATTTGGTCTTCCAGATACTGCTGGACTGCAACTCCCAGAATTCCTCACTATTGTCCATGGAGCTGCTGGAATTTGCAGCCCAACAACATCACAGGGCCACATGATATCCATTCTTGGTATAATAGACTGTCAAATTCAGAGGCAAGATCCTCATATGTAGTCTGCCTCTGAACTAATACCACAAAGGTAACAAGTGAGATATCACCCTTAGCATAATAAAAATTACTTAAATAAATATATAATTAATATCCTTTGATGTGATACAGATGCTTGGTATTGCAAAATATATATTTTAAGGTTATAATCTCATGGAAATTGTTGTTATTGTTAACTTCCCTCAAATTGACTTCAACCTCTGGCTTTACAATATTCTACTCTTCAGAGCTGTCATGAAATAAGAAGCTATCTCTGCAAGCTCAGCTATGCTGTTTTAAATAAAGATCTTTAGTACTCTGTTACCACATTTGTCAGTTATTTTCATACCTGACTTACCACCAAAAAAGGCACTTTGTGGAACTTCTTCAAAGTTAAAAATACATCAAAACAGTGTTAAACTCTACCCCTACCCCAAATATTGAATTTCTTGGCTTAAGTCTTAGATTTAAGGATGCACCGAATGTTACAGAAGTACTGAGCAGCACAGGCTGAAGAGTCCTACAGCCAAGTCCTGCACTAGCATCTCATATGAATCGTGGAACCTTTTGAACAGTGTATATGTGTTAAATTAATGTATAATGTGTATTGTTGTTAAATATTTACATTGAGATTGGAAATGCAGTTGTGTTTGCAACATTCAGATGTAGCTGGTTCTGAAGAGCCCAAAAAGAGGTACACCAGGAAATGAAAATATAGTTAAAAGTATAATCAAACAGAGTTTTAAAAAAATTCTCTCTCCACTAATGAAACTTATCTGCTAAATGCAGTGTGAATAATAATAATAATAATAATAATAATAATAATAATAATAATAAGGCTATAACCTCGACACACGTGGGGGAACCTACGTACACAGAAGTATGTAAGTTTGTGAATTACCACAAAGAGGGAAAATTCAAACACAGCCTAGCAAAGCATGCCCAGCAGCACCTAAACATCAATGAATACTGTATCAGGAAATGGGAAAAATAACAACCCATGAAACATGAGAAAGAACAGAGTGAATGCCTTGCTTGAACTCCCTTTTACAACTTACAATGTTCAGATCATTTCCTCAGGTAGACAATATCTCTACTGCACACCTTTGGATGGTTTCCAACATAAAACTTCAATATATTAAATAGTAGTCAATGATTGGCTTTTAATGGTTATATCTGGAAAATAATGTTCATGTGCACACACCCTAAATTACCAGCACATTTGAAAAGGTGTGTATTTAACTGATATTTCTCACAACGTACAGATAAGCAACTATCAGGAAGCAATTGTGCCCCCCCCCACACTTCCAGGTATACTGCAGGGAAAGTTAGTCATTCAAATACCCATGTTCACTGACCACAGTTGATGACTTGAATATGCACACTCTAACTTCAGCTTAAGTACTTTTTTGTGGGATCAAAAGATAGAATCCCTTTCCTTGTAGACACATCAGCATAATGCTTGAGCCAGGAAACCTACAATGCCACATGGTACATTATTGTGGCTGGATTGAACTACAGCTATGGAATGGCTTCAGATTTCAACTGTATTCCATCTCGCTGTCCTATCTTCACTGTCCTATCTGAATGGCTTCTGCCAATTTTGAGATGAGGTGGGTTTCCCCCACTCTGCACTTGAAACAATGAAATAATATTGGTGTCATACTGTATAACAAGTTTGGTGAATCATTACTATGCAATTTGTTATGCTTTTATTCTAATTTTACATATTTTTGGTGTGCCATTTTAATTTTATGTAATACTACTGAAAAAGAGAAAAAAAACATTTTTTAAAAGTTTACTGTGTCAGATGCCATATTCGTTTTAGGTTTAATTTTCTAGAATAAACATGGGCATCTTTTTTAGATCCAAGGGCCAATTTTCTGCCTCTGTGGTCTTCTAGGAACTGCACAGACTGCCAAAAATGCAAAAATAAAAAATAACTAACCCCATAATCAACTCAGATGTGGCTAGCGGTCCACTTCTGATTTTGAAAAACAGTGCAGGTTTTGTAAAACAAAATTAAACAGTAAAAGGTGGCCCACAATCTATCTGAAACACTTCAGCAGGAGAGGAAACTCATTTCTTTGACAGAAAAAGGTGGTTTTGTATAGTTGTAGCAGTCTTGAGTTAACGGAAAAGCCCATTAACTAGTAGTGGCATTTCCATTTTCCAAAGTTTATATTTCAGGATATATTATATATATCTTCTAGCAGCACGTGGCAAATACCATTATAGCATTATACTGATGGTATCTGCAAACTGTGTAATTATTTGGAGATGTAGGGTGTATCCACACTGCAGAATTGAATTGGTTTGACACTACTGTAACTACCATGACTCTATCCTATAGAATCCTAGGTTTTGTAGTTCGGTGAGGCACCAGAGCTCTCTGACAGAGAAGGTAGAATACTTCACCAAACTACAAATTCCAAGATTCCACATGATGCAGCCATGACAGTTAAAGTGGTGTCAAAACGCTTTAATTCTGCAATATGGGTATATCTGTAGACATAATTACAGATACAGTGTGCTCCTTACTTTCATTGGTTTTACTTGTAAGCCAGCTCACTGTTGCCAGTATTTGAATGAAGAGGTTTCCACTTCAATGAGAAATGGGGAAGAAGAAAAAATACTATTACATATAATCCTATCCCACATTAATTTAAGAGTAATCCCTTTCGAAGTCAGTGGGACTTAAATGTATGTAGGCATGCATAAAATAGCTCTATTAAGCGCACAAACTTAAGCCAACATTATTGTTCTCTGAAATTTCATTCACACATTATTCCTGTGACAAAATAGGTATGAGGAACTGATAGATAAAATGTTTCAGGAACACTATTTGTCATGGATAGTATCCAGCAGCTTACCATCCAGGGGATTTGACCCATGGACTGATGCTATGGGTTTGATCACTTGAGATTAGCATTTGGATTATGGCACTAATGTGCAAAAATGTGTGTGTGTGTGTGTGTGTGTGTGTGTGTCTTTAATTCATCTGTCCACTTATGGTGACTTCATGAATTTCATAGGTTTTTCATAGGCAAGGAATACTTACAGATAGTTTTGCTAGTTCCTTCCTCTCAAATATACACTACAGAACCTGATATTCATTGGCATTCTCTTGCTAAAATACTAGCTAGAAAATATCCAACGTTCTAATCTAGTTGCATCCTTTTGTCTGCTTGAAAATACTTGAAAAACAGAGACTGAATTCACTTTTTCCAGCTGACAGACCTACTCATAAGGAAAAGTGAGCCATGGAACAAGGCAGGGAAGCATATCCCTCATTAAAAAAACTTAACATTTCCTGCAATAAAACCTAGAAGTAGAGAACTAATCATCAACTCCCCCTTGGGCTGAGGCATGAACGGCACCAGATTCCCTTGGTTTGAAAACAGCTGGTATTTCCAGCTGCCAAAATATCGAGAGCAAAAATGTGCTACAAATTGGGACTTGCAAAAATAGAAAGTTGATTTGAATGTGCAAGGTTTGTTTGTGATTGAAGAGGAATTTCAGAGGCTGGAGTGCCATCAAAACACATGACTCATAGAAGGCACCTTGGAAATATTAAAGAAAGAGAGAAAGTCCATTTCATGCTGTATTAAATAAAAATCCAATTATCATTAATTTAATTTGTTTGAACAGCAGCAAATTATAAATCCATATCCAAATAGCTACTGTTCCATGATGATGATGATGATGATGATGATGATGATGATGATGATGGTGTTGTCTTTCAGTTAGTCTGACCCTAAGCTGCTTGGGTATGATAGGTCATAAACAACACTTTGAATTGTGTCAGAAGCAAACTGGTACCCAGACAGCCTATTTTAACAAGGAAGTTATATGTTCCCTGTAATCAGCTCTGGTCAGCACTGTGGCTGCAATACTTTGGACTTGCTAAAGTTTTCATATAGTGTTCAAAGGTAGCCCCATGTAGGATGTATCACAGTAATCCACATGGGATATAATCAAGGCATGATTCATCATAGACATATTTGACATTTCTATGAATGGGGCCGAAGGCACACTGTCTTTAACTATATGAACTCACTCCTGACTGCCACTGAGACCTGGGCATCCAGAGACAGAATTGGGCAACACCAGCATCTTAACCATCTTAGTCTCCAAAAATATCATATAGAACAAATGTATCGTATAAAGAATTGAGATTCAACTTTTTAACTTTTAATCATTTCCCTTGAAAAAATATACTGTTACTCCAATCCCCAATATCTCAAAAATATCTCTAATTTGGATAGAGCACTCTGCACAAAGTTAAATTCGCATCCTGTTCACAACATTTCATGTTGCTGTTCCTAAATGAACAGGATTCCAAAAGGAATCCAACTCTTGGGGGTGTATTTCTCCAGATTATCTATCATTCATAGATTTGAAAATTGATAAAGGAAGCTTGTATATGTATAAATATAAATAAAAACAATCTTAGTTTTCCTCAGATCTAGATGTTTTAAACCCCTACATTGTTTATAAAAACAAATATATTATGTAATACGAAATGGTTCTAGCCACAGATGTAACTGAAGTGCAAGAAACACAAGTTCTCACAAATGTATCTATTCAACCATGTTATTTTTGGCAGCTTTTTTTTTGCATGTCTTGGAAGGATTGCTAAGATTAAATCTAGATATAAAACAACAAGAAGGCCAATAGCAGCCCCACTAAGGAATCTTTGGCATCACTTTTGAATCTTTAATATCACAAAGGCTGCATACACACTGCAGAAATAATCCAGTTTGATACCACTTTAACTTTCATGGCTCAATGCTATAGAATCTTGAGAATTGTAGTTTGTTGTGGCACCAGAGCTCCCTGACTGAGAAGGCTAAATGTCTCACAAAACTTCAGTTTCCAGAATTCCTTAGCACCAAGCCACTGCAGTTAAAGTGGCGTCAAATTGGATTATTTCTGCAGCACAGATGCAGCCAAAGATGGCCTGGTATTATGAAGTGACATAGGCACTTTAACTTTAAACCATATGTTGCTGTAGGCTTTTGCAAATATTATACAACAGTATAGTATAAACCATCATTATATTGGTTTATCCCTACAAAAATCCCAGATTTGATTGACAATTTGCTAGTTAAAACCACACTATCAGAAATTCTAACAAAACCAATCACCACATAATGCGGAGTGTCTTCCTACATGTATAGTCCTAGGATACAAATCCTAGGATTGAATTCTGAACATGTCATGCAACTACAAATTCCCTTGGATGAAGCCATGGCAGTTAAAATGGTGTCAAAATGCTATAACTATGCACACTAAAAGTGATCTAAATAAAATGTGTTAAAGAGGAAGGTGTTTGTCTCTTCTTGTTCAAGAAAGTGTTACAAATGCTTGACTTTGCATTACAAAAGTAACATTTGAAATATATGCCCCGTCCGCCTTTTCCAGAATTTTGTTTTCTAAGAATGGAACAGTACATTTGATAACAAACATGAAAGAAGAAATCTAATGTACACTGATTACATTAAATGGCCTGCTACCACACTATATTAAACATATTCTTTTTGTGACAACATTGTTGAGCTAACTCCCTTACTACATGTTCTCTTGGTTCTTCATAAGACTTTTACTGAAACTGGGCTTATCATTCATAAAATAAACTTTGCCAATAGCAAACTTCTACAAATTCCAAACATTATCTTTGACATTGCGATGTCCTTGAAAGGTTACGTTAGTTGTTTTCTTCTCATTTTTTCACCTCTTTCCCCATCAGGTTTCATGAGATTCAGTAACTATTTGGAGTTTTAAACTGTCCTAGCTCCCCCAAGTGGCAGTATCAATTATTCAAAAATTTCTGGAGCACAAGATCAACATTATCTAAGCTTTTAAGCAGACCAAGCTGGTTCTTACATTTTAACCAGTGTTTCTCACTATTGATGCGTTATCGCAGATTGTGTATCAACTGTTCCAACAAAAAAATGTGGCTGAGGAAGTAAGGAGAAACTGGGGGGCATAAAAAGAAATGAATGCACTCACAGTACTTTTTTGTGTTAATACAACCTAAATAAACTGATTTGTCCTTAAAATCAAAGTGTTTCTGCATTTACCTGTTTCACATGATTAAAAGATAATATATTACATAATTATAATTTTATGCACATTTTAAACCAACATCAGGTTGATTTCATTTAGGATGAACGAAAATCATTTCTTTCTCCCCCTGCCGCTTCCCCAAATAACCAGCAACACTCACTTTTCTGCTACAGATGCATGCCATTGCCATGTTATACAAGTTTGTTTAGCAGAAAGCCATGCTGTGTTCAGTGGCACCACAGTACGTCTACAAAGGATTGTACCACAACTTCCAGAACGCCAAAGGGGTAGTAGAAGACAAACCAAGTATCATCTTCTCAAAATCCAAAATCTGTTTTCCATCCCAGTTGTGAAGAGCTTTGTGAAGTGGATATATAAACATGGTTGCCACACTTTTCCTGATTCTGTTACTTCAGGACAAAGCAAGTAAACATGGGAAGGAAACATGGATTTGTAAGGTCATTTACTTTGCTGAGAAATGCTGAGAAATTTCTATCAACAGGGTTGGTACTTATCAGATGCAACACTGTATTCACCTGAAATAGGATATTTATTTTCTTGCTAGACTAACAGATAGCATAATGAATATTCATAATATAATAACTACCAGTAAGCAAATTGACGAGTTTTAGTTAAAAGACATGGAATAAGAATATGATATCATCCAGGAGGGTTGTAAGCCACTGTGATCAAGGGATTTTTTTTAAAAAAAAAACTATGAATGGCTAAGATTCAAAAAGCTATGAACACTTTGTGAAACACACATGGGTGCTTTTCATAATCCACAAGAGGTTTCTCATCAGCTGCCTTCCAATAAGACTAGAGGACTCTCCAGATTGGTAACCCCTCATTTAAGCATCTACCAATGGTAAAATGGTGGGCTACTCATTTTTAATGCAGATGCAAAAAACAGTTTTGCACAGAACCTGTTTCGTGTCTTATACATAATTAACATATTTTAGTGTGTGTGTGTCTGTGTGTGTGTGCATGCATTATGACAAATATATGATAATTATATCATATAATTAAAATGTGTTTTCCGGAGCAGAAAGTTCTAAATCAAGCTATACTGATGACTGATGCATCAGTCAGTTAACATGCAATTTAAACTATATCAAATTAGAAATCTGATTTCTATATTCTTTTTTCTTCATTTATTAAACCAGGATTGGAAAACATGTGGCCCTGCAAATCTTCTTGGATTACGACTACCATCATCCCTCATTAATGGCTATGTATGGCACATCTGATGGAAGGCTACAGGTTGTCCACCCCCTGTTTTAAATAAATCTGTTCTGGAACTCATGTATGAAGAATTGTAATGTTATCCTTTAACATAGTGGTCACTATATTGCTGTAAAACTACACCTCAAAAATCTCCCCATTGGTCAAGCTCTTCATTTCCAGATATTTCACTGCCCTTCCTGCCTATGGGAAACAAGTTCCTGGAGGATGTCTAACCTGGTCATAAATGTTGATTGACCCTCTTTTTACACTTGGCTTACCATAATGACTAACATTTTGCTATGAATCAATGACAATCTGCCCAAGCTAGAAAAAGCATCATGTATAGGCTTATAGATTAAACAGTTCCAAAAGAACAATTTTTATTTTACTTTGATGTACACTAAAGTATATACAACCACTCCCTCATGTTAAAAATGGCACAGCAGATGAAGAGGATCTCTATCAATACTAACAGTAAATACATGAACAAGCCCTATAAGCTTTCACCTCCATTTCTGATTCACAGAGAACCTACGCAACCATGACATTAAAACTCACTTTATTACATAGAATAAGGCATTCATCAGCACTACCATTTGATTTATTACTGCTCTTCTATTAACCAGATTTCCAGGGAATTGTTATTGAGTAGCCAGTGCTGAAACCTTGAAGAAGAGCTGTTGCTTAGGAGCTCAACTGTGTGCCTTTCTTCACTTCCACAGGCTTAAAAAAACATGCCATGTATAAAATAATCTGATTTTTCCATTTTATAGAAGGGTAATCCTGTGCTGGCTGTGTGCCGTAATAAAATGATGATAAATGAAAGAAGGGTAATCAGAATCACTTCCAAAGTCAAATTGATCCAAACTGATCACAGATTAAGGGAGCTATCTCCTTTGCACGTTCACTGTTGTCATTTTACCCTGTGCAGTTCTAAACATTAATTTATACAAATATATATGCTATCCAAATGAAAAATCTTAGTACAGGTAATAATATATTCAGAACAGATATAAGCTTCTGATTGAATAAGTGTGTGACCAATTGAAAATAATTCTAAAACCCCAAATTCTTACTAAATTAACCACTGGCTCTGAAACTCAGGCCAAACAAATTAGACTACAGTACAACATGAAATTAGATGTAGGGTTTCATAAACTTCCAAAAAACAGAACTTGAAGAGTTATGGGATAATCACTGTTGCCTTTCTACACAGTGGCTCAGTTGACACACTGCAAGAAGCCAGATGTCTGAAGAATCATTGCTTATTGTGACTGAGCGATCATGCAATACAAGCTGGCCAATCACTCCTGCTTGGTTCTTCCTGCCAGAGGGGTTAGCTAAACAAACCAGGGACCCTCAATTTGTATGGATATCTGAACCACTAGATGGAAGAGCCAAACAGATGCAATCAAGCATGCTATTTGATCCCAAGAAGCCAAATGCTAGTCAGTCTCTCAACATAGCACAAAACAAGGAGTCCCAGGTAGCATGTGATTTTATAAGGCACAAAGGAAGTTAACTTGCAGAGAAATCCCAAAGAGATTATTTTAAGACCCCCTGAATTCAATAGAAATCTTAATACTTATACATTAATGGGTGCGTATAGGATCCTGCCATGACATATCCCCTTTGAAACATTACCTCTTTATTTTGAGAGACAGCTTATTCATAAAATCACAAAGTGGTGGAGGAACTGTCATAATCATCATTCATATCACAGGTAGTATCTATAGTTGCCTCTGAATTCCATTCCAGATAGAATGGAACATGATGCAGTTTTGCTGAAGAAGCCTCCTATTTGCAGAGGTTCTTGTGTAAAAGCCTCTGAGGAATCACACCAAATGTATACAGATATGGTTCAGTTAATGAAGGAGGTGTCTTTCTGGGCATTATTTCCATTTCATGGTAGAATTTAGTGATTATTATGACCTTTACATTTCTACACACTTTGTATGCGGACTGACAGGCTGCATCTCCTTCTATGAGCCATCCCAACTCTTAAGAGCTTCAAGGTAAGGTCTCCTTTCTGTCCTACCACTTTCATAGGATAATTTGGTGAGCATATCACACACAACCTTCTCAGGGGTTGTTACCAAGTTGTGGAACTCCTTTCCACAGGTTGTTCAGTTGGCCCCTTTCCTGTTGTTTTTTTGCCAGTTGGCAAATATATATTTTATGTAGGCAGTATTTTTTTACTTATTGCAGCATACAGAGCTTTTAATGGTGCAGGTATGTATTATGTCTGTATTTTATTATATTTTCAAGATATTTTTAAATCTTTTTAAAATTTTTAATTTTAAAACATTCTCTGAAGATGCCAGCCGCAGATACTGGTGAAACATCAGGAATAAACTCTTCCAGAACACAGCCACATAGCCAGAAAAACCCACAAAAAACTATGGATGCCAGCCATGAAAGCCTTTGACTTCATATTTTTAAAACTGTTTTTAACTTGTTGGGGGGGGTTGGTGCAAATCTATTTTTCACATTAAATTAAATATCCTTAAATTCTACAAGGATGTTCTTCAAGTTGCACCTTGGCATGATGTTAATATTTATGTGATTAGTATTCTTAGAATCATAGAGCTGGATGAGACGCAAGGGCCATCCACTCCAACCCCCTGACATACAAGAATACACCATCAAATCACTCCAAACAGATTACCACCCAGCCTCTGCTTAATAACCTCCAAAGAAAGTGACTGCATCACACTCTAAAGCACTGTATTCCACTGTTGAACAGCCCTTACCATCAGGAAGTTTTTCCTAATGTTTAGCTTTATTAATAATTTTTGATAGTAATAGTTCATGGTCTGTGCCACAATCTGGTCCTGGTCTTGCTTTTGTGGAGAAAACTGAGCTTCTTCATGTTTTGCTTCCAATTATGTAATCTATTTGATTTCTATATTGGTCATCAGGTGATGTCCATCTATACAGTCACTTCTTGGGTTGCTTGAGGAATGTGTTTACAATGAACAAACTGCTGGCCTCGCAAAATTCAGTAAGTTGGTCTCCTGCTTCATTTCTTGATCAGAGGACAAACATTCCTACAATCTTTGATTCTTCTCCATTACCTATTTTTGCATTCCAGTAGCATATGTTTAACAAGTCCTATTTTGGTGTGTGATCAATTTCCTCCTGGACTCCGAGCACAGAATTTTTCAAATTCTTCTTCTTCTGACTGTTGTTGGAGCAGTAACTTGGATTAATGTTATGTTGATGGGTTTTCTCTGAAGTCTTATATCCTTTGACTGCTTTTGCTACATCTCTCATCACTATAAATGTCACCCCATTTCTTCTTGGACTTTCATTTCCTGAGTAAAACACTCTGTAATTATATGACTCAAAATGTCACATTCTTGCCCACTTTAGCTCACTTACCCCAAGCTCACTCACTTTAGCATGTCACTGAATTGAGATCTAAGGGGCTGTGCAGACCGTCCCTTTTACAGCCAGATCGGGGCCACAGCAACTGTATGCCATGGCCCCAATCTGGCCTTTGCAGGGTGCAATAGCCGTGGCACCGCAGTTTTATGGCACTCCTTCGTGCTGCGTTGTGGACACAGCATCAGAGGAGCACCGTGATGCCATGCACTGTGTGGTGCAGTGTGTGGTGTCACACCATCCTGGGGGCAGAGCTGAGATGTGCATCATATGAACATCATGCCTCAACTCCGCCCTCAGGCTGGCTTTTCCTGCCGGTGTGCACAGCCCCTTAGTGTTTGATAAGTTTAAAAAAAAAGTATTGCCATGTGTAGACATTCCATTTCTTGTTTTATTATGTTTTGTTTCTCAACATTTATACTTCTTACATTCCGTGTTCCTGTAATATGTGTTGTGCAGTTTCAGACTTTCCTTTCATCTCTGAGCATGTCATCAGCTGAAGATCCTTTTGGCTTGAGTCCAACTGCATCATTAGCCACAGCACTGCTTTTAGGGGCTGTACAGACAGCCCAACAGGGGCGGCTCTATGCCACCCCTGGAAGCGCTGGGTTGGAGACATGGCAACCGCATGCCGCGCGCCCAAACTGGTGTAAAAAAGGAGCAATGAAACACGGTTCCTATTTGCTCCATATAAGGGGTGCCACACACGCCACGGTGCGGCATTATGATGCTCCTTGTGCGCAGCGCCATTTGGGCACTGTGCACGAGGGACGTCATCATGGCGTGCCCTGTCTGGACAGGTGCACTCCATGATGGTGGCCAGGTGGCAATAGTAGGGCTTTGAGCATGTAATCCTGAGCTCTAGTTCACCTGCAGGCCAGCACAAAGTGCCAGTCTGTACAGGCTCTTAGTTGTCCTCCACTCTACCCCAGAAGCCTACTGAGAGACATCCAGCCTGGGAGTCTCATCTTCTGGCACTATCTCTTGTTTCATTTTGGATTATCTCATCATAATGTTTTTGTGGTGAAAGATATTCAAAAGGAGGCTTACTGTGCCTTCCTCTGCACATTACTAACAATTATTAGTTAGTGTCACTACCATTATCTCTGAGAAGAACCTACTTCTATTAAATTAAGTATTCATACAACAGCATTAAAATTTACAGAGTGAAACGAGTCTGTTCTCTTCCTTGTCCAGTCACTTTAGATCTTATTTTGACTTCTTTCATCTGCACATCTATGATAGTTGTGACTTGAGACTGCTTCCCTGATGCATCAAGATTTCCCCCTCGCTTTTTGGTTATTTTCAGGCATGGCTCTTAAGTTGTCTTTTTTTGTTTGAAAAACCATATGCACAGAAATAGGTATATGTGCTTTTTAAACTATTATGTACAGTGAAAAACAGACATTTACATCCAGTACTCTGAGACTAAGGTATTTTATTTTCCATGTGGATTCCATAGAATAATGGCTGAGCAAAATACACTCATCCCTCCACATTTATGGCTTTGACTTTTGCGGATTTGCTTTTTCATAGATTTTACTCATATGTTCTCTCTAGGAATATCTAGGTCTTCCAGCACAACTCTATGGTCAACTTTAACCAAGTTGACCACTGAAGGGCCTAGAGATTCCTAAAGAGAACACTCCACTAGGCATTTGTAGCTCCTCCAGCACAATTCTGTGGTCAATGTCTGACAGATGTTGACCACAGAGTTGCACTGGAGGACCTAGAGATTCCTAGAGAGGTGTGCTCTCAGGTAAAAACATTGTGTTTGTGTTATTTGCTGTTTTTCCACATCTATGGGGGTGCCCCTCACTCCAGTGAATGTGGAGGGATGAGTGTAATGTTTCATCTTTTATTTTTTAAAATGTTCTAAATATTAGAAATTTCAAATTCCATAGAAGTAGTCCATGTTCTTATTATACGTGTTGTGCAGCTTCAGACTTTCCTTTCACCTCTGAGCACATCAACAGTGTGCCTAATTTTATTTTTCCTGCTGTGGATGAAATCATATGGAATCTTGGACAAAGTAGATATAAGACTTCACAGGCCAGATGCATAATGTGATTACATTTCATATATTTGATGAAACAGGCTCTGATAAATTAAAATGTACATGCAATACATTTTCTATTTCTGAAGATGCCAAATAATTATGTTGATAAAAATATTGTTCCTTAGACTACATTGATTAAACTACTTATATCTCAGTTTTAAACATAACTGAACTTTTTTGTGTAGCACTGGACTGCCAGGGGCAAGATTTTGCCAGATGAGATGACAACTCAAAGCGTAGGAATGGGGAATTGAAACAAAGCAGTAAAATTGTGATTGGGGAAAATGGAAACAGCCTTAGACTAAACCAGATGGGGCTACAGGAAGAAGTGCAGCTACAGCATTTGGAGCAGGACAGACCCAAGACATTTTGGTACCTGAGACAGAGCAGATAATGAAGGGGGGGGGGACTATTCCAAGTCAAGGTGTATAATGTCCAAAGCCAGCACAGCTGTTTTGGCACAGGAGACAGAAGTCTCACCATATCTTACACACTCCTGGGTAAAAGATTAAAAAAAAAGAAGAATAAATTGAAAAACATTTTGCTGCCCTTTTCTGATATTAAAAAGCTTCTTGAGGTGGTTTCATCTAAAGTTAAGGCAGTCCCTGACTGTGAGAGGGGCCCTCACTGCAGAAAAGACGCTTATTAAAAGTTTTGACGGTTGCAGTGAGCGAGCTCCTAAGCAAATGGAGAACTAAGCATTACCACCCAAACAGACATCAGATGAATGTGTGGGGAACCAAGAGTGATATAAATATTGTGCTCTTCCTTTGAGGGCTACTTCACAGAAGCACACCACCAAGGCCACCACATTTCCATCTCCAGCAGAGTAAACTTAACGTTGCTGCCAGACAGTCTAAGCTATGGCTTAGCTTAGTTTATGGCGTGTTTTAAGAATACCATCAACAGTAATCTGGCAATTATCTTAGACATTAACTACTTGTGAGGAGCAAAATTGAGTTCCATTGGTTTCTCTTTCATTCTAGGTGAAACTGGAAACTGCAGTAGCACTGTGCTGGATCTAGGACAGGATAAAAATATGGATGGCTATTGCCATACTCATAATGCAGGGTAAGATTTATATGGCCCTCCAGAAGTTGTTGGATTACAACTTCTAACATTCCTCCCCTCTGGCTATACTATCTAAGGCCACTGGGATTTGCAGTACAGCAACATCTGGAGGGGGCCATATGATTCCAACCCTTCTCATAGAGGAACAAGACAAGCTGTTGTAGCTTTATGTACAAATATATGAGCTTTTGTATCTAAAGCAGGCCTGTACAACATATGGCCCAGGGGCCACATGTGGCCCACCAAAGGATTTTGGGTAGCCTGTGAGGATGTGGAAAGACTTCAAGGCTCCTCCGCTGCTTGACCTTCTCCTGAGGAGAGGGCAATGTGGGGGCGGAGGAGAAAGAGAAAACATTCTTCCCTCAAGGCTCCTCTGCTGCCTGGCTTTCTCCTGAGGAAAAGAACTGGGGGCAGAGGAAGACAGGTAAACACTTGCCCTGCAAGGCTCCTCCACTGCCCAGCTTTCTTCCAAGGAGAAGGCCAGGTGAAGGAGGAGGAAGGTCAAACATTTGTCCCTCAAGGCTCCTCTGCTACCCACCTTTCTCCTGAAGAGAAGGCCAGGTAAAGGAGGAGGAGGGATGGGCAAATGCTTGTCCTGCATGGCTCCTCTCCTGCTGTGCTTTCTTCCAGATGGAGGAGGAGGAGATCGGGTGAACATTTGTCCTGCAAGACTCCTCCGCTTCTCAGCTTTCTCCTGAGGAGAAGGATGAGTGGACAAGCAAGGCTCCTCTGCCACTCAGTTTTCTCCCGAGGAGAGGGAGAGGCAGAGGAGGAGAAGGATGGAATTAATATTAATTAATTAATATTTAATTAAAATCTATTTGTGGCTCAAATAAATTTAGCCTATTTTAATTTTGGCGCCTACCTAATGCCAAGTTGTGCAGGTCTGATCTAAAGGCTAGCTAAAATAGGTCTACCATTAAATGATGTAAGACTGAAACAAATAAAATCACAATGTTGAGCAAAAGAGAAGCAAATACAAAATTCAATTTCACATAAAATGCCAGAAACGGAAAGTAGCAACCAATTAAACGTCTATAGAACAAGATTAAATACCGATTACAGAAAGTATTGAGCTACACACTGTTTATTGACTGATTTAAGGAAATCTCAAATGTTTTAAGTTGCCACGCCTGTTAGTACATCAGTGTTTGAAAGAGTGCTGAACAGTTTAGCCAAAACTTCCGACAAATCACAACACCTTTTCTTATAACTATGGGTTTTATAACCTTACACTTTACCACATGACCATGTACACCATTAAGAAGCCCTCAGAAAAAGTCCCTTTGTAGCATAGAAACTGCAGTGATGACAGTATCCCACAAATTCATTTTAATCTCAAACTCCTCTCTCCCAATCTTCACCCTTTCCATAGAACATTCTAACACAAAGGAATATTCTTCACCCTTGTCCTTGTTAAGTTTGCAACAAAACTTTTGGTAATTTAATTAACAGGGAAATGTATTCTTATTCATCTGCATTTAGTACTACTTCCTGAATAATTGACATTTGATTATATAATTGTGTTAAAACTTTACATTTAATTCCATCTTTCTAAAAAGAATAAGGGCACTTGCGTGAGGAAGCATATTTAAAGTACATAAGATGACTTATTAAACACTGAAATCTCAATTCAGTGGCATGCTCCAGATCAATGACATTTCCTATGGCACTTTTTGTTCAAAATAATTAATATGGCTGACTGGAAGGCTCTCTGAAAAGATGTTTCAAGAGAAGATTCATAGGAAGCTGTGTTCTGATGTAGATTTTTTTAAATGACATATTACACAGCATTTCTTTCAGCTTAACCTTACAAAACAGTTACAGACCCTGATTAAACAACGTTATCAATACGTGTCCTGGTTTTATAGTACATCCATCAAATGGATGATGAGAATAAAAATAAATAAATAGAAAGAGCAAGAGCCTAGTTGTTGAAGCTTACTTTTTGGCAACGTGCCATTTGTGACCAATATAGTCCATAGGTTTGTTTTCACATTTCAGGCACAATTCAGGGGGAATTTCTCCTGCGTAGGTCCCAGTAAAATAAATAAGAGCTGCATAAGAGAACTAATGTACTCTCACCCACCGGCTCACCTACTACAACGTTCTCTTCTTGGTAGTGCTTTTCAGTGGGGCTTCTGCAGGAAAACTTTCTAACGGATTAAGAGTTTCCTCTTTTACTAGGGAGGCTCCAGTGACTCTTCTGGGAAAGTGAATAATGTTCAGAAAGTATTGGGTTCCCCCCCTCCCCTTCTCTTTTCAAGATATGAAGAAATACCATAATATGGCTTCCTGTAGACTAAAGGGCTAGTTCTGTACTATTCCAAAGAACAAAAAAAGTGAAGGTGCAAATGGCAGTATTTGGCTTATACAGGGTGTGTGTGTGTGTGTGTGTGTGTGAGCATTTATAAATTGTACAGTTGGACCTCATTAGCCATGGATTCCTTATCCACGGATTCAACCATCCACAGGTTGAAAAATTCCCCAAAAGTATAAATTTCAGAAAGCATACCCCAGTTTTGCCATTTTATACAAGGGACACCATTTTACTATGCCATTGTATTTAATGGGACTGGAGCATCCATGGATTTTGGTATCCACAGGGGATCCTGGAAACAAACTACCAAGGGCCAACTATATGTAGAAATATTCCCCTATATCTATATTACAATGTCAGACACATATTTCTATTCAGAACAATGCTAAAGCTGTACAGTTTTTTGCTATCTTTTCTATGAGAATACATGTGAAAAAGATCTGCGAGTCCAAGTAGACCACAAGTTGAACATGAGTCAACAGTGCAATGCGGCAGCTAACAAGGCCAATGCGATTTTAGGCTGCATCAATAGAAACATTCCTTCAAGGGAAGGAATAGTGCCACTTTATTCTGCTCCGGTCAGGCCCCACCTGCAATATTGTGTCCAGTTCTGGGCACCACAATTCAAAAAGGATGTTGAGAAACTGGAGTGTGTCCAAAGGAGGGTGACTACAATGGTGAAGGGTCTGGAAACCATGCCCTATGAGGAACGACTCAGGGAGTTGGGTGTGTTTAGCCTGGAGAGGAGAAGGTTTAGTAGTGATATGATAGCCCTGTTTAAATACTTGAAGGGATGTCATATTGAGGAGGGAGCAAGCTTGTTTTCTGCTGTTCCAGAGACTAGGACCTGGAGCAATGGATGCAAGCTCCAGGAAAAGACATTCCACCTCAACATTAAGAGGAACTTCCTGAGAGTAAGGGCTGTTCGACAGTGGAACTCACTCCCTCGGAATGCAGTGGAGTCTCTCTCCTTGGAGGTCTTTAAGCAGAGGCTGGATGGCCATCTGTTGGGGATGCTTTGACTGAGATTTCCTGCATGGCAGAATGGGGCTGGACTGGATGGCCCTTGTGGCCTCTTCCAACTCTACAATTCTATGATTCATTAAGTAAGAAAGAACAACAGGACCTAAATAGCCTTAAGGGACCAGATCCCCTCTAATCTTGGAAACTAAGCTGGGTCAGTCCTGGTTAGTCCTTGGATGGGAGACTGCCAAGGAATACCAGATGCTGTATCTAAGGATGCATTATTTAGGTACCGAGATTGATGAAAATGTATAACCACACATGCATAGTGTGCAGTATATATGACCCCATCTCATCTTGGGAGTTAAGCATGGTCACCCCTGGTTTATACTTGGGTGGGAGGCCACCAACAAATACCAGGTGTTGTCTACGATGTTTTGAACTACCCAAACCACCTCTTATTCCTTGCCTAAGAATTCAAAGACTCAAAACGCACTGCAGAAATAATCCAGTTCGAGACCGCTTTAACTGCCCTGGCTCAGTGCTAGGGAATCCTGTGAGTTGTAGTTTATTGTGGCACCAGAGCTCACTGACAGAGAAGGCTCAATGTCTCCCAAAACTAGAGTTCCCAGAATTCCCTAGCAAGGCACCAAGGCACTTAAAGCGGTCTCAAACTGGGTTATTTCTGCAGTGCGTTCTGGATCAGCATGAATGTTACCTAGTAGCACTTTTTGTACTCTTTGGGAGAGAAAGAAGTTGGTAGTAGCATAAGCTTCTATACTTTGCTTTCCATCAGATGCATGAAGACATAAACCTAAGAAACTTTTGGGTCGAGGGATGACTTGAAGACATATATACAGAGAGAAAGAGAGAAGAAAACTGTTCATATTTTGGGGGGCTACAATATATATATATATGAAACCAAAGAGTCCTAATCTTTTACAGAGACTTTACAAAAAGTACCCAAGATGAAAACACATCGCTTTGAAGGATCCATGCAAGCCTTGGTTTCTCCTGAAAACTCAGGGGGAAGAACCCCAAAACAACCAACTCTTATCAGCTGCCTTCCACTTTCAATGAAAAATGTTAAAGTGTAAGATCTTAAACCTTCCCCTTTCAAGCAAAAACAGCCACAAAAACAGCCACACACCAAAGCCCTCTCTTCCCCACCTCCTCCTTACATAATGAAGAAGATGAAACCAATAACAACATCATTACTACTCCCCCCCATTACACTTTTTCTCTGGCTGCACTGGAGGGATAACCCGGTTTGAAAGCGGTTTAAGTGCCCTGGTTTAAGGCTATGGAATTCTGGGGGTGGTCGTTTGTTGGGGCACCGCTTTCAAACCGGGTTACTGCTGCAGTGTGGATGTAACAGTTGTCAGGACCACCTGGGCAGCCCATCACACCCAGATAGGAGATAAATGCATGCTTCTTGGTGCTGCTCCAAATGGAGGACAGCTTGGAGGACGCGTCCGGGAAAAAGAGGAAGCCTCCTGAGAAGCTGAGGCGAGGAGGAGAAAGCCAGCTACCTGCTCCCTGCTCTCTCTCTCTCCCGTTTCTTGCTATAGTCTCCTGCTCCGGAGCTCCTTCCTCCTCGACGCCTGAACCGAGAATGACACGAGCTGCCGGCTCTGCCCGCGAGTCCCCCTCGGAGAAGCCCCTCCCCTTCGCCCCCATTGGCCCCCGCGCTTGCCAGTCTGGACTCAGAGTGGCCACGGCGCCTCGTGATTGGTCCTTTCTCCTCCCAGTGTGTAAAAAAACAAACATCCCCGCCCTCCCCTCCAGGGAACTTTGGAGTCCCCCAGTTCGATCCTCCAGGGAAAGACCCCACTGCTGCATCCGCACTGCAGGGATGACCTGGTTTGACACCGCTTTAAACTGCCAGGGCTCTCGAGGCTATGGAATTCGGGGCATCGTACTGTAGTTTGTTGTAATTAGTTTGCAAAGCCAGAGTTTTGCAACAAACGACTATTCCTAGAAACCCATAGCCTTGAGCCATGGCAGTTAAAGTGGTGTCACTCACACCTGATTATTTCTCCAGTGTGGATGCAGCCCAGGTGTTTGGGGTTCCTCAAAGGGCTGCGTATCCAAACTCATTAAAGGGCTGCTGCAGCCACCCTGGAGAAATATCCCGGTTTGGAACCGCTTTCACTGCCCGGGCCCAATGCTAGGGAATTCTGGGAACTCTAGTTTCGCGAGACATTGAACCTTCTCTGTCAGAGAGAGAGCTTTGGTGCCACGACAAACTGCCAGGGCAGTGAAAGCAGTATCAAAGTGGATTATTTCTGCAGTGTGTTTAGGACCACAGAGGAGCAGAAGGGGCCTGACTGTCTTAAAGGCCCCAGATCCCGCCTGATTTTGGAAGCTAAGTAGGGCCAGTCTTGGTTAGTAATTGGATGGGAGACCGCCAAAGGCTAGGTTTCCTAGGAAGGAACTGGCAAAAGCCACTCTCAGTACTCCCTGCTTAAGAATTAAAAGCTGGGCATCCAACAAGAAAACCCTCTGAATAAATTCCCAGGTTAAACAGAGAGGCTGAATCCTTACTGTAAGTTTGATCCGGTTTGACACCACTTTAACTGCCGTGGCTCCGGCAAGTGTTTGGGTGTCTTGTCTGTTTTTCTGGGAAACCTTGCTCTTTCCTCTCCTGGCCCAAATTCTTCAGTTTCCATTGCCTCTCCTTTCCACTCTTAAACTACCCACCGCACTCAAAGCAAAAGGGCCAGGAGGTCCTCAGAGGTCATCTAGTTGAGCTCTTTTCCCCCTTGGAAAGGAGGCACTTTTGGTGGGACTTCAAGCCATGGATCTCTTCCATGGAGGCAGAAGAAAGATCATGGATGGAGAGCTAGTAAAGAGTGAGTGGGCAGTTGTGGCCGAAGATCCTAGAAAGCTACAGTAGATCCCGCAAAGCAGCTTTCGAAGATTTTCTCCCTGGTCTTGACCCACGCGTGGATCCCTATATTTACGGAATTAAAGGGTCTGGGAATTCCCAAACTTTGGCCCTCCAGATGTTTTGGACTTCAGTCTGAAACATCTGGAGGACTCAAGTTTGGAAATCCCTGAGAAGTAAGACTTTATGAAGGACTTTGTTGTCTCATTTCTTTCAGCTCTGAGGCTGCATACTGTCACACGGAGACAATTAGAAGTATAAACAGTGATTATCCAGTGAAAACCTCTCATTTGGAGATAAAGATTTTCCCCTGACATCACAATTAAAGCACCATTATCCCGGGAATATCCCGTGAAAATTGCGCAGTCGGGACAAAAGGTTTCACACCACGTCACAATGAAAAACGATTAAAGCGTGATTATCCCAGGAACAACTAGGCAATAAACTCTTTGTGTATTGCATGGTTATTTCTAGGATAATGGCTCTTTATGTGTGAAAATGTTAATCACTTTTCAATTGCGATTGTGTGATTTTCACAGGATGATCACCATTTAAACTACCAGTTTTCCCCCATGTGATAAAGTAAAGTGACACGTGGCTTTCCATGCCATCCCTTGGTCTCTCAAAGGCACCCTCTCCAAACAGCAAAACGACAGACCAACCCACAGATTAACATGTAAATCACTTCCTCTCAACCAAGGGTCATATAGTGTGTGTGTGTGTGTGTGTGTGTGTGTGTATATATATATATATATATATATATGGAAATGTGTGGGATGTATATATGTGTATACACACACACACACACACACACACACATCCCACTCATTTCCATGCCAGCATTCTCCATAGTTCCCAGCCACAGATGCTTGCAAGATGTCAGGAATAAACTCATCCAGAACACAGCCACAAAGCCTGAAAAACCCACCAAAAACCCTAACAAAACAACACTTTGCCCTTAGATCACCCATGTTTTTAGTATTTGTGGATAACTGCCTTTGCACATCTGGTAGGTCACTTACCACCAAATCACAAGAGGGTGAGGATGGAGTTAAATGCTCACTGGACGCTTATTTTCCTTGGTTTCATGGGCTTAATATTAGACTGGCAGCATTATCTGAACACATCATTCTTTCCTATTTTGTCTTGGTGTGTGTTTTTGCACGCCTGTGAGATATATACCCTAAGGAAACAAGCTGGGAAAGAATGATGTGTTCAGAGATAATATATATGATTAAGGGGAGGAAGCCTTCTCAAGTCAAAGAGGAGAAACCAGTAACACGTGTAAGTGATGGAAATAATTGCTTTAATTTACTTTTCAAAAGGGGGGGAGAGGCTGCCATCCAAGGTAAAGGGGGAAGAGAAAAAGCAGAATTACTCTCCTGTTGTCAGTTGTTTATGCATACATTTGCATATTATTATAATATTCTTATTATTAGTGGGTATTATTACAGGGTGAATGAATCGGTGGCACTCAGCCTTCTTTGACCTGGTCCCCTTCAGATGGACAACAACTCCTTTCATCTTTCTTTCTTTGTTTCTTTCTTTTTAAAATATATTTACTTTATTCAACAATTAGTTGCATACATAAACAAAAACACACACAAACATACATTTATATACACACACGAAAAAAGAAAAAAGGGGGAAAATAAAAAAGTAATAAACACAGACAACACCTATGTCCGTCCCTCCCCTATTAAAAAAGAAAAGAAGAAAAGATAAAAGAGGGGAAAAAAGAAAAGAAAGAAAACACCTTTCATTCTTAACTGTTGGCTATGATGGCTTGAGCAGATGGGAGGTGCAGTCCATGGCATGCATAGGTTGCAACAGGCATGATTTTAGAAGAGATATTCCATCCTAAGCAAAAACAGGTGATGGCCAAAGAAAAAAGTGAATGATATATCTCAGTAATTCCTAGCAGAGATAATGTTGTTGTCTAACATGGCATCTGCCATCTTCAGATTTTTTATGACAGAACTTACAAAAATGCCAGTCTATTTCTGGCCACAAATCAAAAAGCTGGTTATGATTTGGAGATCCCTATATGGCTTAGATCCAGACTAAATGCCTGAACCTGAGCCACTCACTCACAAACCACAAGGTTGTGAGTTCAATACCAGCCAGGGGCTGTGGGTCAACTCAGCCTGGTATCCTTCTGAGGTTGCTAAAATGAGTACCCAGCTTGTTGAGGGCAATTAGCTTACACTTTGTAAACTGCTTAGTACATCAGTAAGCTGTATAGAAATGTACCTGCTATTACTTGCTATTGCTATCTGAGGGACTGCATCTCTTTATATGAGTGTTTGGGCTCTTAAGATCTTCCAAGGAGACCCTTTTCGTGACCCTGCCACCTTCTCAGTTTTGTCTGATGCAAGCAAGCCATGCTCCCCAGGCTTGGGTGGCTCCCTCCTTGTTGTCATTTCATCGCCGAGTGAAAAACTTTCTCTGCCCACAGGCTTTCCAGGAATTGACTGAGAGAGCTTTTAATGGTGCATTGTTTTATGATGTGCTGTTTTTCTCATTTTTGTCTTTTGACTTTTAATCGATTCATTTCAAAGAGTTTCAATCTCATATGTTTTAATTGTATTTTAATAAAAACGTTTTATATAGTGTGATGTCGAAGGCTTTCACGGTTGACATCCATAGTTTTTCATGAGTTTTTGGGCTATGTGGCCATGTTCTAGAAGAGTTTATTCCTGACATTTCACCAGCATCTGTGGCTGGCATCTTCAGAGAATGCTAGCATGGAAGAATGCCAGCATTCTCTGAAGATGCCATCGACAGATGCTGGGGAAACATCAGGAATAAACTCTTACAGAACATGGCCACATAGCACAAAAAACCTCAAAAAAAACCTATTTTAATATAGTTATCGCCAACTTGGGTCCTATACTGGGAGAAAGGTGGGGTATAAATAATATTTATATTCCTAAATAATATTTTACCTCTCTTTTCATAACTGTTTTTAATTGCATTTTACCTTTTGTAAACTGCTTTGATTCTGAATATTGATGTTTCTGAGTTTAGATAGCAAACATACATTTTGCTGAGTGAAAGGTAAAGCTTTTCAGTTGATATAAAGGTTTGTAATTTATTATTCTAATCTCCATAATCTCCACCTTTAATAAAGGTTTGTAATTTATTATTCTAATCTCCATAATCTCCACCTTTAATAAAGATTTGTAATTTATTACAGTATTCTAATCTACATAATCTTCACCTTTACGCTGCACAATGACTTAGTCCCATTGAGTTTAAGGCTCC